>NW_016107853.1:399782-404262 GCF_001604975.1 Cebus imitator
AAAAAAAAAAAAAAAAAAAATTCATATGTGTTTCTTTATAGTAACAATGAATGGTCTGAAAAAAAATTAAGAAAACAATTCCCCAGCCTGGGCAACATGGCGAAACCCCATCTCTACAAAAAAATACAAAAATTAGCTGGGCATGGTGATGTGCACCTGCAGTCCCAGCTACTCAGGAGGCTGAGGGAGGAGGATCCCTTGAGCCTAGCAGGCAGAAGTTGCAGTGAGCCGACTCCACTCCAGCACCACTGCACTCCAGCCTGGGCAACAATGAGACCCTGTCTCAAAAGAAAAACAAATCCATTTACAATTGAATCAAAAAGAATAAGATATTTAGAAAAAAAGTTAACCAAGCAAGTAAGAGATCTTTATATTTAAAACTACAAAGCATTGATGAGAAAAACTGAAGACACAAATGAATGGAAAGATATCCCACGTTTATGAATCAGAAGAATCAACACTGTCAAAATGTTCACACTATCAAAGTGATCTACATATTCAATGCAGTGCCTTTCAAAATTCCAACAGACTTTTTTCACAGAATAGAAAAACAATTCTAAATTAGTATAGAACCACAAAAGATCTCAAATAGCCAAAGCAATCTTGAAAAAGCTGGAAGCATCATACATTCTGATTTCAAATTATATTATCATCATAATGAAAACAGCACGGTGGCTGGGCGTGGTGGCCCACACCTGTAATCCCAACACTTTGGGAGGCTGAGGCAGGAGAATCGCTTGAGCCCAGGAGTTTGAGACCAGCCTGGGCAACATATAGCAAGATCCCATCTCTACAAACAACAACAACAAAAATTAACCAGGCATGGTGGTACGCACCTGTAGTCCCAGCTACTTAGGAAACTGAGGAGGGAGGATTGCTTGAGCCAAGGAGTTCATAGCTACAGTGAGCTATGATGGTACCACTATACTGCAGCCTGTGTGACAGAGGGACACTCTATCTCTTAAAACAAAACAAAACAAAAAACGGTATGGTACTAGCAATGAAAGACATATAGACCAATGGCACAGAATAGAGAGCCCAGAAATAAAGGACTATGCACCCCAAAGACAATACCAGAGAGGACGCTGGAATTATAGGTTAAAGAAATAAATCCTTGGGGATTACAGGCACCCACCACCATGCCCAGCTAATTTTTGTATTTTCAGTAGAGAAGGGGTTTCATCATGTTGGCCAGGCTGGTCTCGAACTTCTGACCTCAGGTGATCTGCTTGATTCGGCCTCCCAAAGTGTTGGGATTACAGGCGTGAGCCACTGCACTCAGCTGACGCTGGTTGTATTTCCAGTCATTAGCAGCCGTGTACAGATGCTTACAGCGGTAGTCCCAGCTACATGGGAGGCTGAGGCAGGAGGATCTCTTGAGCCCAGGAGTTCAAGTCCAGCCTTGGCAACATAGGGAGATCTTGACTCCAAAATAAAAACAAATTTTTTTCAAAAGATGCCCCATGACTTACAGTGGGCTACCTAGCTACCTCACAACTATAAATTAGAAATATCCTAAGTTGAAAATGCATTGAATGCATCTAACCTACCAAACATCACGGCTTAGCCTGGCCCACCTTAAAGTTGCTCAGCACGTTTACATTAGCTGGCCGCTGAGTAAAATCATCTCAGATAAAGCCTATTTTGTGATACCGTGTTGACTATCTCATGGAATCTACTGGATGGTACTAAAAGTGGAAAGCAGATGGTTGGGTGGGAGTTGGAAGTGCAGCTACTGAACTCGTGTCGCTGTTGTACCATCGCAAAGCTGAAAAACCTGAGTCGGGGACCATCTGTATTTGACAAATAAAAAGGAGCAAAACCCACGGGGTGGATGGTTCCCTAGACAGTCTCAATTATGAAAGGTAACTGCCAAAAAAAAAAGGTATGTGGGGGAGGGTGGTCCTCACCTGAGGCATGAGGGTGTCACAAGCTGAGGCTAAGCCAGTGCCAACTGCAATCCCAGTAATGTTCACCACCTGCAAGAGAACCACAGACCTGGTGTGGCAGACGTTCAGGGGACAATGCCAGTTCAGGGTCACATCAGACAGCTCCCTTCTTATGGAGGAACCTCAACAAGCTTGTCTCTAAAGGGCAACTCACAGATGTATGCTTAAGGCTCTGTACTTTAGATCAAACGGGTGTCAACATCTATCCTGATTATTGAAAAAATGTGCCTTTTGCCGGGCACAGTGGCTCACACCTGTAATCCCAGCACTTTGGGAGGCCAGGGTGGGTGGATCACAAAGTCAAGAGTTCGAGACCAGCCTGGCCAATATGGTGAAACCCCATCTCTAATAAAAATCCAAAAATACAAAAAAAAAAAAAAATTAGCCAGGCATGGTGGTGGGCGCCTGTAGTCCCAGCTACTTAGGAGGCTGAGGCAGAAAAGTCACTTGAACCCAGGAGGTGGAGGTTGCAGTGAGCTGAGATCGCACCACTGCACTCTGGCCTGGGGGACAGAGCAAGACTCTGTCTTAAAAAAAAAAAAATGTGCCTTTTAACTAAAAGACAATAACCACCTTGTGTCAACTGGGGAAATGTGAAAACTAGTTTTTCTTAAACAGTACAGCACATTATAATTTCTATATTTAAAGTTAAGTTGTGGGCTGGGCAGGTGTGGTGGCTCATGCCTGTAATCCCAGCACTTTGGGAAGCCAAGGCAGGTAGATCACTTGAGGTCAGGAGTTTGAGACCGGCCTGTCCAACATGGTGAAACCTCATCTCTACTAAAAATACAAAATTTTCCAGGCCTGGTGGCAGGTGCCTGTAATCCCAGTTACTTGGGAGGCTTCATCAGGAGAACTGCTTGAACCCAGGAGGTGGAGGTTGCAGTGAACCAAGATCATGCCACTGTGCTCTAGCCTGGGTGACAGAGTGAAACCCTGTCTCAAAAAAATAAAAAATAAACAAAGTTGTGGTTAACATCTAAGGGTGATGCCCTGATCTGCCAGTAGGATGTGCATTTAGTAATAATAGCACACTTTTATTGAGCCCATACTATGTGCCAGGCACTGCCCTAAGCCCCTCATATACACGGTGCTAGGCCGCTAATCTCATTTTTTGTTTTGGGTAACCTGAGTTACAGGAAGTGTATGTCCCTTGCCCAGGTTACTCAGATGGTGACCTGAGGCTGGGAAGCCTGGCTCCAAATCCCAGGCTGTACCCCTCCAGGGAGGAACAGGACTAGTCGTGTCACGCTCTTGACCAGCCCTCACCCAGTCCCTGACAACCAAGGGCATAGAGAGTAGCCCGAAGGTAAGGCGAAGGGGCACGCAGGGCGAGGGGCTGAAAGACCCTCATTTTCGTCCTGGGTCTCATAGTTAGCAGCGATGGCAGCCCCAGATGAGTTAGTTTCTCCAGAGACCACCTCTCTGGCCTGGTGAACACAAACTCTGGCCCCTACCACGTAACTGACAGGCCACACACACTGCCCAGCAGGACCCCGTGACACCAGGGTCTCCATCTAACCGTGCTGCAGGAGGGCTGTGGCACAATGAAGACACACCACACAGTGACACTCAACTCCAGCCAGGGGGATGGCGTGACTAAAGCTCCCAAACACCTCAGACCGCCAGGAAAACGGAAAGGTTAAGCATCCCAATTTATGAAAAGTTTTGTGTTTTAAAAAGTCACACACAGCTGGGTGTAGTGGCTCAAAGCTGTAATC
Source organism: Cebus imitator (assembly GCF_001604975.1). NCBI lineage: Eukaryota > Metazoa > Chordata > Mammalia > Primates > Cebidae > Cebus > Cebus imitator. The sequence continues at coordinate 403,453 of NW_016107853.1, forward strand.
CCAGCACTTTGGGAGGACGAGGTGGGCAGATCACTTTGAGGCCAGGAGTTCAAGACCAGCCCAGTCAACATGGCAAAACCCCTTCTGTACTGAAAATACAAAAATTAGCCGAGCGTGGTGGTATGCATCTATAATCCCAGATACTCAGGAAGATGAGGCACCAGAATTGTTTTAACCTGGGGCGTGGAGGTTGCAGTGAGCCAAGATCGTGCCCCTGCACTCCAGCCTGGGCAACAGAGCAAGACTCTGTCTCAAAAAATAATAACAATAATAATAAAGTCACACAGAAGAGTAGGCGGATGGGGGAGAGGGAGAGATGTGTTAAAGGAAAAAAAGTTACAGTTAGACAGAAGGAATAGCTCCTGTGTTCCACCTCGCTGCAGGAAGACTGCACTTACCACAGCGAGCTTCAAATAGCTGGAGGGAGGGTACTGAAGCCTGGGCAGCATGACCAGGCTGTATCTCTACAAACAATTTTGAAATTAGCTGGACATGATGGAGCGCAACTGTGGTTCTAGCTATTCGGAAGGCTGAGGCGGGAGGATCGCTTGAACCCAGGAGTCTGAGGCTGCAGTGAGCTGTGACTGTGCCACTGCACTCCAGCCTGGGTGACAGAGCAAGCTCCTCAAGAAGGGGAGGGGAGGGGAAGGGAGGGAGAGACAGAAAGGAAGGAAGGAAGGAAAGAAAGAAAGGAAGGAAGGAAGGAGAGAGGGAAAGGAAAAGAAAGAAAGAAAAGAAAAAAGAAAAGAAAAGATGAGGCCGGGCGCGGTGGCTCATGCTTGTAATCCCAGCACTTTGGGAGGCCGAGGC
>NW_016107853.1:404458-407613 GCF_001604975.1 Cebus imitator
AAAAAAAAAAAAAAAAAAAAAAAAAAAAAAAAAAAAAAGAAAAGAAAAGATGATATTGAATGCCTCCAACACAAAAAAATGAGAAATATGTTACTCTTCCCTCAGGCTCAGCCTACCCATGTAGGCAGGACTATGGCCTTGGGACCTGCCGCTTCCGCTGTCCTGAGATTTTATCAATCTGAGCTCTGACGTTAGACCTCTCGCTTACAACACACAACTTAACAAAAGATGGAACAAAAATTGCTACTCTGTCTCTGGCGTCAAGCTGCCCAGAACACCATGTTCCATGCCGTGGTGTCTACCTGCTGAGGGTCAAGGAAACTGTGGCTGTGCCTCAGCAGCCCGGCCTGCCCTTCCCCCAGATCGAGGCGTCCACAAAACCGCAGCATGATTTCCAGTCTATCCGATGCCACCCTCACCCCCGGCTCCAGGCTTTCCCACCCATGTTCCTTTGACCGAATTCTAACAGCTATTTATGTATCCTTCTTTTAGGGAAGTATTTTGCAAACTAGTTCAAATTCTTTGTGGACCAAGGTGGAATATAAATAAATGTTCTTTTATTTAAACAAAACAAAACCACTTGGGCCGGGCACAGTGGCTCACGCCTGTAATCCCAGCACTTTGGGTGGCAGAGGTGGGTGGATCACGAGGTCAGGAGTTCGTGACCAGCCTGGCCAAGATGGTGAAACCCCGTCTCTACTAAAAATACAAAAATTAGCCAGGCGTGGTGGTGGGCGCCTATAATCCCAACTACTGGGGAGGTTGAGGCAGGGAATTGCTTGAACCCGGGAGGCGGTGGTTGCAGTGAGCCGAGATCGTGCAACTGCACTCCAGCCTGGGAGACAGGGCAAGACCATGGCTCAAAAAAAAAAAAAAAAAAAAAGACACGGGCACACACACTTTTGTTAATCATTTTATACTATGAAAATGTTTCAAAAGGTAGAAAATGTTTCAAAAGGTAAAAAATGTTTAATGTATTTGGCTTTCACAAATAGTTACCTTCAAAATTAGTCCATTGTCTTCCTAGAAGCCAGTTACAACAGCAGAAATACCACCGCCCTTGGCCAAAGATCAGGAGCCCCTAATCATGAAGAGGCTCCAGAAATTCCTGGGTTGCAACACACTGGCCTTCCCACATACCGTCTTCAGGCCTTTCTATATAAGTTTGGATTTGTATTTACTCTATTCCTTTATTTTTGCATTGAAAACTAGGAAATCTTTTCTACCCTCATCACTGGGTGATCTGGGGGAGAAACAGAGAGAAACCACAAACCACATATAAAAACTTCAGTTCATTTCTTCCCCCAAGATGTCTTCTTAAATAATGTTAATGAAACAAATGAAAGAATAGGAGTCACAGGACCCTACACAACTATATAACCATAATGTGTTAACCCCTCACCGTGTTACAGAAGGAAAAAGGGAGAGAAATGGGATGAGAGAGAAGAAAAAGACAAAATCGGCCAGGCGCTCACACTTGTAACCCCAGTACTTTGGGGGGCAAGGCGGATGGATCGTTTGAGCTTGAGAGTTTAAGACCAGCCTGAGCAACATAGGGAGACCCCTGTCTCTATAAAAAATACAAAAATTAGCTGGGTGTGTTGGTGCACCCCTCTAGTCCCAGCTACTTGGGAGGCTGAGACAGGAGGATTGCTTGAACCCAGGAGGTCAAAGCTGCAGCGAGCTGAGATTGCGCCACTGCACACCAGCCTGGGTGACAGAGCAAGACTCTGTCTCAAAAAAACAAAAACAACAATGAAAAGGGCCCAGCGTGGTGGCTCACACCTGTAATCCCAGCGCTTTGGGAGGCTGAGGCGGGTGGATCACCTGAGGTCAGGAGTTTGAGGCCAGCCTGGCCAACATGGCAAAATGCCATCTCTACTAAAAATACAAAAATTAGCCAGGTGTGGTGGCACACGCCTGTAATCCCAGCTACTTGGGAGGCTAAGGCAGGAGAATCGCTTGAACCCAGGAGGTAGAGGGAGGCTGCAGTGGGCAAGATTGCACCATTTCACTCCAGCCTGGGCAAAAGGGCGAAACTCTGTCTCAAAAAAAAAAAGACAAAGACAAAATCAGGAGACATCCAGGTAAGAGTTCACTGGGATGACAGCACAGCTGGAATAGGTGTTTCTCAGAAATATCTGGCCAGGCCACATCTGCACAGGGACCAATCTCAGCAAAAGTAAGTATGAGCTTGCAGGTCAGCAAGAGAAACTGCACCGCAAGGGCCAAGGATGAGCTGGCACAGGATGTGGGAACAAGGGAGCAGAAAGGACGGGGGAGTGGTCGTGGGAAAGTGAAGAAAGGGAGTGATTTTAAGGAAATGAAGCTAGCAGGGCTTGCTGAAGGATGGCGCTCTGGCTATAAAAAGGGGAAGTGTCTTGGGGGCTCCCGGGCGTAGCTTCCTTCAAGCGCTCTGAGCTGGAGGAGTCCTGGCTACAATCCCAGGACAAGGATGGAGATTCAGAGTTGGGGTACGCCAACAAATTGGAGACATTTAAAACAGAAGGGGTGGGGGAGCAAGGAAAGGAGGCAGCCACCAGACAGGTGGCAGGAGAGCCCAGGAAGGCTCAAGATGGAAACCCAGGAGGGACAGTCCCCAACCAGGAAGGAGCAGGAGGGGATCACCGACAACTTTTCCTAGAGCAGATTAAAAGGAGTAGAACAGAGGCCGGACTGCTACAGGAAGAAAAGGAAATGACACAATGTTGACTTTCTAGCCAAGAGCACAGGTGCAAAGAGGCCAGAGTGGGGCTGGATGGGTAGATGGGTAGATGGGATGATTTTGTTAAGAAAGGAGAGACTTGATATGCTTACGATGGACTGGGAACACTCAAAGGGGAGGCTGCTGCAGGAGAAAGGAAAGTTCCAGAGTGCAGGTGGAAGGCCAGCATGGAAGAGCTAAGAAGTCTGGGGCGGCATGTGGAAGGGTGGGTACAAGGAGGTCAGGGCCGAGTGCTCGGCCCAGGGCGGAAAGAGAGGGGCCAGGCAGAGCTGCAAGAGCAAGGAAAGATGAAGAGGTAACAGGCAGGGCCCCCATGAGGTCAAGGGCAGGTAGGATGGGTATGGAGACTTGACTTGACAGGGCTCCAGGAATAAAGTTGAGAAGAGACCCCAAAATGAAACCTTAACACTTCTTTTTTTTTTTTTTTTTT
>NW_016107853.1:407813-414668 GCF_001604975.1 Cebus imitator
TTTTTGGCAGAGACAGGGTTTCACCATGTTGGCCAGACTGGTCTCGAACTCCTGACCTCAGGTGATCTGCCCACTTTGGCCTCCCAAAGTGCTGGCTGGGATTAGATGCGTGAGCCACTGTGCCCGGCCCTGAGTGTTTGTTTTTGAGGCAGGATCTTGCTCTGTCGCCCAGGCTGGAGTGCAGGGTGCAATCTCAGCTCACTGCAGTCTCAGATCTTCTGGGCTCAAGCGACCCTCCCGACCCAGCCTCCTGAGTAGCTGGGACCACAGGCGGTGCCACCACGCCGGATTAATTTTTGTATTTTTAGTAGAGACGGGGGGTGGGGGGGGGTCTTGCTATGCTGCGCAGGCTGGCCTCGAACTCGTGAGCTCAAGCGATCCTCCCGCCTGGAGCCTCCCAAAGCACTGGGACTACAGTCGTGAGCCACAGCGCCCGCGGACCCCGCTCAAATCCTAAACCTTGGCCGCCCGTCATCTCCTACAGAGGCGAAATCAGGCACCCACCGTGGCCGCGAGCGTGACAGCGTCCAGCTCTACCTTGTCCACATGTCCACAGAAGATGGAGCTGAGGAGGCTGACGAGAAAGATCACCAACTGTGCAAGAAGCTGCGGAGGCGCGGAAAGCAAGGCGCGTTCACAGCCACCCTCCCGCCCGAAGCCCGCGCCCCCGCCCCCGCCGCCCCCCGGCCCCCCATACCCCCATACCCCCCAACCCCCACAGTGCGGCGGCTGCTCCGGACGCCGCACTCACCACCGGGCCTGCGACCCGCGCCAGGTCGGCCGCCTCCCGCCGCAGGTCTGGGGGCAGCGCGCCCCGCAGACACCGCAGACGGTGGCTCCAGCCCGGGGCCCGAGGCCGCTGGGGGGCGGCCGCGGGGAGCTCAGCGGGGACGGGGGGCGTCCGCGGCCACGGGTGCCTCCATGCGGGCGCACGGAGCGGTGACGCCGGTATGGGACCGCAGGGCGGGGACAGCGGGGGCGGTCCGGCCCCACCCAACCCCGCACCTCCCGCCCGGACCCGAGCCGGACCCCCAGGGCCACTGTCTGCCCGCAGAACCCTGGGGGAGGGGGCCGGGAGGAGGCAGGGGGTCAGGAGGGCACTTGGGGGCTGATGAAGGGGGCTTGTGAAAGGGGTCCATGCGGGGAAGGACCCCTTGTGTGCTTTTGTATGACAGGAGTTTTTATCAGGAGAGTGCAGTCTGGTTGGAAGAGCAAAATGCCTTGGGGGTGGGCAGACAGGACGGAGCTGGTAATTCCATCCTCCCCCGCCGAGCTCGGGTCTGGCACTTTCTGAGATGCTTCTCCTGGCCTGGGCTTGAGGCCAGTTCAGGTATTTCCGGGAGAGGAGGGGTCCTGGCTGGCTGGGACCCCAACTTTCCTGCTCCTGGCGTCCTGAGTGGTCTCCTGCCAGCGACTGCTGTGGCTGATGGTTAAAGGAATCTCCTCTCATCCCCAGGGGTTCCTCCCCAACCTGGCAAGGGGAATGGCAGGGGGTGCTGGGTGGGGGGACCTCTGCCCCCAGGCCCAGCCCCGAGGGCCACAGTGCAAGCCTTTATCTGCCTCCCTGGAGAATGGGCCACATTGCCCCAAGAACAAGGCACGGAGGGTAGAGAGGTAACCTGAAGGTTACCCCAACCAAAATCAGCAGTTGGGTGTTTTTTTACTCAAAGTAGGTAACTTTTTTGTTATTTCAGGAAAACGCCGTGTCTAGAGCATTATGTGAAAAATGTGCAGGCACATCTCGATTTAGTGTTTTATTTGGGAAGAAAGAATTGCAGTTCAGGGCATCCATGCAGACCAGGTGGTCCTCGGTATGTCCTAGCAACACAGAGAAGGCTGGAGGTTTCATCAAAACAAATGTCAGTATTGCTATTTGAGAAAGTTGATTGGCACCAGGAAGGGTCCTGGGAGCTGGCCAGCTACAATTGGTAAGCAACCGGGCAGGCAAAATTAGTCCTAGAGCTTCAGCAATTATCTCGGCGGTTATGGGTAAAGCTGGTCTCAGCTTACAGCAGGCAGTTTCAGCAGCTGGATGTGAGGAAAATTACGTTACTAGATTAATGTTATGTGCCCGGGGTGCTTTTATCCCCTGCTTCCTGACTTACAGTTGGGTGTGACAAGAATGACTCAGTTTGGTATGACCCACTGTCACAGCACTGCATTTACTTAGTATGTCCTGAGGCTTGCTGAATTAACGGTGTGGACCGCACCCCAGGAAGCCTTAAGGCAGTAGGATTACTACTTACGCTAAAGCCTGTATTAAAATTTTGTCCTCTGGCTAGGCGTGGTGGCTCACGCCTATAATCCCAACACTTTGGGAGGGCAAGATGGAAGGATTGCTTGATCCCAGGAATTGGAGACCAGCCTGGGAAACAAAAGGCTAGACCCCGTCTCTACAAAAAATAAAAAATTAGCTAGGCATGGTGGCACACGCCTGTGGTCTCAGCTACTCAGGAGGCTGAGGTGGGAGGATCACTTGAGCCCAGGAGGTTGAGGCTGCGGGAGGTCAGGCACACACCCCTACTAGGAATTATTAGTCCTTGTTTGGATTTCCACAGCTCCAAAGATTACTCAACTGTTTTTCAGTGCCCACGGGGCCTAGATTTAGACCTCAAATGAAGATTAACAAATGCCAGCTGGGCATAGTGGCATACCCCTGTAGGCGCAGTTACTCTGGTGGCTGATGCAGGAGGACTGCTTGGAGCCCAGGAGGTGGAGGCTGCAGTGAGCGATGATGACACCACTGCACGCCAGCCTGCGTGATAGAGCAAGACCTCTGTCTATTAAAAAATAATAATAAACCAGAACAAATGCCATTTGCCCAGCGAATAGTAATCTAAGGCCTAAGGAAAGATATACTGTAAAATATATTTTAAATAATTCAGGCAGTAGGAATTCTTAGTTTTATGGGTTTGTGTCTAAAGCCGTAGGCCAATGCAGTTAGCACAGTGGTCCTTGCTTCAGATAATCGTGGATGAATAGTTACTCATGTATCTTTCAGACACTGTCTTGGGCCAGAATACAGCTTGTCACCTTAGTTCCTTGCTTTTTTTTTTTTTTTAAATGTATCTTTGCATTCCAAATCTTCGAAATCCATGAGCGCACCTGAATGACATTAACTGAAAGGAAATTGTCACTGGTGGGCCTGTATCTGTGTGTAAGCTCAAAAGCATCCCCACTTGACCTGACTTTGCCTGCTGCGACATCACTGAATTCTGACATATAATCTCACTAAAATCCCCACCAGCAAGATTAAGAAGACCCCCAGAAGCAGAAGGCCTCGCCGCAGCACCAGCTGTTTCCTGGACAACTTCGCGCTGTCCCGTGGATGGACGGGCGGAGGTTGTGCTTGGTGCATCTGCTGATCCGACTGACTCTCGCCTGTCTTTTCAGCATCGTTCATTAAAATTCCTTCATGGTTTTCAGGGCACCCTGGGAGGAAAAAGTAATTTAGTAGCTTACAAGGGATTTTTTTTTTTTCCTTTGTACAAAGGGCTATGCATAAAAGGAATACTGAGAGAAATTAATTCAGTAAGCAATTGAATAAGATTGGCCATCCCACTTCCCACTGAGCATAAGTGGGTGGATGTTAGGAATATAGCAACATCCTCATAGTTCTGAAAGAAAATCATATGGGGCGGGGTACAGTGGCTCATGCCTCTAATCCCAGAACTTTGGGAGGCTAAGACGGGCAGATCGCTTGAGCCCAGGAAGTCAAGGCTGCAGTGAATCATGATCACACCACTGCAGTCCAGCCTGGGCAACAGAGAAAGACCCTGTCTCAGAAAAGAAAGAAAAGAAAAAGAAAATCATTTTGAACAGAACTGTACCAGCTCACACTTAATAAATTGCTTGCCTTGGTCGGACAGTTCTGGGTGCTCCTCAACCCTAATGTCTGTTGTATGAAGTAAGTGTCATTGTTCGGCCGGGTAAGGTGGCTCACATCTGTAATCCCAGTACTTTCCGAGGCAGGCGGATCACTTGAGGTCAGGAGTTCAAGACAGGCCTGGCCAATGTGGTGAAACCCTGTCTTTACTAAAAATACAAACATTAGCCAGGCGTGGTGATGCACGCCTGTAATCCCAGCTATTTGGGAGGCTGAGGCAGGAGAATCATTTAACCGTGGGAGGCAGAGGTTGCAGTGAGCCGAGACTGCATCACTGCACTCCAGCCTGGACAACAGAGTGAGACTTGTCTCAAAACAAAACAACAAAAAAACAATAAAAAAACACACAAGTGCTATTGTTATGTGGATTTCACGAACCGGGGAAACTGGCAACAGATGTTGATCCAGGAAAACATGGGCCAACCCTTGCCTGAAGATCATTGTCGAATCTGAATAAAACAAATTAAATATCATCTTGAAGGCATCAGAATGCAAACAATGTAATGAGGAGTCACCAGGGCAAGATCCAAGAGACGAAGGAGCCCAGAGGGGCCGCCCAGCCTCTGGGACTGCTTCAGATCAGAGAGTTCATTCAGATCAGAGAGATCAGAGGATGCAGGTCAGACAGATCTGCACCCCGACCACATGACTGAGACATTGAGCAGGGCTTTGGGGACTTGGGTACCTACCAAGAATCAGGCCCTGGCAAACCTCTCTGTAGTTGAGCTTGGAACCCTGAAGGGCTACATCCAAGAATGAAGGATGAACCAGGCCGGGCGCAGTGGCTGGTGCCTGTAATCCCAGCACTTTGGGAGGCCAAGAAGGGTGGATCACTTGAGGTCAGGAGTTTGAGACCAGCCTGGCCAACATGGTGAAATGCTGTCTTTACTAAAAATACAAAAAGTAGCCAGGTGTGGTGGCACACACCTGTAATCCCAGCTACTTGGGAGGCTGAGGCACGAGAATCACTTGAACCCAGGGGGCTGAGGTTGCAGTGAGCCAGAATCATCCCACTGCACTTCCAGCTACTCAGGAGGCTGAGGCAGCAGGAGAATCGCTTGAACCCGGGAGGTGGAGGTTGCAGTGAGCTGAGATTGCACCACTGCGCTGCAGCCTGGGACAATGCAAGACTCCTCAGAAAGAAAAAGGATGAACCAGAAAAAGTAAACCAGGCCTCACACTGGCTGCAGCACACCTCAGGTCAGCTGGGTGCTCCAGAAAACTCCCATTTCCAAGACTGCCCTAGACTGCTGGTCACCCCCAGTGTCCAACAAAAGAAAATCCTCTCTGAAGATAGACGACGTTCTTTCAGGCTCAAATTACTTCTACAGAAAATTTTCAAATATACAGTCTGCAACATAATCAAAGATAACCAGGCCAGGTGTGGTGGCTCATGCCTGTAATCCCACTGCTTTGGGAGGCCAAGGCAGGAGGATTGCTGGAGGCCAAGGCAGGAGGATTGCTTGAGCCCAAGAAGTGGAGGCTGCAGTGAGCTATCATCGTACCTCTGCACACCAGCCTGGGCAACAGTGCGAGACCCTCTCTGTATTAAAAAAAATTTTGTTTTCTTTAATTGAAACTTTAAAAAAATTGATTAAAATCAAAGATAATCAGATACATAGCACGGGAGCCTAGACAACATGCAGAGACACAATTGACCACTGACTGCAAATTAGCCATTCTGTGAAGTCAGTGTTTAAATTATAAAGGAGCAAGGATTACTGTGAGTGAGTGGCTAACTGCCTAAGGGGCCAAGAATGGGGGAGGGGGGAATTCCTCAATTGACTGAAGAAAACCGTAACCACAATTGCATGGTGTGCAGCAGAAGCAAAGGTCAGAGCAACAACCTGTTTTAAAGCCCACAAGTGTCTGCCTGATGAGCAGCAGGAGCCCCACTAAAACAAACAAATGTCAGTTTCGAAGCTAGGATAGCAGCACAGTACCTCCAAGTGTTGGAAATGCCTGCAAAGTGCTTGCGGAAGTACCACACATTAGGGGAGGAACTGGGGACATTTTCATCTGTATAGGTCCCAGTTAGTATACTGCAGTATACTAATGTGTGGAATTAAAGCAAATAAACTTTAAGTCAGTTTACCTTGAATTGGGTGTTACTTGACTTCATCACGTGTTTCTGAAACATTATTGCCCTATTTAAATGGGAGCTCATGGCAGCAAATCTAGCTGTGTCTCACTAACAGCCCCTCCAGTCCCACCTGGACGGGTCTGCAAGGGCTGAGGGAGTCATATCATACCTGGGTGAGGCAGATCCTGCGCGAGAGCAGAATTCCCACTCCGAGCCACGTTTACTTTCAAATTGGCATGTACCTGAGCCTGGAAAATGAAACTCAGTCAGTTCATCGGGCTTCATGATGGTGTTAATAAGGTATTTTACTTGACCACCTGGTTTAGGAAAAGCCAAGCCACTTTCCCTAATTGGCATGTATAACTGAAGCTCCTCTCATTCACCGGACATCTTTCGTAAAGACTGAAATGGGGCCAGGCTCAGTGGCTCACACTTGTTGTAATCCCAGCACTTTGGGAGGCTGAGGAGGGAGGATTGCTTGAGCTCAGGAACTCAAGGCCAGCCTGTGCAACACAGCAAGACCCCATTTCAACTAAAAAATTAAAAAACAAACAAAAGCCAGGCACGGTGGTGCATGTCTGATTCCCAACTACTTGGGAGGCTGAGACGGTAGGATGATTTGAGCCCAGAAGGTTGAGACTCCAGCAAGCTGTGATCCTGCCACTATAGTCCAGGCTGGGTGACAGGGTGAGACCCTGTCTCTTAAGATTGAAATGGGGTCCATGAGGGGGAAGGTGGGATGGGAATAGTACAGAGTGAAGGAGATGGACAAGACAAGAGAGGGACCAAGATCACTACTTTATCTCTTTTTTCTTCCTTTTTTTTTTTTTTTTTTTTTTTTTTTTTTTTTTTTTTTTTTTTTTTTTTTTTTTTTTTTTTTTTTTTT
>NW_016107853.1:414683-427192 GCF_001604975.1 Cebus imitator
AGAAGTTCTGTGGTGTGTTTTTGTTTTTTGTTTTTTTTACAGAGTCTCGCTCTGTTACCAGACAGGCTAGAGTGCAATGGATCTCGGCTTACTGCAACGTCCGCTTCTTGGGTTCAAGCGATTCTCCTGCCTCAGCCTCCCAAGTAGCTGGGACTTCAGATGCCCGCCACCACACTTGGCTCATTTTTGTATTTTTAGTAGAGATGGGGTTTCATGATGTTGGCCAGGCTGGTCTTGATCTCTTGACCTCGTGATCCACCTGCCTCAGCCTCCCGGAGTGCTGGGATTACAGGTGTAAACCACCATGCCCGGCTCTCTTTTTTCTTTTAAAAATTTTTTTATTTGTAGAGACAGGGTCTCACTCCATCACCCAGGCTGGAGTGTAGTGAGCGGTGCAATCACAGCTCACTGCAGCCTCGAACTCCTGGGCTTAAGCAATCTTCCTGCCTCAGCCTCCTGAGTACTGGTACTACAGGCATAAGCCACTCGTACCTCGACTCATCTCATTTTTCTATCACCTCTTTCTAGACCTCACATTGACCCTAGAAAGCTGAAGGGAAGGATGCACCAAGTATCTTCGCAAAACATCTGAGGATCATGAAAACAACATCAGGATGACTTTGATGCATCCCACCTTTCTCTTCAGTTCTAATTCTTGTCCTGACATTGGATTTTCCTGCACAAGGGGAACAGCCTGGCATGGGAGACAAGGAAGAAAGGAACCTCCTGTTTTTCTGGGAGTGGATAAAGCTGGGGTTATCTGGCCCTTCACATCTGAATTGTCTAGTGAAAACAACAAGAAAAATAGTATTCATGATATAAAAATAAAGAAAATGAGAAAAGAACTTTCCAAAATGAAAAAGGGAGAGCCGGATCAGAGCGTATTTTTCTAGGAAAGGAACCAGGACAGAATGAACATAGTTACCTGCTGACAGGCTTTTTCCCAATTTAGCTGAATAATAAAGCCTAGAAAACACACAGCTTGAAAGACTGTACAGATGATGATCCCTGACCACAGACCTAGAAATAGAAATATTTAATAGAGGTTAATTCCACAGAAAACCAGCTGCCCCTGGGGAGTATGTTTTGCCTATCTCACTTCTGTCAGCCATACTGAACATCTGCTTTCATGGCCGACGTAGAGCCCACAGTGGGCCAGAGACCTCTACCCTGCTCCTTCTTGGGCTTCCAGAAGGTTCCGGAAGGTTCTAGAAATCACAGTACTTCCTGAGGCCTCCTCCAAAAGGGCCATCTCTTGTGGTTCAGGATTTCAGAACAAATATTCAGAGGATTTTTTTGGCCTTACTGACTATAATGCTTGAGTATTAAGAAAAATGTCAGTTATAAGAAAATTAAAATTTCCCAGGACCAACTACTTCTGCCCTATTTTCCTCAAAAAAGGGGACTAACATTAAAAAAAAAAAAAAAGCAGAAATCACTAGCTATATAAATTAATAATGTTCCCTGCCTCAGAGTTCCTGCCAGACCTTGGACCTTAACTTGCTCCTGACAGACTTTGCTGGAAGCTCCCAGAGGAGGGCTGTGCACCCAGAGATGACTAGAGAACAGCAAAGGCAGGCCTGGTGGGCACAGGTGGTGGGAAAAGCCCCATGGATCTCAAAGCACCACACAGGACACAGTGGGAGACGCCAGGTGAGGAGGGTTTTTGGTCAACAGTAAACTCATGGCAGAACCAAAAGCGCCAACAATAACCAAGAGACAAGGGCCTGACCATAATAAAAACAGACCTATTTTGGGTTCTGCCCCACAACAGACAGCCCAAGAAACCACCCCTCTCTACAATAAACCCAGGAAGCCAGCCTGCCCTAAATCAGACTTGCAGGAAGCAACATGGCTGCCTCTGGTGACAATCCAGGAAGCTAACCAGTAAATTCTGTAACAATTGGCCCCAAATGGTCAGGACTTGATTAGCAACTGACAGCTTCTCTAACTTTGGTCCGCATTTCCAACTTAGAACCAACCAGAGAAAGTAAGATACATCCCCCTAACCAATCACACGGAGGCCTATTCCTAGTCAGCCCCCTCCAGCATCCCCAGATCAAGTCTCAGGGCACACCTGCAGCCTCCCCTTTTATCCACTGGGATGCTTTCCCACTCCTTTGCCTGCCTTTGAGTCTCTGCCCAAATACAAGTGGTGGCAGCCAACACCCTTACTGAGAATATGCCTTTGCTTGTCTTGCTTGGTTGGTCCTGCTTTATTTCCACAGCTGTCCAGATCCATGTAAGGTTTAAGGTGGCTAGTCTGGGTTCCCGGTTTACAGATTAGGTACAAGGTTGACAGCTCTGTTTCTTGGTACCAGTCACATTTTTTCAGGTATGACTAGCTTGCCCTTTTGTTTGTCTGCTTTTTAGAGGCAGGGTCTTGCTCTGTTGCCCAGGCTGGAGAGCAGTGGCGTGACTACAGCTCGCTGCAGCCTCAAACTCCTAGACTCAAGTGATCCTCCCGCCTTGGCCTCCCAAAGCACTAGGATTATAGGTATGAGTGCGCCCAGCCTAGCCTGCTCTTAGAATAGTATAGTTGGTGTCACCTGCTAGTCATATAAAAAATTAGCAAAAGGAAGCTACTGGCTTCCTCTTTCAAATCCAGTGTTCTCAGTGCATAGAAACTACAAGCTCACCCAAACCATCTTAAACAGAAAATAACTAGCAAACTCCAGCTATAATTTGGAAGTTATGAATTAGATTTCTGGTAGTTTAGCATAGATCATTTAAAGATTTCTATTTGACCCAACCTAGGAACCCAAAGTAGGATGAATATTAGAATCCCATGAGCAAGACCCAGGAATTTACATATTTTAAAAGTCTCCCAGGGATTCTGAGGGTCATTATGATTTTCTGGGGTTGCTTCTGAGAACCTGCAGAATTCTGATGCTCTCCTACACCCTGTATAGGTATACTGCATACCATACTACAGGAAACACAAGATTAAAATCCAGTTCGTACCATACTTTCTTCTAACACGTGGGTGGAAGGATTGACTACAGTCTTCTCATAGAGCCCTCACATCCCCAGGGCCCCCATCATTTCTTTTCAGTGATTCTCAACTTCGACTTTGCACATTTAGTTTTTTTATTTTTGAGATAGAGTCTCACTCTGTCACCCAGGCTAAAGTACAGTGGTGCCATCTTGGCTCACTGCAACCTCTGCCTCCAGCATTCAAGCGATTCTCATATCTCAGCCTCCCGAGTAGCTGGGACTACAGGTGCACACCACCACATCTGGCTCATATTTGTATTTTTAGTAGAGATGGGGTTTTGCCATGTTGGCCAGGTTGGTCTCAAACTCCTGACCTCAAGTAATCTGCCAATTCAGCCTTCCAAAGTGCTGGGATTACAGGCATGAGCCATTGTGCTCTGCCTGTAATCCCAAATATATTCACTTAACAAAATATACTGAGGCTCATCCCTCAGTATATTTTGTTAAATGAATGGGTGAGCCAAGGACAGCACTTGGGATATGGATAGATTTATATTTAAAAGCAGATTCCTCATGCCTGTAATCCCGGATACTTGGGAGGCCAAAGTGGGAGGATCACTTGAGGCAAGGAATTTGAGACCTGCCTGGGCAACATAGCAAGACCCCATCTGTAAAAATGAACAAGAGAATAAAGTAGATTCCTCTTCTAAAAAAATTGAAGTCATAGACATAGAGAATAGCATGATGGTTACCAGAGACTGGTGGCAGGGAGGGGAGGATGTGGGAACAGGAAGTTGTTAAGACACAAAGTTTCTGATAAACAGGAAGAATAAGTTTTGAGGTCAATTGCACAGCAGGGTGACCATAATCAATGTACGTTTTGAATCAACTAATTTCAAATGCCTTACCATAAAAAATAAGTGAGGTGATAAGTACATTAATTAGCTTGATCTAATCATTCCACATTTATACATATATCAAAACACCACACTGTACCCCATAAATGCATACGATTTGTCAATTTAAAATGTAAAAGACATAAAAAAGAATTTAAAGTATTTCCTTAATATTTTATACTGATTGCATGTTACAATGATAATATTTTGTCTATATTGTGTTACATGAAATACATTGCTTTAAAAATAAAAATAGATTCTTATAATATTTGCATTAGCTATCCAATTGGCAAATCCAGAGTATGAATCATACCAGAAACTCAGCTAAATAATTTTCTGCACTATCATGCAAGCCCATTGAACTCTGCACTGGCAATTCTATTCTTTGAACAACTCCTGTATTTTTAATTAAAATATTATTGAACTTGAGAAAGATGTACCACCTAAAGGAACACACTGAACTGTAAGTTCCCCAGAGGTATCAGTTGACTTCTCACTACCTCAGAACCTGCCAAGTACAGATGGATCAAAACAAGGCACACTTTACATCAGTCACTGCTCACCCCAAAGATAATGTCCAACTTTTCATATCATCATTTATTAACTGCCAATATATTCGGAATTATTATTTTAGAAATCAAAGCTGGGCAGTCATTTATTTCCACACTTTTAGAAATAATTAGCTCTGGTAATTTCAGATGCTGTGGATTAAGCTTTTTCTTCCAAATGTGGGAAGGTGCTCGGGTCCACCGCCTTCCTTCTGTGCTGTTCACGTTGACCACGTGCATGCCCTTGTGGGGAGACCCACAGACACACAGCTGAGGCCGTACAGGGAGGGAGGTGGAGACTGCGGAGTGTGATGGGGTGATGAGGAGGGCACTGGCCACCCGATGCCCTCCAAGGATCCAGCCACGCTGCCTGGTGAATACACAGGGCGCTGCTTTAGGATGTACAGTGCCACTGTGAGTGGTGACCCTGTGGCACCCCACGCATGCAGGACAGACCACCTATGACAGCCTCTACCCTGCAGACTCACCCTCAGGGGCTCACACGCTGTCTAAAGAACAGCATGGAACATGCAAAAGGGACGCTTCCGAATGCTTCTTCAGCGGTCCCTGCTGTCACCTCCTTTGGAGAAGTGAGGGCTGGATGACTCAGAACAGGAGGTGAATAGAAAGGGCATCTGAGCTCAAGTTTGTCTGAGTGGAAGACTGCCTGCAGGGGTGGGAGGGGAGGACCACGGAGCCTTGGGGCCCTGGCTAGAGCTGGAGGCCACCTCCTGAACATCTTCTAAGCTCTCTGACAAAACACAGAATGGACGTGAGCGAGCTCCCAAATTTCAGAGGTGGGCCTCAGTAAAAGGCCTGTGTGCTCTGACGGTCATTTCCTGGGCTGGTGAGCAGCTAAGCCCTGCCTGCACAGGTTAGAGCTTACCCATCACTCCAAGTTTGGTTGCAAACATCAGCGCGATCCCAACGGGGAGGCCCACCACATAGTACCCAACGGCATTCACGACGGCTCCCACCTTCTGATTTCCACTCCCCCTCAGAACGCCACCGCTCGTGCACTGCAGGCAGAGAGCATCCCATCAGTGCCAACGAAGCCAGTTCTCCTGAAACACGCCCATCTCCTGAGCACTTCATATTCTGTAGGACTCTGACTCTAAAATCCATGATAAGGTGACAGCATCCTTCTAAACGAATATGATAATAATATTCAATCTTCCTACCTACCCTGGCCCCTCCTGGCAGCTGAAATTTACCACCATCAGAAGAAATTCATAGATCAAAACGGTGCTTAGGGGACTACTACATAATACTTACAGCAAGTGCTTCAAAGAGGTGGGAGACAGCATAAATTGGAACCACCTGAGCCACCAGATTAATGATGTCTCTGTTAGGAAAATAAAGCACATGTTGATTAGGAGCCAAAGTGGAGAAAGAAGTATACAGCTTTCTGGCAGGTGCAGTGGCTCATGCCTATAATCTCAGCACTCTGGGAAGCCGAGGCAGGCAGATCACCTGAGGTCAGGAGTCTGAGACCAGCCTGGCCAATACAGCAAAACTCCATCTCTACTAAAATATAAAGGGAACCGGGCCTGGTGGCGAGCACCTGTAATCCCAGCTACTCAGGAGGTTGCAGCAGGAGAACTGCTTGAACCTGGGAGGCAGAGGTTGCAGTGAGCAGAGATCGCACCACTGCACTCCAGCCTGGGTGATAGAGTAAGACTGTATACTTTTAAAATATATATACATTATAAATATATATATATTTATAATATATATAATTATTATATATATTAATAAATATATTTATATATATATTATAAATATATATTTATAAATATATATTTATAAATATAAAAATATATATCTTAAAAGTATATATTTAAAATATATATTTATTAATATAATATATAATATAAACTATATAATATATAATATATATTTAATATATATATTTAAAAAAGCATATAGCTTTCTGCATGTAACACACATGTGCATGCATTGCCACCAGCAGCCTAGTCAGGGACAGTTCTCCTGTTGCTGGGCCCATAGAGGAAACTAACTGCATGTTGTATCTCATGACTTTTAGGAAAAATACAAAGCACCACACTCTTGACTTCAGGAGATATGTTTCAAGACCCCCGGTGGATACCTGAAATAGCAGAGAGGACTGAACCCTAAATACACCGTGCTTTTCCTATACACTCATACCTACGATAAGGTTAGTTTATAAGTTCTGCACAGTAAGAAAGTAACAGCAGTAGGAACAAAGTGGCTCATAACCACACGCCAGCATCGCTGCTCTTGTGCTTTGGGGCTCTTACCCGCACTGTGAGCCCAGTGCAGACAACCTGAAATAACCATCGGGTGGAAGCACACGCAGCATGGAGACGCTGGACAGAGGGGTGATTTCACGTCCCGGGTGGGGTGTGAGATTTCCTCCTAACACTCATAACAGCATGCAATTGAAAACTTGTGAATTGTTTATTTCTAGAATTTTCCACTTAAGATTTTCAGACCACAATTGACTGCAGGTGACTAAACCCTAGAAAGCAAAACCAAGGATAAGAAGGGGCTGCTGCATAGACCACTTAGTCAGCGTAGACAAATTAAGTGATTTGGTGACCCCCCTCCCCCGTGCCCCACCAGCAACAACAAAAAAAAGTGTGGCTGGGCACAATGGCATACTCTTATCATCCCGGCAAGTTTGGATGCTATGCATATCCTTCTTTTAAGATGATGCCACAGGCCAAGCCTGACTGTGCCTCTCAGTGAGCCTGAGTGAAGCACTACAGAGTAAGAATTAAGTTCCCCCTACAGAACCAAGGTTGGTAAGAGCCATAGATATATTCTGCAGAAATATCCTTGGTTCCTAGAAATACAACTCCTAAAGCTAGAGACTTGGATTCTAATGCCTACACCTGAAGGGAGACAGAAAAATGCTGCCCCTCACCTGGGGAAGCAAGAAATTTACAACACCCTTCAAGTGAATTTGGTCACTCTGAACTAGAACCTAGAACACTGCCTGGCAATAAATATTTGTTTAATTAATAAATAAGAAATCCAGCACTGAGCCAGGCGCGGTGGCTCCCGCCTGTAATCCCAGCACTTTGGGAGGCTGAGGTGGGCAGATCACCAGAGTTTGGAAGTTCAAGACCAGCCTGACCAACATGGAGAAACCCCGTCCCTACTAAAAATACAAAATCAGCCAGGCATGGTGGCACATGCCTATCATCCCAGCTACTCAGGAGACTGAGGCAGGAGGATCGCGTGAACCCGGGAGGTGGGGGTTGTGGTGAGCCAAGATCGCACCACTGCACTCTAGCCTGGGCAACAAGAGCAAAACTCCATCTCAAAAAAAAAAAAAAAGCAATCCAGCACTGAACAACATGATCACTTCCTCCTCATCAAAAAGAAGAGAAATATAGTTATTTTATTAAAATTCTATTTTTTGAATAGGTAACATGCACATGGTCAAAAAACGGAACAATATGAACAAGATAGTGAGGAAAGTCTCACTGCGATGCCCTTCCAGGCTGCCTACTACCAGTCCTGCTCCTCCAGGTGACAATTCTTAGCACTTTTCATGTTTGTCTAGAATCTATGAAAATATAAGCAAATACAAATGTATATTCTTAATTTTCCTTTTTATATTCTATCATTTCACACGCAGCATTCTCTGTATGATGTTCTGTACTTCGCTTTTTCCACCTGAGATATTATATTCACTTTGTTTTTTTGAGACAGAGTCTCACTGTCGCCCAGGCTGGAGTGGAGTGGTGAAATCATGGCTCACGGCAGCCTCAATGTCTCGAGCTCAAGTGATCCTCCCACCTCAGCCTCTCGAGTAGCTAGGACTACAGGTGCGCGCCACCATGCCCAGCAAAATTTTATTTTTTGTAGAGATGGGGTTTCGCCATGTTGCCCAGGCTGGTCTCAAACTCCTGGGCACAAGTGATCCTTTTGCCTCAGTCTCCAAAGTGTTGGGAGACTGAGCCACCGCGCCTGGCCTATATTCACTTTTACATTTCACCAAAGTATATTCTTTTCAATGTGCTGCTGAATTCTAATAATATTTTACTTTGGATTTTTAAATTGATATTAATACATAAGAGTGATCTGTGATTTTCTTTCTTTTTTAGGTGCAAACTTTGTCAGATTTTGGTACCAATGTTGTATTTGCTTCACAAATAGAATACAAATTTTCGTTTTTCTGTGCTCTGAAATTTTCTATGATTTATGTATGTTCGCAATTCCCTATGTTTTGAAGATTTTATAAAATTATCCTTTGGAACCTTCTGGGGTTATGTTTTTGGCATTTTAAAATCGCTTTCTCTTATTTCTCACCAGGAAATCAGTTTACTTAGACCTTCTGTCTTTTCTAGGGTACATACTGATCAATTATTTCCCTAGAAAATGATCTGTTTATTCCAGGTTTCTAGATTTCCTTGAAAAAAGTTGTGCAAAGTGTCTTTTAGGAATTTTTTAAATGATTGTGTTTAGTAGTACCATCCCCCTTCCTTTGTTAGAGGGGCCTTTTCCCGGCCCTGTGACTAAGTTAGGTAGAGTCACCTCTGTTTCACCGATTCTACCAGGTTGGGTTGATCTCGGCCACCTTACAAGTAATTTGATTCTTGAGTTTCCAATGTTTCCCTGTCTCATCAGCTCTATGGTTTGTGGGCCTCTTGTTTTTCATTCTTTACCTGCTGTGGACAGATTCAGTGTCCAACTTCTACCAAATTCCTACTGAAACCATCTGTCTATCCTGGTCCTCATAAAGTTCATCCCGATTCCCTTTGGGAGAAAGGCCAAGTATTTACCGTCACCTTCCCCACTCATGCTGAGTGAGGGATCTACAAACATCTTTTTTTTTTTTTTTTTTTTGAGATGGAATCTCACTCTGTTGCCCAGGCTGGAGTGCAGTGGCATGATCTCAGCTCACTGCACCCTCCGTCTCCCAGGTTCAAGTGATTCTCCTCCCTCAGCCTCCTGAGTAGCTGGCATTGCAGATGTGTCTCACCATGCCTGGCTAAATTTTTTGTATTTTTAGTAGAGACAGGGTTTCCCCATGTTGACCAGCTGGTCTTGAACTCCTGAACTCAAGTGATCCAGCCGCCTCAGCCTCCCAAAATGCTGGCATTATAGGCGTGAGCCACCGCTCCTGGCCTAAACATCTATTCTCCCATAACAAAACAGCTGAAGCTGAAAAATGAATACCTACCATCTGAAGTCAAAAGACAAATGTGTGAAGGATAAGCCATGAAGTTAGTTCTGTCCACTCTGCCAGCTTCCTGAATCCATGAAGGCAAAGTCAATTTGCATTTTGTAACTGCTGATAAAGGTGTCCCAAATAAGAAGTATCCCCACAAAGTTTCTATATAGTCAGAATGTAAACACTAGCATCACTGATGAAGGAAAAAATTCTGCAGAGCACAGGGGACTTATCCAAGAATTCCTCAGTCATCAATCTGAGAATGTGACTTTTGAGACAGCTCACTGGTGAGATTTTAACTTCAATTCAGTTTGCCATATTACGCAACTACTACACACCAGGCAGTCTGGCAGATACTAAGAAACGAAGAGGATTCTTATCATTGGAAACAAAATAATTAACTGAAAATGTAATTAACTGTACTGAAAAGGAGTTTCCACCTTTAAAACATGACCACCAGAAGCATAAAATCATCACCAGTGCCCATTAGTTGGCATGGTAGACTATGGAAACCAGTTCCTACACCGAATATGTTTTTCCCAAGTAACATCAGTGGAGCCGCTGATCTTTTGCAACAACCACAGGCAGCCCCCCTGTGATAGCATCTATCCAACTTAACCATTTTTTTTTTTTTTCTTTTTTTGAGACAGAGTCTCACTCTCATCATCCAGGCTGGAGTGCAGTGGCATGATCTCAGCTCACTGCACCCTCCATCTCCCAGGTTCAAGCGATTCTCCAGTCTCAGCCTCCTGAGTAGCTGGGATTACAGGCACCCACCACCACACTTGGCTAAGTTCTGCATTTTTAGTAGACATAGGGTTTTGCCATGTTGGCCAGGCTGGTCTTGAACTCCTGACCTCAGGTGTTCTGCCCTTCTGGGCCTCCCAAAGTGCCAGGATTACAGGCGAGAGCCACTGTGCCCCACCAGAACCATTTCTTTATCACAGATTTCATTTTTCAAGAAAACCCCAGCACTCACCGGTCGGTAGTGAAAATGTACCCCACGTGATCCTTACAGCTTAACAGCAGGACACTGAAGCCTACAGCAAAGAGCACTGAAGGTGAAAACGGCAGAAGAAACAACACGGTCAGAGAGAGATCCACAGGAAGTGGGGGAGCCTGGGGTTTGCATGCAGAGACTGCACCGGGAGCCTCAGGTGAAGGGGTCTCCGTACCTGTGATGAGCAGGGAAACCGTGGAGGACTTCCGTGCCTGCTCCATGTTTCCAGCCCCCAGAGCAGTTCCCACCCGGACACTGGCAGCCACGCTGAAGCCTGCAGGAACCTAAAACGAAAAAGAAACCTGCAACAACGCAACTGCAGCATGAGAACACATGCAGAGAAGCGGTCTCATGCCCCACACCTGGTGGGAACACTTGGTCCTAAAAGTTTTGAAAAGACCAATCTGCAACATCCCCTTTGTCTAGCTGGAAGCCCCCAGGCTACGGTGGAAACTGAACCCAGGTGATGATGCTTAGCACAGATGGGGCTTTTCTGCAGAGCTTCCAACCTCTGCCACATGGGGATGCTGCACATTCTTCCTCTGGGAGTAGGGGATGCACTGACTCACCAGCAGCCCAGGCTTGTGTCTGGTTTGTTTGTTTGTTTGTTTTAAATAGGGACAGACTCCAGGTGTGGTGTCTCATGCCTATAATCCCAGCACTTTTGGGGGCTGAGGTGGACGAATCACTTGAGGTCAGGAATTTGAGACAAGGCTGGCTAACATAGTGAAACCCCATCTCTACTAAAAAATGCAAGAATCAGCTGGGCACAGTGGCACACACCTGTAATCCCAGCTACTCGGCAGGCTGAGGCAGGAAGATTGCTTGAACCTGGGAGGCGAAGGTTGCAATGAGCTGGGATAGTACCACTATACTCCAGCCTGGGCAACAGAGTGAAACTCCAACTCAAAATAAATGAAATAAAATAAGTAGGGACAGGGTCTCACTCTGTCCCTCAGGCTGGAGTGCAGTGGCACAATCATAGCTCACTACCACCTCAACCTCCAGAGCTCAAACAATCCTGCAACCTCAGCCTCTCAAGTAGCTGGGATCACAGGCATGCGCCACCACACATGGCATGGTGTCTGACCTGAGAGATCATCCAGGGATTCAGTTTAGAAGACAGGAGTGGTATTAAAGGAACTGCGGGGAAGCAGCCCTGCCTTGTGGTTAGGGATCAGGATTGTGAAGCCAGATTGCTTAGGTTCAAATCCCAGCACGCCTCTTATCAGCTACATCACCCTGAGCAAGATACTTACCCTCTCTAAACCTCCAGAGTTTTATCTGTAAAAGGGGTTGAATCATAGAATCTATATCATTGGGTTATTGTGGGAATTTAATAAGTCCGTACATGCTAACTGCTTAGAAGAAGCATGTAGGAATTGCTCAGTAAAGATTTACCATTATTATTTATAAAGTTACCACTTGAAAAATCAATATTAATAAGGAAAAATGAGTCCTCACTTGTTGAAACATGAACATTGCCTTGGGATCAGAACGACTAATAACCAGCTTAAAGAAAATCTGACATAGGCTGGGGAATAAAAAAGTAATAAAAGACTGAGTCTCTGCCTAGAAATTCACAAGTAGGAACAAACATAGCGATCGCCTGACAGATTCTTTATTTATTACAAAAGGAAAGGCAGTAACTTGACAGCAGACACCTGGCAGGCACCACCTTAACCAAGAAATCAAAGTTAATCCTGGCAGGGTGCAGTGGCTCATGCCTGTACTCCCAGCACGTTGGAAGGCTAAGGTGGGAGGACTGCTTGAGCCCAGGAATTTGAGATCAGCCTGGGCAATGTAACAAGACCAAATTTTTTTTAAAAATTAGCTGGGAAAGGCCAGGCGCGGTGGCTCACACCTATAATCCCAGCACTTTGGGAGGCCGAGGCGGGTGGATCACGAGGTCAAGAGATGGAGACCATCCTGGTCAACATGGTGAAACCCCGTCTCTA
>NW_016107853.1:431485-435741 GCF_001604975.1 Cebus imitator
ATTGCTGTTTGAAATCAGATCAGGAAAAAGAAAACATCCCACTCTTGCCTGGAGGCTCAGTATCACTTTAATATAAAAAGTAGCCTCGATTTCCAACCCAGGCCCAGAGCTTCATGGGAGTTCCTGGATGTGACATTCTACATCTGTCCACCTTCGATATCCTTCTAACATTGGGTTTACAAAGGAGGAGCACCAGGTCCATGTCACAGCCCAGACCTATGCTGGGCCCCTCCCTCACAGATCTGCTCAGCACCTATGAAACCATGGTGTCATTTAAATGTCACTTGAACCTCACCCTTCTTCAGCCCTTTATAATAACTCTTCCTTTGGTGAGGCATCCCACGGCCCCTCTGGTCTCTCTCAGTGTGACAGCTTGGTAAACCCAACTGCAAACCCACCAGGTCTGTCTCTGGTGGTCTCAGGCTGATGGGGCCCGGCCTTGCGTGGCCACATATTTATGGGGAGACACTAGTTAGTTTTTAGCAAGGGAATTAGTGGTCAGATTTATTCTTCAGGCAGATGGCAGTGGATGGAGACGGGTTAAAGTCCTCTGAAATGACACAGAGGACAAACGACAAGAAATGAATTCAGGGCCGAGTGTGGTGG
The DNA here is from genome assembly GCF_001604975.1 of Cebus imitator. NCBI lineage: Eukaryota > Metazoa > Chordata > Mammalia > Primates > Cebidae > Cebus > Cebus imitator. The sequence continues at coordinate 432,092 of NW_016107853.1, forward strand.
TTCACGCCTGTAATCCCAGCACTTTGGGAGGCCAAAGCGGGTGGATCACCTGAGGTCAGGAGTTTGAGACCAGCCTGGCCAATGTGGTGAAAACCCATCTCTACAAAACATGCAAAAACTAGCCAGGTGCGGTGGCACACATCTGTAGTCCCAGCTGCTCAGGAGGGCTGAGGCAGGAGAATCGCTTGAACCCAGGAGGTGGAGGTCACAGTGAGCTGAGATCGTGTCACTGCACTCCAGCCTGGGTGACAGTGAGATCCCGTCTTGAAAGAAGGGAAGGAAGGGAGGGAGGGAGGAAGGAAGGAAAGAAGGAAGGAAATAAGGAAGGAAGGAAGGAAGAAAGGAAGGAAGGAAGGAAGGAAGGAAGGGAGGGAATTCAGGTGGTGGCATGGAGGATTGGAAGAGCAGGCAGAAGCTTAGGACCAGGTGACTGACCAGGTGTGGGAGGGAAGGATGGAGCTGAGGGTGTGACAGGGAGGACAGGTTACTGAGAGTGAAAATGGCCGAGGCCACACAATTCCACCCATTGCCACGGAATGCAAGAAGGCAGAGGAGCAGGCCTGTGGGAGGACAAGAGGAGGAGGCCAAGCCTGCAACATGCAGTGTCTGCATGCCCAGTGGAGTGACCTTCTCCTCCTCCTGCAGCTTCCAGACCTGCAGGCTCTCTTCCCGCCCCCTGCCCTTCCCGGGGCATTCACTTTCTCCAGACTCCCAGATGCTTCTCTTTGGTTCTACGCCCAGCTAATGGTCAGCCTGTCTTCCTAGGGAAGGGACCCAGGGCAGAAACTCCTTCCACCCTGGGGCCGGACAGCCCCTGCCATTTCTACAGAACCCAGCCACCATCCTATCTCCCATTGCTCCCACAGAGCAAAGCCTTTCTTCATCATAGACCCTCACCATCGTTTGTTTGGATCATGTCTGTAACTCTCGCCTCTTCCTCTGCCAATATTAGTTAATTTCCCAGAACTAAATGCCCCAGCAGAGGACACAAGCCTGGCGTGTGCTGACCCAGGGCCAGCCTGCCTCTCGATGCCATCATCTCACTCTGTCCCCTACCACCGCCGTGGCCTAACGAGACTCTGCCGTCCCGGCCCCTAGGAACAAGCTCGCTGCCCCTCTGTCTGGGATGCCCTGCCTTCCTTCCCGACCTTGGAAACCCCACGTGTCCTCTGTAACCTTGCTCCCAACCGCGCTCAGCTTGTGGCTCCTACTTTCAGGCCTTTCCCTGTGCCCCGGAGAACCGGAGAGAAGACTTTCACACGCACTGTCCTCAGTAGGCCACATCAGACCCTGAGGTTGGGGCCATTGCAGTTATTGGAGGACTGAGTCTGGGAGGAGGCCCTGCCTTGCGATGGCATCCCCTGCCTTAGACAAGCATCTAGACGGAAAGGAGACCGCCCAGAGCCGGATGAGATGCACAGGTTTCCTTCTTTCTAGTCTACACCTGTTTCTGACATGTCATTCTAACACTAATAGGGATTCCAAATGTTCTTGTTTTGTTGATAGAGTAAAATCCTGCCTGGGTGCAGTAGCTCATACCTATAATCCCAGCAATTTGGGAGACTGAGGCAGGAAGATTGCTTGAGTTCAGGAGTTTGAAACCAGCGTGGACAACATAGCAAGACCCCATATCTACTTTAAAAACATTATTTTTTTTTGAGACGGAGTCTCGCTCTGCCACCAGGCTGGAGTGCAGTGGTACAATCTCGCTCAATGCAACCTCGCCTCCTGGGTTCAAGTGATTCTCCTGCCTCAGCCTCCCCCGAGTAGCTGAGACTACAGGCACACACCACCACGCCCAGCTAATTTTTGTATTTTTAGTAAAGACGGTGTTTCACCATGTTGGCCAAGATGGTATCGATCTCCTGACTTCGTGATCTGCCCGCCTCAGCCTCATTAAGTGCTGGGATTACAGGCGTGAGCCACCGCGCCCAGCCTAAAAACGTTTTTTTACTAGGGTAATATCTTAACTTTAAGAACACTGCAATGGTGGGAAACTTCCTCCCTTCCTCCTCCCCACCGGCCTCTGTTTCATGTGCCTGGGGAACCTAACAGTGTGGCTGGGATCTATTGCCAGGTACCCCTGTTTATCTGGACTTATCTGGAAGAATGTGGAGAGTCCCACATATATTGGCTTCATCAGTCTACTGCTACCAAGCCAGGGCAACACGCTGGGGCCCTTGGCCACGACTGTTTAGTCACATAGGAAGAGTTGTGGCTGACGTTAGGTGTCATTGGAGTTTGAGCTGTCAGGTCCTTGCTGAGAAAAGTGGGGCCGTTCAGACAGAACAGGGTAGACAGGCGGGTTCTCTCACTACTGGACGAGGTGTCCCCAGCCTGTGCTCTGTCCCGGGAGCAAACAGGCATGCACCCTTCTTTCCAGGACACTGGTTAAATGCAGAGCCAAAGAACACTGTAGCTCTGATCCCGCCCTGCCAATGACAATATTTCCAAGTGGGCATTGGATACGAGTTTTCCAGAGCCAAATATAACATGTTCTTTCCTTGATATCACTTAACAAATCTCTCGACATCCAAGTCCTGTGTGCACAACACTGAGAAAATACCTTTCAGTGGCTCCCAGCCGTGAGCTCTCTCCACCCTGGAGTCCCTGGTCCCGGAGTATCTTCAGGGCCCCCATTCCCAGAAAGGTACAAACTCCCATGAACCTCCCAAAGGAAGAGAACACTCAGCATTACCTGGTTGAGCAAATATTTAACTTGTAACAAATAAAGAAAGGTTGCCTACAAGAGAATGAGAGAGATGAATGTTAGTGTTTCGGCCTTGCCACACAGCAGTGAGGTCACATGGCAGGGAGCTGGGAGCCACAGCCATGCCTTGGCTGCCCTCTGCTCCCGCACGGAGCCACAGAGACTGGCATTTCAGGATGGGGCTGAGGCCAGGGGGTTATGGCCCGGGGGCTTCCCAATTCTCCTTTATGGGTGAATATGCCCCAAGCTTAGTCCCTCCATCTGGCAAAAGGGGATGCAGCTTCCCTGGTTGCATGGCCAGGACTCTTCTGGGGACACTGGCATGGAAAGGGGCCCCTGGGCAGACTCCAGGTGGGCACCTCCATATAGTCTGGTCTTATATGGTGGAATCATGAAAGACTGTCACATTGACACGGTTTCAGGATAAATGAGCGAGCACAATGCCAATTCTGAGGGCAATTGGTGTCCCTAGATCCATACATTGAAGCCCTAGAGTCTCCAATGTGACTATTTGGAGGTCTTCAAAGGGAGATTAAATTAAAATGAGGTTTTAGGGTGGGGCCCTAATCCAATAGGACTGGGTGATGAATGCATGGGGGACAGCCTGCAGAGCGGGGCCACTGCAGCCAAGGAGACAGGCCACAGAGGACACCAATCCTGCCGCACCTTGACCTTGGACTTCCAGCTTCCGGAACTGTAAGAAAATAAAGTTCTGGCTGGGCACGGTGGCTCACGCCTGTAATCCCAGCACTTTGGGAGGCCGAGGTGGGCAGATCACCTGGTCAAGAGATCGAGACCCTGTGGCCTACATAGTGAAACCCCTTCTCTACTAAAAATACAAAAATTAGCTGGGTGTGGTGGCGCCACCCGTGGTCCCAGCTACTCAGGAGGCTGAGGCAGGAGAATCATTTGAACCCAGGAGGTGGAGGTTGTAGTGAGC
>NW_016107853.1:437016-482900 GCF_001604975.1 Cebus imitator
GGTGAATTGCCTGAACCCAGGAGGCGGAGGTCGCGGTGAGCCGAGATCACGCCATTGCACTCCAGCCTGGGTAACAAGAGCGAAACTCCGTCTCAAAAAAAAAAAGAAAGAAAGAAAAGAAAAGGAAAAAACACTTAGCTATCATTGTTCATTGACCACACACTGCTGTGTCAAACGTTAACCCATGCTTATGGTTCTGTGTGGTCAAACTCAGCAGACCAGAAAAAGTCTAAAGGTTCTAAGTGACACCCTCAGGTGTTGTGAAATGGGTGAAACTTTGCTCTTGTTTAAAATAAAAGTTTGCATTTTTCTCCATGGATGATTCTGGAAGTCTCTCCAGCTCTACTCCAGGCCTCCTGGAGTAGCCTCGATCTTGGTGTTCTTTGAGATGAACATCTGTTTTGCCTTTAACAGGCATAAACAAAAACAGGCTTCCTCGAAGGCACCAACGCCACAGAAGAGAATCATCTAAGACTGAGCCAATACATTGGGCTCACAGACATGGCGGCTGCCTTGCACCCACAGACCCCAAGAAGGGAAACTCTTAGCCCTTGAGCACTTACAGGAAGAGCTGGAATGAAGATCGTGACATAGGTCTGAGTAAGCCTAAGTAACAAAAAGAAAACAAAAATTGTGACGGAGGCCTTGGTTTCAAGGGAAAAGTAGGCAGAAGAAAATAACTAGAACTGCCGTTTGCATTCTTGGCTCTTTCAAAATTAAAGGGCTTACATTGCTGGAGTAAATGTGAAAATTTACATATAAAGCTTGTCATCTTAAAACCCAGATAACCTTTCTTGGTTCTTTTGTGTCTTTATGTTTAGGAAGGGTTTTTCAATTTCAGCACCATCACCAGGTAATTTTCCACCTGTTGTGGGGTACTGTCCCGAGCACAGCAAGATGTCCCACAGTCTCCTGGGTTCTACCAGGAGTACCCCCTACTGCCAGCTGTGATAACCAGAAACGTCTACAGACATTGCCAAATGTCTCCTTGGTTCAGAGCCACTGATCTAGATAAGAGCTTTGAAAGCTCTTACCCGGCCAGGCACGTGGCTCACACCTGTAATCCAAGCACTTTGGGAGGCCAAGGTGGATGGATCACAAGATCAGGAGTTCGGGACCAGCCTGGCCAATATGGTGAAACCCTGTCTCTACTAAAACTACAAAAATTAGCTGGGCATGGTGGCCAGCGCCTGTAGCCCCAGCGACACGGGAAGCTAAGGCAGGAGAATTGCTTGAACCCGGGAGGCAGAGGTTGCAGTGAGCAGAGATCACGCCGCTGCACTCCAGCCTAGGAAACAGAGTGAGACACCATTTAAAAAAAAAAAAAAAGAATCCTGGGAGGTGGGGACCAGGGCACAGGTGGGTTTGAAAGCACTCAGCTGATTTTAATATCAACCAGGGTCAAGATATACTAAACTTTGAGCAAACGCCACAAACTACCATCCACATGGAGGGTGCTTACGAATCTATTTTCATTCAAAACTCTCAGCCATGCAGGTCACCCAGGAGGGGAGTGGGTACATCTTGGGTGCCAGATGTGAAAAGTACTGAGACCTAGAAGACGTCATCCAAGGAGAGATTAGCACCACTCTGGTGTGCAGCCTTGCCCCTGGCCTTGGCTGCACCCAGACGGGATGAACTTTCTGTGGGATGGACACCCAGTCCCGCCACAACAGGTCCCATCTTACCTGGACACGCCTGGGTCCTGCCTGAAGAGCAGCAGGATGTGTTGGGTGTTGAGAAAGAGCGCCCAGCAGGGGAAGCAGCAGAGGAGCAAGATGAGCGCGCTTCGCTGCAGGATCACGCCCACGTGCTTCAGGTTCTGACTCCCGTACGTCTGGGGTGAGCACAGCCAAAATGAGCCCATTAGCATGGACCCAGCACCCCGCCGTCCCCCAGAAGCCTTCAGTCATGCCTCATAAAGAAGCAGGTTGGGTTGAGCACAGTGGCTCATGCCTGAAATCCCAGCACTCTGGGAGGCCGAGGCTGGCAGATCATGAGGTCAGGAGATGGAGCCCATCCTGGACAATATGGTGAAACCTGGTCTCTACTAAAAATACAGAAAAATTAGCTGGGCGTGGTAGCGCACGCCTGTAGTCCCAGCTACTCGGGAGGCTGAGGCAGGAGGATTGCTTGAACCCAGGAGGCAGACGTTGCAGTGAGCCAAGGTCGCCACTGCACTCCAGCCTGGTGTCTGGTGACAGAGTGAGACTCTTGTCTGGAAAAAAAATATTAGCCGGGCGTGGTGGTGAGCACCTGTAACTGCAGCTACTCAGGAGGCTGAGGCAGGGGAATTGCTTGTACCCAGGAGTCTGGTTGCAGTGAACCGAGATCCTGCCACTGCACTCCAGCAAGACTCAAAAATAAATAAATAAATAAAATAAGAAAAAGAAAAGAAAAGAAAGAAGCAGCAGGTTGGCCAGGCAAGGTGGCTCAGGCCTGTAATCCCAGCACTTTGGGAGGCTGAGGCGAGCAGATCACTTGAGGCCAGGAGTTCAAGACCAGCCTATGCAACATGGTAAAACCCCATCTCAATAAAAAATTAGTTGGGTGTAGTGGTGCATGCCTGTAGTCCCAGCTACTTGAGAGGCTGAGGCAAGAGGATGGCTAGAGCTCAAGAGTTCGAGGCTGCAGTGAGCTGTGGGTGTGCCACTGCAGCCTAGCTTGGGTGACAAAGCAAGACTGTGTCTCCAAACAAAACAGCCAAATTTTGCACATCTTCTCAAGTTGTGCGCATCTCCCCCAGCTCCATGTTCAGTGACATCTCTCGTGGGTTGAAATTAACCAGAGGAAATACTTACACACCTGAAATTGGCAAACACTGCCAGTCACGTGTTTCTCTCTTCCCCCTTTCCCCCAAGACTTGGTTGCTGAACATTTACCAGCCTGCCACTGGGTGGGGACAGGAAAGCTGGGTTTTAAGAAGTCCTCCAAGCGACTCTGATGCACGCTCAATTTAGAGAACCACAGAACTATACCAAATTCAAACCAAACACGTGGGGAGTGATAGAGGGGAATTTTACAAAATGCCCCCTATTTGTTCAACATACAGTGTAAGACAGTCGTGCAGACAAACACTAGTTTACAAGGCTGAAAGAAACCCAGTGACATTTCAAATAAAGCAGGCCAGGAGAAGCGGAGTCGCTGGCAGACAGACACCGCAGGTGCTGCTGCTGGGCTCTTGTTGCCAGTGGGGCTCTGCCATCTACACTGGAGAAAAGGTATTTGAGGTCACTGTGAGCGTGTGGCCACTTCCATTTACCTGGGAGATGAGGGTGTCACAAGCAGAAGATAAGCCAAATCCCACCGAGACACCAGTGACATTGATAACCTGTAAACAAACCCAGAGATGAGTACTTGCAGAGTTAAAGAAAGAAAGGAAGATTAAATCCCTGCGTGTGTTGATCAGAGCCTGCAAAGCTCCTCCTTCAGCATTCACAAGGCAATTTTATCAACTCTGTTAGCTGCCTGAGGCCCCCAGTCAGACTGAGGCCATTCTCACAGGTTTAACAAAAATTCTGGACGGAACTAGAGTATTCATCAGGCTGCACTTTGACCCACTTCCTTATAACCGAAAGTCACGTGGCACCAGACACTGACCATGTACATCCCCGTTGTTCCTACAGATGGGATTTCTGGTGTCACAATCACAAGGCTATTGTTTAAGAATTGTTGACCCAGGGCGGTGGTTCATGCCTGTAATCCCAGCACTTTGGGAGGCCAAGGTGGAAGGATCGCTTGAGCCCAGGAGTTCAAGACCAGCGCAGGCAGCATGATGAAATCTCATCTCTACAAAAAGTACAAAAACTAGCAGGCATGGTGGCATGCTCCTGTAGTCCCAGCTATTTTTGAGGCTGAGGTAGGAGGATCACTTGAACCCGAGAAGCAGAGGTTACAGTGAACCGAGATTACACCACTGTACACCAACCTGTGTCAAGACCCCCATAAAGGAACTGAATCAGCATGAGAACAGTTTCTTCACATCCCTGTCGCATGACTTCACACTGCACTCTTCAACCAATCGCATGACTTCACACTGCACTCTTCAACCAATCGACAATCACACTTCAGCCCATTCGAAAACCCTTAAAAACCCTAGCCCTAAACTCTTCGAGGGAGACAGATTTGAGGTTTCCTCATCCAGTGGCCTTACAATTAAACCTCTTTCACTGTTGCAACCTGGCATCTTGGCGTATTGACTTGCCATGAGCAAGGTGACAAACCTATTATGGCTATAAGTTTTGGCTAGGTTAAAGGACACGCACAAGCTTGGAAGGGGAAGAAAAGTCTAGGCCAGAGGTGATTGCCCAGACTTTCTCTTTTAAAAGTCATTTTGCTCTCCAATTTCGGGGCTCAGGGACACTGCTTACTGGAATGCAATGACACAGCAGCACAGAAGAGTCCACCTCCTGGAGACCTAGCATGGCCCGCGTCCTTACCCTGGAGGGCACTGGGAGTGCAGAGGCAGTCTGAAGTCCAGGTTAGTGCCAGAGCCTTTCTAGATGTGCTCACCTTCACCAAGGGTCAGCAGCAAACCCTAAAGCTTCGGGGAGCCCAGGGCAGTGCCCCCAAACCAGGGAGTGGTATCACAGGATGTCTGACGCATACCCCTTCTGGAACCTGGTGCCTCCACCTGATTCTACAGCAGGGAACCCGTGGGCAACAGCCCAAACTGCACCCAGCCTGGAAGCCCTGACTTTGATAAGCCTTTGGCCACATCCTGTAATTCCTTGGCCAAAGAGAACCTGCTGAGGCTTGCTAAGTGCATTTCTGTCTTCCCTTCTATTGCAAATACAATACTTAAAAACAAAATGGGGCGGGCGCTGGGGGCGGTGGCTCACCCTTGTAATCCCAGCACTTTGGAAGGCCGAGGTCTTCCAAAGATCACTTGAGGTCAGGAGTTCTAGAACAGCCTGGGCTGACAAGGTGAAACCATATATATATAGACACAAAAATTAGCCAGGCGAGGTGACAGTCGCCTGTAATCCCAGCTACTCAGGAGGCTGAGGCAGGGAGAATTGCTTGAACCCAAGAGGCGGAGGTTGCAGTGAGCTGAGATCATGCCACTGTGCTCTAGCCTGGGCGACAGAGCAAGACTCTGCCTTGTAAAAACAACGGATAATTAAGCCTGGGGTTGTCCATGTTGTCCCCTAAAGCCAAAATAAAATAAGCCATATGTACTCATAGCTAGTTCCACATACATTTGGTGACTAATTCCCAGCAGTCTTGCATAGTTCACAGGTAGCAAATGTAATGCCTGGTGAGACCAGGCAGATAACTGAAAGTGTGTCTCCATCAGGGCTGGAGCAAAGGGGAAATGCATCCATCAAAGAGCCATTGAATCCACTTTTGTAGAAACACCCAAACTAGACAAACCAAACCCTTCGGCCTCACATGGCCAGTTGACAATTCCTGGCTGAGATGGACGATATGTCTCTGGTTTGGGGGGTTTGCATCTACAATACGGAGAGGATTTGGAGTTCCTCTCAATTTTAAATTTGGACACAAAGATATGGACTTTCGCCTTCCAGACCCATTTCTAGATTAGGACTCTCAGTAAGACAGACAACTGAGTGGGGAGCATGGGGGGAGTCACTTCCTCCTGAGGAAGTCAGACTTGAACTCCCCTTTTACTGTTCCCTTCCCCGAACTGTGGGACCAAGAGTGGGAATCAGAGCACCATGAATCACAAGTAAGATGATGGCTGGGCACGGTGGCTCACGCCTGTAATCCTAGCACTTTGGGAGGCCAAGGCAGGTGGATTGTTTGAACTCAGGCGTTTGAGACCAGCCTGGGCGACATGGTGAAACCCCGATTCTACTAAAAATACAAAAATTAGCCAAGTGTGGTGGTGCACACCTGTAACCCCAGCTACTTGGGAGGCTGAGGCAAGAGAATCGTTTGAACCAGGAGACAGAGTTTGCAGTGAGCCGAGATCACGCCACTGAACTCCAGCCCGGCGACAGAGCGAGACTTCATCACAAAAAAAAAAATAAATAAATAAAGTAAAATAAAAAACAGAAATAAGAGGATGTGGTAGACAGAATAATGCCCCCTAAGATGTTCCCATCCTAATCCCCAGAAGCTAGGAATCTGCGAGGTTATATGGCAAAGGGGAATTAAGGCTGCAGCACCTTGATTTTAGCCCGTGAAACCCACTCCAGACTTCTGCCCTCCAGCACTGTAAGAGAATAAGTCTGTGAAGGTTTCAGCCACGACCTTTTGGTGATTGGTTACAGCAGCAGCAGGAGACAAACACAGGCAGCGTTGGTAAACCTGTCAGAAAGCCACCACGTACCGCGATCGCCAGCGTGACCGCGTCCAGCTCCAGCTTGCCCAGGTGGCCGCAGAACACGGAGCTTATGAAGCTGATCAGGAACACCATCAGCTGAACCAAGAACTGGAAAGAGAGGGGAATGGGAAGGGAGGTGAGTGCCCACCATCGCAGGAAAGCCTGGGGCCCCAGGGGTGACCCCGACACCAGTCAGAAGTAAAGAAACCCAGCTTCAGTGAGCCTCTGCCGCCTGTCATAGGCAAATGTACAATTTCTGGGGCTGGGGGTGGGGGCCTCTTGAGATCTCAAAACATTTATTTGCAACCATGGGGTCAGAACCACTTTTTTGAGAAGCTCCCAGCCTTTTCGGTTTTTCACTTCAGTTTCTCAAGCTACAGAGCACATTAAGTTTCCTCTGAAATCTGCAGAGGCTGCCTTCTGGGATAATGCCCTTGTTATCCAAGATTCCTAGTGTGGACTGGAGAGAATATGGGATCCAACAGCAAGAGCCCACTCCAGCTAGGAAGTCCGCAGACGAGGAGCTGAAGATAGCGATGAGATCGTCCACCTGGAGTGCCGGTGGAATCGGGATTCTCAGGGGGAAACAGAAGAGGCCCACTGAGCACTTCGCATTCTAGGAAGCCTCAGATGTGAAGGCAATTTCTGGAATATTGAGCCATTTCTTCCTCGAAATTCCAGCGGGCAATTCTATGAATTGCTCCACAGCGCTTTCAGTGCACCATTGGATAACGAGCTTATTTCTGGAGGTTACCTTAAAATCACCAGATTTTAATCACCTGCCCCCCACCCACCAGACCCGGGCAGTCCAGTATCTCTCTTGGGGAAGCCCCTCTCCCCTGGCAGGCTACGTGGCCCAAAAGGGGGGTTCACATGACCCCTGCTCCCTAGGAGGAGAGGATGGGTGCCTTAGGACTTGCTGCTGCCACTGCTGCCTACGTCTACCCCATGGGGCCCTCACTGAAGCTGACGCCCCAGAGTTGGTGATGCTTGCTGCTGGTCCAGCTGCAAGGCCGCCTCTCACCGCCCTCAAGGAGTACAGACTCCACTGTGCTGAGCCCACAGAAAAGTCCCTCTTCCTAGGGCTCCAGTGACTTAGCTTCTAGAGCTGACCTCCACCAGGCTCACACACAGCCCATCTGCCAGCTCTGCAACCACCTCCAAATTCAGGCCCCTGAGCCATGATGGTTCCCATCATCGCCCTCTTTTCCTCCCCAGAATCCACACCTAGGGAGAGACCATTTTCAACTCCTGTGATGGGCCCAGACCTTCAAAGCATGCAAAGCCTGTTCGTGTGTGTGTGGTAGCGGATGTATCTTTCTTTTATCATCGTCTACGTGACCCAGACACCTCTCTACCACAGAAGCCAGGTGTGAATGTCATCTCCAACAGTCGCCCGGCCACTGAGCAGGTGGAGCACTTTTTTTTTTTTTTTTTTTTTTTTTTTTTTTTTTTCACGTGTAAGATTTTATTCAGATTTGATTTGCATTCCAAAAGAAATTATAAAATGTATTTACTTGTTTATAAAAAAAAGAGGGGGTACAAAATTTTAATTCAAATTATAAAACATGATTCATTTTCAGATTAAAAGTGGGCTAGTTGCTTGGAGTAACAAACTTTTAAATCAGCATTTTCCACCTCCACACCAAGGATAACCTTCTAATTAATGATCAGCTATGCTGTAATAGGATAGCACTGAGACTTGAGTAAACAGCAAAACTGAAGAGCTCTTCTAAGCCCAGACCAGGAACTTTTTTATGCCTTCTCATAGTGACGAACAGCAACCACATCACCAAAAGTAAGGGTCATAACCATTTTGCCATCCTTAATTTCCCTTACAAAATTTGTTTCTTTGCCATCCCATTTCTGTACGTGAACAAGTTTGTCTCCATCCAGGCTAACAACAGACTTACAGTTTCTATCATCTGCAGTGGTTTCATCAAACTCTTCTCCCAGATGGAAACTAATCTCCGTGTTCTTGAATGTGCTGAGAGTCCTGATGACCACTTTGTCTCCTTCCTGACTGATAATTACTGTAGGTTTGGTCACATTTCCCACCTGCCTAGTGGCAAAGCCCACACCTAGAGCCTTCATGTACTCATCGAAGTTCTGACTGTCTGTCAGTTTCCAGGTAGCACAGAAAGCCTCCACCATCCTTGCCCCTTCCCCTCTTTAAGACAAGAGCGAGGATCTTCTGGTCTAATTGCCACTGCAGTTCAGAAGACCCTTTATCGGTGGAGCACTTTTGTAAGGCCCTGCGTGGGTAATCCAAAATAAGGCTGAAGACGGGAATAAAAAAGGCGTGGGGTGGAGGTGCCAATCAAAAAGGCTGACATGAAGAACCAGATGCTGTAGAATCTAGAGCTAGAGCCAGTGGACGTCCCGTAGGCCTGTACCAGCAATGGTGACACATGATTTAGGCGTTGTCACCACCCTTACAGATGTCCCCTGTGGTTTCATTAGGCGGAGCTTGGTGTCTGTTTCAATTGTGAATTCATGTACCTTTAAAGGCCACAGGGTCCTTTCTATGTGTGAACTCCGCATCACTTCCAAATCTTTCCAGCTTACTGCGCTTTAAGCCTTTGCACATCATCTGTCACAAGCGGTTGTGTTCACAGAATCTGTCTTCTTCCCCGTGGAACATCGCGTTTCTACTCCACGGTTCCCTGCCTCCCTGCGGGCCACCTGTGAGCTGTTTCTCATGGCTTCGTATGGAAATGTCCTCAGTCACCCCTACTGCTCAGCCTTTGGAGTCCCTCCCAGATTTTGCCATCACAAATTGCATCACCCTGAACATCTTTCTCACTTGGGTGGGGGCCGGTCCAAGGGTGAGAATCATTGGATGTCTTGGATACAAAAGGCCAGGAAGTCGAGCTGAGCTAAACTAATCCAGGTGAGATGCACCTTCAATGTCAATGCCAGCAAAAACGTTTTTTTTTGAGAGCTGCTGCGGCTCTGCCGGGGTTACGGCAACAACCTTGTGCTCCGACTGCCTGAGTCAGGCAGTCCATCCTGAACGTCCGTGCCTGGGATCTCAGCTTGAGTCCGGATTTGCTAACCTCTTCTCAGATCCTGGTTTCAAGCCCTTTGGGTAAATACTTGGCCACAGACTGTGAATCATGTACACAAGGGTCACCTGGGAGCCTGTGCCCTGGCCCATCACAAGACCCAGGAGGCTAGGCCGGGCTCAGTGGCTCACACCTATAATCCCAGCACTTTGGGAGGCCGAGGCAGGTGGATCACCTGAGGTCAAAAGTTCAAGACCAGCCTGGCCAACATGGCAAAGCCCCGTTCTCTACCAAAAACACAAAAAATAAGCTGGGTGCTGTGGTGTGTGGCTGCAATCCCAGCTACTTGGGAGGCTGAGGCAGGAGAATCGTTTGAACCCTGAAGGCAGAAGTTGCAATGAGCTGAGATTGCACCACTATACTCTGGCCTGGGTGACCGAGAGAGACTCTGTCTCAAAAAAAACAAAAAACAAAAAACGACCCAGGAGTTTGGTGGGGCTGAGGAATCTTCATTTCAACATGTCCCCACACTCCCTCACACACACCCAGGCTAGGTGCATGGGGTCCTGGGTCACATTTTGAGCATGCTCCAGACCCTCTGGGACTGTGCTGTCGCAGACGCATATCTGCGCCCAGGGAATGAACCAATTCTGAACAAAGGCCTGTTCCACTAGCTGTCCCAGCAGCTGCTGTCTGAAGAACAGCCTGAACTGGCAGTGGCTTGGACAGAACCAAATGAATGACAGAAATTGCCAGAGTGGGCCGGGCCCGGTGGCTCACACCTGCAATTGCAGGACTTTGGAAGGCTGAGGCGGGAGGACTGCTTGAGCCCCGGAGTTCGAGACCAGCCCAGGCAACATTTTGTAGTGATCCCATCTCTAGAAAAAAATACCAAAGATAGCATGTGTGGTGGCACGCACCTGCGATCCCAGCCACTCAGGAGGCTGAGGCAGGAAGGATCACCTGAGTTCAGGAGTTTGAAGCTGCAGTGAGCAGTCCATACCACTGCATTCCAGCCTGGGTGCCACAGTGAGACCCTGCCAAACCCTGCCAGACTGACTGTGCTTCCATCACTTCTTGTCACTGCGACCCTGCTCAGATTTTGGCCAGACAACAATAAGCAAGCTTGGCAGCCAGATTAAAAACCTTCAGCACCTGGCAGCTTTAGAGGGTTTTCTCCAGGGCAAGGCGCCTCCAGACCGCTTCTCCTACCCCCTCCCATGACTGCTGAAAGTTCACTCACCGGAAGGAAACTGAGAGGTCACCTGGGGTAGCCCCCCCCCCACCTTTCTTTTACATGTGAGGAAGCACAGCCCTGGAGTTTTCGCAAGGAGCCCAGCCACGTGACTCTCAATCTCAACTCAGATGGTTACTTACGGCCACTGTCTTTGAAGCACAAAGTACATCCAAGTGCTGGGGGGACAGGTGTGAGTTAGACACCACTGCTCCACTCCCACCCCATGGGACCCACAGTACAGACGGTCCCGACTGCACAATTTTTCAACTTTGCAATGGTGCAAAAGCAATGTACGTTCCGTAGAAACCATACTTGGAATGTGGAATATTGATCTTTTCCCGGGCTAGTGATGTGTAGTCTCAGACTTGCAGTACTGGTCAGGGCAGTGGGCCACAGCTCCCCATCAGCTCTGCCATCATGAGGGCAGGCAGGTGACACTCTGCAGTGGAATGCGTTGCCAGTATTTTTTGGGTATTTTGTTTTGTGTTTTCACACATCCTGTCATGACTATAAAACGGCCATCTTGTGTCTCCTGCTTCTGGGGAAACGAAGGCAGCTATGACTCTTGTGATGGAACTCAAGATAATTGGCCAGCATGGGGGTGGCAAGCCCATCACGGCCATCCACGCAAGTCAGGACTTTCAAAATCCATGATCTCATCCTTTTGGTCCATGTAACCCCATCATAAGCCAAGGAGCATCTGTAGAGTAGGGAAAGACGTTCAAAATGCAATAAATAACATAGCTCAAGACATGTGCGTGATGAGCTGTGGGGTGCGGCAGGGGAGTCAGAGAAGGTTCCTGGGGGAAATGAAGTGGAGCTGAAACCTGCATGATGAACAGGTTAATGTCAGGTAGGCAGGGGCAAGAGACTTGTCTGCCAGGGAGGACTTCCCAGGCGGAGGCACTGAAAGGAGGCTGGGTGGAGGATGTGGCCAGGAGATGAGGACCAGAGACGAGGCTGGAGGGCTGGCTGGGGCCAGGCCATAGAGGGCCTTACAGGACCAAGGAAAGGGTTCTGAGCAGGAGGCACAAGCTCAGATGACCATTTGAAAAGAACTCGTGGCTCCATGTGGCGCATGACAGCGGAGATATAAAGAAGTGGATCCCTCTGAGAGGTATTTAAGGAGCTAAAACCTAAGGCCTTGGTGAGGATGGATTAGAGGAGGAAATAGGGAGCAGAGGCGGTGGGGGCCGGACCCACCCAGCTTTCCTCTTTCCAGCTCCTGCCATCTTTGACCACTTCCTCACAACCATTGAATGGGAGGAGTCACCTTCCCTGAAGGTCTTCCCCCACTTAGGCCTAGGCCTGTCTGTCTCCAGCCAGGCTTCTCCTGCTGAATCTGGTGTTAGTAACTACTTCCTGATCAATATCTTCCCCATGGCCTGCAGGATACAAACCAAAAGGTCAGCCTGCACTTTCTCCTTTGTGCGTCCTGGTTTGTAAAGCGGGTCTCTCCAGATCCCCCACCTCACTCCCTCAACCTGCCTGCCTGCTCTGATGTTTCTGCTCCACAGCCATAGAAAGCCTGCCAGCTCCTTCCCACACAAGTGGAAACATTTCTTTGAGTTGGAGCCTAGACTATCCCACGTCTGTTACATCCTGGGCAATGCCTGGGGGTCCGTCTTTGGGGTTATTTTTCAGAACTGTTGCCAGCCAGGTGATGAGAGGCTGTTGACAAAGAGGAGGCACAGCTGGAGTGCCTGAGGCCAGGTATCTGCACATTCTCTCCCTTGCAAATCCAGTCTTCCTCAAACTTTCTCCAGGATAAAATGGGTGGAGCTTTTGAGAAGTAAGCACCATTCAGCTCACACTTTCCTTTGTGCTATGGGTTATTATCTTTACAAATGCCTCATTTAGAGTAGGGCAGGGTGGCTCACACCTGTAATTCCAGCACTTTGGGAGCCCTAGGCAGGAGGATCACGAGGTCAGGAGTTTGAAACCAGCCTGACCAACATGGTGAAACCCCATCTCTACTAAAACTACAAAAATTAGCCGGGCATGGTGGTGGGTATCTGTAATCCCAGCTACTCAGGAGGCTGAGGCAGGAGAATTGCTTGAACCCAGGAGGCGGAGGTTGCAGTGAGCCGAGATCGCGCCATTGCACTGCAGCCTGGACAACAGAGTGAGACTCCATCTCAAAAACAACAAACAACAACAACAAAGGCCTCTTTTAAAAGCCCAGTGGGAGACCTCAAGGGTCAGGGTTAACTTGAGAGATCTGGAAGGGAGAGGGTGAATGAGAGAGAAAATTACAGCAGGGAGAGCCAGACAGGCACGTTCCTTATGTTATGTTGGAGACTTGGAGAAGAAAGTATTGGACAATGAGCATAGAAACAGAAGGGGGTGGTCTCTCCTTATCCCCTGCCCCTTGGGAAAGAAAACTTTACAGCAGATGGGATTGGAGATGGGAGACAGACCCAGGGGAGTCCACATACACTTCATCAGAGACTAAAGAGGTGGCAAAGCTCTCCACATTTTCAAAAGCAGAGACACACACACAAAGGACTGGAAGGAAAGTTCCTAAATGACCTCTCAGTGGTGAGATTTCAGAGGTTTTTTTTTCTTTTGTTGGTCTTGGTTTCCTATATTTTTTCTACAGCGAATAGGCATGACATTTGTAAGCAACACAATCATATATAGATGTATGTACACACAGAGAAAAGGCGGGGTCCCCGGCAGGTCAGTCTTGTGGTCATCCCTGGAGACCTGGAGAGGTCCTCCACATCAAGGAGATCAGGCTACTGGGAGGGGTTTCAGAAAGCTGCCCTGTTATTATTATTATTGCTGTTGTTATTAGTGCTGTACTATTAAAGCAATAACAGGCTGGGCAAGGTGACTCATGCTTATAATCCCAACTCTTGGGAGGCAGAGGCAGGAGAATCGCTTGAGCCCAGGAATTCAAGATCAGCCTGGGCGGCACAGACAGACCCTGTCTCTAACCCCAAATACAAAACTTAGCCAGGCATGATGGCGTGTGCCTGTCGTCTCCGCCACTTGGAAAGTTGAGTCTGCAGTGAGCTGTGATCGCACTACTGCACTCCAGCCTGGCCGACAGAGCAAGACCCTGTCTCAAAAAAAAAAAAATAATAATAAAGCAATAATAGCCTTAGAAAGCCACTTCTCACAGCAGCTCTGTGAGGGAGTGCTGGGACAAGACACGATTATCATCCCCATTTTACAGATGAATATGCAGAGACCAGAAGAGGTTAAGAGGCTGTTCCAATCCGCACAGCTGCTTCCTGACTTAACCTTCGGAGGTCAAAGCAGGGCATGCAGCCCCAGGTCTTGAGATTCCAAATCATGAGGTTGTTTTGTTTTGAGACCAAGTCTTCCTCTGTCATCCAGGCTGGAGTGCAGTGGCATGATCTCAGTTCACGGCAACCTCCACCTCCCAGGTACAAGCGATTTTCAAGCCTCAGCCTCTGGAGTAGCTGGGATTACAGGCGCCTGTCACCATATTCAGCTGATTTTTGTATTTTTAGTAGAGATGGGGTTTCAACATGTTGGCCAGGATGGTCTTGAACTCCTGGCCTCGTGTGATCCACTCGCCTGCACCTCCCAAAGTGCTGGGATTACAGGCTGAGCCACCGCACCTGGTCCCACATCGAGTTCTTTGCGGTCTGTGAGAAAGCATCGCTGATGGATCTTCATCCCATGGCTTTGACCTCCGCATTTCTCTTGCTGTCCTGCGCACCACAGCGAGTGTCACAATATCCCACACACCACCGATCCCACTCCAGGGGCGCAGCGGCGCCTCAGCCCACACATGTGCAGAATCTCAGCCTCAAAGCCAAAAGCTTATTCACGCCTTACGTGCGCATCGGCTGCTGCTTGTCCTGCCCTTCGGTTTCAAAACCACCCAAGCTGGCAGGGGAACGTGGATAGGATTAAATTTTTATGGTTTTTAAAACCACATTACTTTTAGAAGACAAGGCAGAAACAGCCCTAACCTAATGATTAAAAAGAAAAGACTCCCACAGATAAGAACACCGCGGCCCCACAAAGAACCACATTAAAACCCCGGTTTTCTCTCACATATGATTGGCGGGAGTGGGTGGAACAGGACGCCTCTGGTCTCCGCAGAGGTTGACTGGATTCCGGAGAAATCGTTTAGCAGCTCTAAGTCCACGACAGACCACGCACCCCCTCCTCCGTGCCTCGGGATTATTTAGATCGCTGAGCTTCCGAAGTTTTTACCGCTACTTTTCAAAGAAACAAGTTCCCTCATGTTTTGAGGTTCAGGCAAATTGCGCTTCGTTGGCTGGAATCAGCTCCCAGGGAAGGCACCCGCGGGTGCAACTGCAGCCTGGACCTGACTGAGCCCCGTTGGGTGCAAATATCCCGGCTCCCCGGTGTCTCCAGGCGCAGGAGGCGGGAGTCGCCGGCCTCTCCGAGCCAACGTGCGCCCGGGCGCGTGCCAGCCGTGCCCGCAGTGCCGCGCGGGGCCCCCAGTCGTGCGGTGCGGAGCGGAGGGCGGCCGGGACGCAGGAGGAGGAGCGGGGGTGCCCGACTGGCTCCCGGTAGGATGCTCCCCGGTGCCCGCCTGCGGCCAGCTCACTCTGTCCCTAAACCCCACCAAGCCACCCGCGGAGGCAGGAGTCACCAGGCCCCCAGCCCACCGGGACCGGTCTCCCACTGAGGCCACCCTACTCACCGCTGGGCCCGCTAGGACCAAGAGCGCCCGCAGCTCCTCTCGGAAGTCGGACAGCCGCAGGCGGCGCGCCTCGCGGAGCTCAAGGATGGTCTCCGGGCCTCCGCGCGCGGGCACGGGCGCGAGCTCCTCAGGAGCCTCCATGTGCCAGGCGCGCTGCGGCCGGGGAGGGCGGAGGCCTGCTGTGGGGACCGCGTAGCGCAGCCTGTTCTGCAGTCCCCGCCCCTGCCGCCCGCCCAGAGCCCGCCCCGCGCCTGGCGCCCTGGGGCCAGACTGAGTGCGCCCCAGGACGGCAGTCTGCTACCTTGGGCGCGCCCCTTGCAGCTCTCTCTGCAACACTGCGGACGCCTGCGGGTCTTGCAAAGACCAAGGAACTCCTGTATTTGGAAGGCAAAGTTTGAAAAAGCTCTGTTGGAAACTAACGGAACGCGCTCCGGCGGCTGGGTCCTCCAAGTCTCGGACGCCAGGGCTCACCCCTGCTCTGCGCCTCTCCTAGGGGTTTCAGGTTCTGAATGCCTTGGCGTGGAAGGACCCAGAGGCCTCCAGCCAAGACTCGGTTAGCAGCCCGCGGGGTACACTGGTTGGGCGCATTTGTTGTGCAGATTGAGTTGGGTACATTCTTTGATACTGGTTTGGATGTTTCATACTCTTCTCCTCTCATCGGTTGTTCCAATAGAGAACTTAGAACCTACCAGGACAGAGCAACATGCTCCCATTTACCAAGTAGCACAGTTGGCGCCCATTGGTCGTCTTGGAAGTTTATCCATCAGTCTGTTATGGGAGGACGAGAGGCTGGGGCTCAGAAGGGCACAGGCAGCCTCCCAGAGCCTCAGTTTCCTCATCTGCAAAGGTGAAATAACATCTCGTCGCCAGCTGTGAAGATTAGGGTTGCCTGGGCAGAGGACCTGAGTCAGTGCCGCCTGCCCTCAGCCTGGCACCGGCCATTACCTAGTAAGTGTCATTTACCAGGACCTGAATAATTTCTGTAAAAATCCAAATTCCTTCTGTTGTAAGTGATCCAATGTAAGTAGAGAAAACGGAAGACAAATTTTTTGGGTCACGTAATCAGGAAGTTTGGATTCTGGGATTTAAAAACAAGATTATTCATGCTGTCCCTCTCCCCATCTCTGTCCCTCTCTTCCCTTCTCCTCGCCCCTTGGGGTTCTTTATATGGTTTCTCTCCCTCCTCTGCAGGCAGCCTTTCTCTTCTTGTGCAGGTGACAGTGGCCTCCGATACCCTCATTCCTATCTTTCATCTGGTAAACCAGAAAGTAAGGCCCTCCCCTCTTCTCTTCTGGCTCCAAACTAAAAAACAAAAAACTGGGAGAATATCTGATTGGCTCTGCTTAGTTTTCTTGCCCACCTCTGAAACAATCGCCCTGGGTGGGAGAACAGGGTCTTATGCTTGGCTGGCTCTGGACCATGCACCCAGCTTTGTACCTATGGGGTTGGGTGCTATCTGTGACCAGTCTCGTCCCACCAGAACTGCACGTACGGAGTAGAGAAGTTTCCCAAAGGAACTGAGAGTCTCAACAAATATCCGAGGATATTCACTAGATCTCTGATCACTGCTGTTCTTCGATAGTCCTCTGGAAGTCCTGACTGATGTAATAAGACAGGAAACAGAAATGTAATGTACATTAGGAAAGAAAAGGCAAAGGGATTACTCACAGTAGAATTGCCAGACTGCGCCAGGCACAGTGGCTCACGCCTGCAATCCCAACACTTTGGAAGGCCAAGGCAGGAGGATCACTTGAACCCAGAATTTTGAGAACAGCCTAGGCAACATAGTGAGATCCCATCTCCAAAAAAAAAAAAAAAAAAAAAAAAAAAAAAAAAAAAAAAAAAAAAAAAAAAAAAAAAAAAAAAAAAAAAAAAATCCAGTCAACCCCAAGAAATAAAATGTGAACAAAAGCTAATAGAAATGATAAAGGGGTTTAATAAAGTTGCACATAAAAGTTCTTCAACAAGTCATAGCAGTCCTTTCTTTAATAATAACATATATGAAAATATTAAAAGAAGAAATCTTTCACAATAACAACAAAAATAAAAACTCCTTGTGATGCAAAGCATAACACCTCACTCCTTAAAGGTGGATTGTACACAGTGACTTCCTCCCAAAGAGTAGAGCAGGAAAATTAATTTTCAATTAATATATTAGGTTTTAGTTCACTTTTGTTTATTCTATTATTTTACAATTTAATAGAATGATGCTAAAAGTAATTGGTAGTGTAAACAGGAAAAGATATAACAAAAATTCTGAAAAAGAAAAGTAAGGAGAAGAGAAGTAGTTCTATTAGCTGATAAATAGTTTTTAAAACAATGCGTGGTTGGCTGAGCATGGTAGCCCATACCTGTGGCCCCAGCACTTTGGGAGGCTGAGTTGACAGGATTGACTGAGCCTCAGAGTCTGAGATTGCAGTGAGCTGTGATGATTGCACTACTGCATTCCAGTCTGGGCAGCAGACTGAGACCCTATCTCAATAACAAACAAAAAACAATTTTTTAAAAAAAGAACTCTGTTACTTGGAAAGTGTTGGGATTTTGATTGATATTGCATTATATCTGCAAATTTATTCAGAAAGAATACACCTCATTAAAAGACTGTCTTCTAGGGAGGCCGAGGCAGGTGGATCATCTGAGGTCGGGAGTTCAAGACCAGCCTGACCAACATGGAGAAACCCCGTGTCTGCTAAAAATATAAAAATTAGTCAGGCATAGTGGCACATGCCTGTAATCCCAGCTACTTGGGAGGCTGAGGCAGGAGAATCACTTGAGCCAGGAGGCAGAGGTTGCGGTGAGCCAAGATTGCACCATTGCACTCCAGCCTGGGCAACAAGAGTGAAACCCCGTCTCAAAAATGTAAATGAAATAAAATAAAATACTGTCTTCCAGTTTAATCATATCCCTAGTCTAATCAGTACTCATCTAGGGGAATGGGAGACTGTTTGGACTAGGGATATGGTGAATTTGTTATTGATGCTTGATAAATAGTCATAATTATGTTCATATGTGGCTCTTAATTTGCCAAAATTTATTATTAAAAGAATGTATTAAAGTTAAATTTCATCAGATTTTTTTTTTTTTTTTTTTATTACAGGGTCTCTCTCTGTCACCTAGGCTAGTGTGCAATGGTGTGATCTCTGCTCACAGCAGCTTCAACCTCCCTGGCCAAGCAATCCTCCCACCACAGCTTCCCGAGGAGCTGGGACTACAGGCATGCGCCACCACGCCCAGCTAATTTTGTATTTTTAGTAGAGATAGGAGTTTCTCCATGTTGGTCAGGCTGGTCTTGAACTCCCAACTTCAGGTGATCCACCCGCCTCGGCCTTCCAAAGTGCCAGGATGACAGATCTGCGCCACCATGCCCAGCCCCAATTCTCTTTTTATTGTAGGATTAATGGTGGTCATTGTGGCTAGCTCCCCAACATTCCTTTCACCCCAAATGACTCCTTTTAGCCAGTCACGAGAATCTCATTTTCCTCATCAGGGGCCTACATAAGACAGGCATGACCCCATTCTATTTAATATATTTATATATATATTAGAGACAGACTCTCACTATGTTACCCAAGCTCATGATTCAATTCTAGCCATGAAACTTGAGTGAAAATCTGATGGCATTTCTGGAAAAGATTTCCTATTTCTAACATTCAGGCAAAAAATAAAAGGCCCCTATTTTCTCCTTCAGATGTGGTATCCAAATTTTTTATTTTTTTGAGACAGAGTCTCACTCTGTCTCCCAGGCTGGAGTGCAGTGTGTGATCTTGGCTTACTGCAACCTCTGCTTCCTGGGCTCAAGCGATCCTCCCACCTCAGTCTCCCAAATAGCTGGGACCACAGTAGGGTATCCCTATGACTGGCTCATTTTTATAGTTTTTGTAGACATGGATTTTCACCATGTTGCCCAGGCTGGTCTTGAACTCCTGAGCTCAAGCAATCCACCCTCCTCGGCCTCCCAAAGTGCTGGAATTACAGGTGAGCCACCACACCCAGCGGTATCTGAATATTCTGCCTGAAAGTGTGACAGCCATGATGCTGCTGGCCCCAGGATAAAGGGCAAAGCCAAGAGGATCACAGATATTCAATGAAGACTCAGAGAGGGAGAGAGGGAGGCAGAGAGCGTATAAACAGATGATTATAAAAGGCAAATATCTGTTATTGGCAAGAAAGGGGAAGGCTTTTTAAATTTAGACACACAGGCTCGTGCAGTGGCTCACACCTGTAATCCCAGCACTTTGGGAGGCTGAGGCAGGAGCGTTGTTTGAGCTCAGGAGTTCAATATTAGCATGGGCAATATGGTGAAACCCCATCTCTGCAAAAAAAAATACAAAAATTAGCCAAGCATGGTGGCATGTGCCTGTAGTCCCAGCTACTTGGGAGCCTGAGGTGGGAGGATCATTTGAGTGTGTATGGGGGGAAGGCTGAGGCTGCAGTGAGCCATGATCATGCCACTGCACTCCACCCTAGGTGACAGAGTGAGGCCCTGTCTCTAAAATAAATAAAAACTTAGACACACAGAAAGAGAGCCAACTTTTTTAGTTTTATTAACTTCGCCCACAAATCTTAAAGGAAAACACAGAATTCAAAACTAACCAGTTGGTTTAAGCTACAGGTATCAAAGGCTGCTTTCCACTCCAGGGAGAGAAAAAGCCATTTTCTAATTGCGTAACTTGCACTCACACTGTCTATAAACAATAAAGACAAAACTGAGGAGCCGGGAGACATTGGGATCTCCAAGCAAAACACACAAAGCAAAACAACCACCACAACGAAAATCCACCCACAATAATCCAAATTCCTGTTCGGTCTGCTGTCTGGCAGAGCGCGCCTAGTGGTTAGATCATGAAAACCTCATGGAAGAGGGCATAAGTCGCTGTATGCAAATCAGAACCCAAGCCAGAAACAGACCTGGCCAAGAATCAGACAGAAACTAGAAAGTAAAACAGAAACAAAGCCAGCAAACAGTCAAAAAACAAACAAACAAAACCCCACAGTGTGGGAAGAAAGTTGCTCAGGTGCCAATGCAAAAGACTAAAGCCACAATCTGTCCCAGCGTAATAAATAACGGATTACTTAGATACAGCAATGATGCCAGATATATTTACTGATTATTTAGTTACGGCAATGATATATTTACTGATTACTTAGTTATGGAAATGATACCAAATATATTTAGAAACAATCACATAATTATATAATCAATCTTAGTAAATCATTATTCTCCATTATTAATCTTTAGTATTACAGCATAGAAACATCTTAGCCTTATAATATAGACAATCGGGTGAAATATAATTAGGAACTGAAGGGACATTGTGAGAAGTGATCAGGAGGCGAGAGTAGGAGCCTTGCGGTGGTGCCAGCGGCTGGGAAGGCGCCAGTTACTTAGCAGGCTGTGAAGGGGAGTCTCCCTTTCACTGGGGAGTTCAGAGAACACCCTGCTGTGGCTGGTTCTTGAGGAAGGCCTGACCTCAGCCAGGCAGGCCCGCAGACACCCAGGGGCTTAAACGTCTCTTCGCGGTGCTGTGCTCCGATGGTCACCAGCCTTGTCCGCTTTCATGTTCTACTTTCCCACCCGATGCTCTGTTTAAGTTCTTAAAAGTCATGAGAAACAAGAATAGATGAACCCTAAAAGCCTTTGATCTTTCTGATAAGTGCATAGAGAGATAGTGAGGTATGTGCCTCCCCTCCTTGCAGCGCCTACCTGAGAGGGAGGGGCCCCCTGTAATTCACCCACGTGACCTCCTGTACTATACCCACGTGGCCCCCCCGTATCATAGGTACGTGATTTCTTTGGCCCCTACCAATCATGTCAGATGAGTCACTCTCCTGGCCCTGCCCCCTGCCTTGTATACAATAAATAGCAGCTGGTCCAGGCATTCGAGGCCACTGCTGGACTCCGTACGTGGTAGCAGTGGTCCCCGGGCCCAGCTGAATTCTTGTCTTATCTCTGTGTCTTGTGTCTTTCTTTCCTGGGATCTATCGTCTTCGCACACAAAAGAACACCCACTAGACCTTGTGGGGCTGGACCCTGCACCACAGGATTAGCGAGAGTTAAGCTTTATTGCCTCACGAAATTCATCCCTATTGGGAGGATCAATGGATAAAATGAGTGTAAAGTGCACTGTGAACTCCATTTTTTTTTTTTTTTTTTTTGAGACAGGGTTTCACTCTGTCACCCCAGGCTGGAGAGCAGTGGCGTGATGTCGGCTCACTGCAGCCTCAAACTCCTTAGCTCAAGCGATCCTTTCACCTCAGCCTTCTTAGTAGCTGGGGTTACAGGCACACACCACCACTCTTGGCTAATTTTTCACTTTTTGTAGAGATGGGGTCTCCCTATGTTGCCCAGGCTAACCTCAAACTCCTGAGCTCAAGCGATCCTCCAGCCTCCACTTGCCAAAGTGTTGTGATTGCAGACACGAGCAGCCATGCCTGCCTGTGAACCCTGCTGAGCATGCAAATATAAGCCATCAGCATTAACGTCATCTCCAAGAGCCACACACCATCTTCTCTGTTTTCCGCATGATTGCTCTGGAATGATCTGAGGCAGGTATCTTCAGATATTTCCTGTTCAAAAGGAAATTTCCATAGCTGCTTCTGGGAGGTCGACTTTATCAATGATCCCCTTTTGACTAAAGTCCCCACATCCTGCAAACGAGGTGTCCAGAACCAGTCCCGCTTCCCTGGGTATGATCTGTTTCGAGAATCCAATACTCCCTTCATTAGGAAGGTGGGAACAATGAGAAAATGTGGATAATTTTTACCAACCTTTTTGATGAGTTCCTTTAAAAAAGAATCACTGTAACTCAACACATATAAATAAGAGTGCACAGATCATAGATGGACAGCTTGATGAATTTTCACAGAGTGAATACACCTGTGTAACCAGTACCCAGATTAAGAAATTGAACACTGGGTCGGGCACGGTGGCTCAAGCCTGTAATCCCAGCACTTTGGGAGGCCGAGGCGGGTGGATCACGAGGTCAAGAGATCGAGACCATCCTGGTCAACACGGTGAAACCCTGTCTCTACTAAAACTACAAAAAATTAGCTGGGCATGGTGGCACGTGCCTGTAATCCCAGCTACTCAGGAGGCTGAGGCAGGAGAATTGCCTGAACCCAGGAGGCGGAGGTTGCGGTGAGCCGAGATCGCGCCATTGCACTCCAGCCTGGGTAACAAGAGCAAAACTCCGTCTCAAAAAAAAAAAAAAAGAAAGAAAGAAAGAAATTGAACACTACCGTCACCCCAAAAGTTCCCTTGTGGCCATCTAGTCACTAACCCTCCCTCAAATGAAACTACTATCCTGGCTTTTTGCAGCATTGTAGTGGGTTGAGGGGTGAGCCTCAAAAAGATATGTCTGGGGCAGGGCACGGTTGCAGTGAGCTGAGATCTTACCACCGCACTCCAGCCTGGGTGACAAGCGTGAATGTGAAACGCCATCTCAAAAAAAAAAAAAAGAAACCCCTACAGCCTGTGATTGAGATGGAGTCTCACTCTGTCACCCAGGCTGGAGTGCGGTGGCAAGATCTCAGCTCACTGCATCTTCCGCCTCCCGGGTTCAAGCAATTCTTCTGCCTCAGCTTCCCAAGTAGCTGGGACTACAGGTGCGCAGCACCGCGCGCAGCTAATTTTTGTATTTTTAGTAGAGATAGAGTTTCATCATCTTGGCCAGGCTGGTCTCGAACTCCTGACCTTGTGATACACCCGCCTCGGGCTCCCGAAGTGCTGGGATTATAGGCGTGAGTCACCGCACCTGGCTGACAGGTATTTTTTTAATAAAAGCCAGAAGAAGAGAAGACACAGGCACAGAGGACAAAGCCAAGCGAAGATGGAGGCAGAGACTGAAGAAACGTGGCCGTGAGCTACAGAATGCCTGGGGTGCCGGAAGCTGGAGGACGCGCAGAAAGATTCTGTCCAAGTGTCTTTGGGGGGAGTGGCTCTGCTGACATCTGGATTCAGAATTCCCGACTCCAGAGCTGGCGGTTGCTGCTGCTGCTGCTGCTGCTTCTTAGACAGGGTCTTTTGGTGAACACATGTTCTCATTTCTGTTGGGCATATGCCTTGCAATATATCTTTGGGTCAGGAAGTTTTCCAAAAGTTCTTCAAGCGGTTGTACCAATTTCTAAACAATGTAGGAGATTTCCATTCGCCACACTTCCTAACCATCACTTTATATCTTTCATTATAGACATTGAGGTATGTGTATAGTGTATCCTGCTTTGAATTTGCATCTCCATGAGGACTAATGAGATTAATGAGGTTGGTCATCTTTTTTTGTTTTTTTTGGTTTTTTTTGAGATGGAGTTTCTCTCTTGTTGCCCAGGCTGGAGTGCAATGGCATGATCTTGGCTCACTGCAACCTCCGCCTCCCAGGTTCAAGTGATTCTCCTGCCTCAGCCTCCCAAGTAGCTGAGATTGCAGGCATGCGCCACCATATCTGGCTAATTTTGTATTTGTAGCAGAGGTTTAGAGACGAGGTTTCTCCATATTGGTCAGGCCGGTCTTGAACTCTGACTTCAGGTGATCCGCCTGTCTGGGCCTCCCAAAGTGCTGGGATTACAGATGTGAGCCACCATGCCCAGCTGGTCATTTTCTATATGTTAACTGGCCATTTGAATATCTTCTTTTTTAAAGTGGTCTTTTTTTTACCTTTCTTTTGAGACAGAATCTCATTCTGTTGCCCAGGCTGGAGTGCAGTGGTGCAATCATGGCTTGCTGCACCTCAGTATCCCTGGGCTCTGGTAATCCTCCCACCTCAGCCTCCGGACTAGCTGGAACCACAAGTGTGCACCACCACACCGGGCTAATGTTTGTATTTTTTTCTAGAGACTGGGGTGGGTCTCACTATGTTGCTCAAGCTGGTCTCGAACTCTTGGGCCCAAGGGATCTTCCCGCCTTGGCCTCCCAAAATGCTGAGATTACAGGAATGAGCTATCAGGCCCAGCCTTATTTTTCTTATCGATTGTAGGAGTTCTTTAAAGATTTTGACTATAAATCTTTGCAGAATATAAATGTTGCAGTATGTACTGCTGTTCTGGAAGGTGTTTCTCATGCTCTTCATTTCATTTGGTAAACATGGTAATTTTAAAGGCCAAGGATCCATAATGTATGGAAACTAAAATTCTGCAAAAGAAGAAAGATGATACCTTCTCATATAACATACAATTTCACACCCTTTGAATTGTCAGTACCTGAAGGCAGGAAGATTTTGCAGTGGCTTGGGAGAAGTTTGAAAGAAGATTAAAACATGGCATCAACCATCAAAGGTAGCAGAACATCTGGTGGGGCGTGGCAGCTCACGCCTCTAATCCAATGCTTTGAGAGGTGAGGTCGTAGGATCACTTGAGCCCTAGACCCAGAGGCCAGCCTGGGCAATATAGTAAGACCTCATCTCTACAAAAAGTATAAGAACAGGCTGGACGCAGTGGCTCACACCTGTAATCCCAGCACTTTGGGAGGCTAAGGTGGGCAGATCACCTGAGGTCGGGAGTTCAAGACTAGCCTGACCAACATGGTGAAACCCCGTCTCATCCAAAAATACAAAATTAGCCAGGCGTGGTAGTGCATGCCTGTAATCCCAGCTACTCGGGAGACTGAGGCAGGAGAATCGCTTGAACCCAGGAGGCAGAGGTTGCAGTGAGGCGAGGTCTTGCCATGGAACCCCAGCCTGGGCAACGAAGAGCGAAACTCCATCTCAAAATTTAAAAAAAGAAAAAGAAAAAGAATTAGCCAGGCATGGTGTCATGAGCCATTAGTCCCAGCTACTTAGGAGGCTGAGGTAGGAAAATTGCTTGAGCTTCGGAGGTCAAGGCAGCAGTGAGCCATGATTGTGCCACTGCACTCCAGCCTGGGCAACAGAGTGAGACCCTGTTTCAATAAATAAATAAGGGCCGCACACGGTGGCTCACGCCTGTAATCCCAGCACTCCGGGAGGCCGAGGCAGGCAGATCACCTGAGGTCAGGAGTTTGAGACCAGCCTGACCAACATGGAGAAACCCGGTCTCTACTATAAACACAAAATTAGCCAGGCATGGTGGCGCATGCCTGTAATCCCAGATACTCGAGAGGTTGAGGCAGGAGAATCGCTTGAACCCAGGAGGTGGCTGTTGCGGTGAGCCGAGATTGTGCCATTGCACTCCAGCCTGGGCAACAAGAGCGAAACTCTGTCTCTAAGTAAATAAATAAATAAATAAAATAAAAGGTAGGAGAACATCCTGTCCACCATCTTTCCAGTCCAGAAAGCTCTATGCCACTACGAAGGCCACTTGGAGTCATCTGAGGGACTGTGTTTGTGAGAAGCACAGGGACTCTCAGAGCCATCTTTAGAGCAGACTGTTTGCTTGGCCATGCCTGTGAGAGGCCACTGTGGACCAGGCATGACACCAGACCAGAAGTCACATCAAAAACCCTGGAGGGAGCAGTCTTCCAGGACCCTGGGTATCATGTGGTCACTGAGGGACAGTGCCTGGAAGCACTTTTTGTCCTGCAGATCCATTTGAACCTGTCCCCAATATATGAATGACAATGACAACTATAGTCAGGTAATTCCATTGTCCATGACCTACTATCTTATGTAATGACATTTCCTTCTTGTAATGTCATTAATAGCTGCCATATTCCAGGGCTGGCTGTTTTCAGCCATTACCTGATAATCCTGATGAGGATCCTGAGGGGCTATTACTTGCTTTCTTCAGATGGGGGAATTGCAGTTCAGATGGTTTAAGTAACTCGCCTGGAGCTAAACGGCTAATTAGTGGCAGGGAGGGGACTGGAAATTACTTCTGCCTGATTCCGGAAACGGAGTGGGAACCAAAGGTCGTCATGTCACATCAGATAATCAAGAGACAGGACTATTCCCTTCCATATGCAGCTCACCACTCATTCAGCAAATGCACTGGGAGCACCTGCTGTCCCCGGAAACAAAAAGTCAGAATGAATACATTCCATATTTTCAGATGTGAGGAGTCAGAAATGAAGAATGTTGTCTCTATTTTGTCAGGATATGCCTAATTCCCAGGGTCAACAAAATTTCCATATTCCCAATCATTCTGGTGGTTTGGTTCATCCACTAAGGTACCTCAAATCAGCTTAATCAGGAAGGTGGGGCAGAACCTTTCGATCGCAATGTGCATGAGAATCACCTGGAAACCTTGTTCAGCTGCCGATTCCGAGTCTGGAGTATGTCTGGGGTGGGCTCTGAGACTCTAGCTACTCCCAGGCCTCCTCTGCTGAGGGTCTGAGGCCCACCTTCTAAGCAGCAAGGATTTAGAGAGGCAGCACAAGAGCATCAAAGCCAAGAGCCTCTCCAAGCATCCAGTGTAACCCTTGCATTCAACACATGGTCACAGGGCCTCAGAGGGAAGTGGGACTTGCCCAAGGTCACACAAGAATTTTGGCCAGGAGCTGGCCCTAGAAGTTCCGGCCCTCAGAGTAATGGAAGTATAAAGACAGCCCCAGGGCAGGAGCAGTAGCTCACGCCTGCAATCCCAGCACTTTAGGAGGCCAAGGTAGGCAGATAACCTGAGGTCAGGAGTTCGAGACCAGCCTGACCAACATGGTGAAACCCCGTCTCTACTAAAAATACAAAATTAGCTGGGCATGGTGGCACAGTGGTGTCAGCAGATTACCGGTGGTGGTAATCCCAGCTACTCAGGAGGCTGAGGCAGGAGAATTGCTTGAACCTAGGAGGCAGAGGTTGCAGTGAGCCAAGATCACACCATAGCACTCCAGCCTGGACAACAAGAGCAAAACTCCCTTCAAAAAAAAAAAAAAAAAAAAAGACAGCCCTGTTCAGCGTCACCATAAGAATATCCCCCAGTTTTGAACATCTAATTGCCGGGTCCTGTAACACATTCTCATTTGATTCCTACCCCCCCCCAAAAAAAATCACAATGGACATTATTATTTCTTCTTCTTATTCATAGATGAGAAAACTAAGGCTTAGGTAAAACCAACTGATCAAACCAGGATTTAAATATAAATATGTCTAACTTTAAAGCCTGTTTTTTCTGCTAAGGCACATGTGATCATCGCTCGCTGTAGCCTCGACCTTCGGGGCTCAAGCGATCCTCCTGTCTCAGTCTCCCAAGTAGCTGGAACTTGGACTCCTGACTAATTATTATTGTCATTGTTATTATTTTGGTAGAGACTGGGTCTCATTATGTTGGTAGACTGGTCTTGAACTCCTGGATTCAAGCAATCCCCACTCCTCAGCCTTCTGAAGTTCTGGGATTACACTCATGAGCCACTAATAAAAATAAATATTATTATTTAATTAATAATTTTAATTAAAAAATAACTAGACCAGGTATAGTGGCTGACACTCATAATCTCACCCCTGTGGGAGGCTGAGGCTGGAGGATCATTTGAAGCCAGTAGTCCCTACCAGCCTGGCCAACATAGTGAGACCCAATTGCTACAAAAAATACAAAAATGACTCAGGTGTGGTGCTGCATGCTGGTAGTCCCAGATAGACAGGGCGCTGAGGCATGAGGATTTCTTAAGCCCAAGAGTTCAAGTCTCCAGTGAGCTCTGATGGCACCACTGTATTCCATTTTGGGTGACAGAGCGATATTCTGTCTCAAAATAATAACAGTTGGGGGGTAGCAGTCTTGCCATGTTGGCCAGGCTGGTCTCAAACTCCAGGCCTCAAGTGATCCCTCCGTCTTGACCTTCTAAAGGCACTGGGATTACAGGCGTGAGTCATTTCTTGCAGCCCCTAAAAGTGGAGTTTAAAGAGCTGTAAATTATTTCAGTGTCTTATTGCAAAGTAAGGCAATTAAATAGACTATAGACATACGTAACACTTAAAATAGAAACACTTTAACCTAAGTTAAAACATTTAAAACAGGCCAGGCATGGTGGGATTATGCCTGTAATCCCAGCGCTTTGGGAGGCCGAGGCAGGCGGATCACCTGAGGTCAGGAATTCGAGACCAGCCTGACCAACATGGAGAAACCCCATCTCTACTAAAAAAAAATTAGCTGGGCGTGTTGGCACATGCCTGTAATTCCAGCTACTTGGGAGGCTGAGGCAGGAGAATCGTTTGAACTCGGGAGGCGGATGTTTCAGTGAGACCAGATTGCGCCATCGCACTCCAGCCTGGGCAACAAGATCAAAACTCCATAAAAAAAAAAAAAAAGAAAAAAAAATTAGCATGGTGGTGGATGCCTGGAGTCCTAGCTCCTCGGGAGGCTGAGGCAGGAGAGTCACTTGAACTTTGGAGGCAGAGGTTGCAGTGAGCCAAGATGGTGCCACTGCATTCTGCCTAGGTGACAGAGTGAGACTATGCCTCAAAAAAATAATAATAATAAAAATAATAAAATTTAAAACAGAAAAACTGCCTACTCACAGGTGTTCTGTTATTCCTTGTTATAAAGCAATACAGTTATTTGGGAAAACAGCATTTTTCTTTTTCTTTTCAAAAATTTCTACTCATCCCTTTGCACAGATTCTGCCTGTGACTCGGTCTCTAGGCTTCCTTTGGGTTGACCTGGCTCAGTGACATCTGGTCCAGCTCTCCGGGGCCATGCAGAGACTATGGGGTGTGCTCCTCCATCAGCCCCTGGGATGTCACTGTTCCGTCTGCTCTGCTGCAGTCCCTGCAATGGGCCACTGTCTGGGCCAGCTTTCCCAGTCTCTCCATAGCAGGCTTTGATAGCATCTTCAAACTGGAGCAGGCAATACTGTATGTGACAAGGAAAGTTTTAAGGAACTGGGCCAGACACAGTGGCTCGCGCCTGTAATCCCAGCACTTTGGGAGGCCTAGGCAGGCAGATCACCCAAGGTCAGGAGTTCAAGACCAGCCTGGCCAACATGGCGAAACCTCATATCTATAAAAATACAAAACTTAGCTGGGCATGATGGTGGGTGCCTGTAATCCCAGCTACAGGGGGATTACAGGGGCAGAAGAGGCAGGGGCAGAAGAATCGTTTAAACCTGGGAGGTGGAGGTAGCAGTGAGCAGAGATCCTGCCGTTGCACTCCAGCCTGGGCGACAGAGCGAGAGTCCATCTCAAAACAAAAACAAAACGACAACAACAAAAAAACACCTTCTCACCCACATTGTACCTCACACCGCCCCAAGGCGGAAACCCTGCTCAGGTGCCAAACAAAGAGGCAACCTGGCAACTTCAAAACCTTGTAATACATTATTATGACATGCAATATATTTGTGTTGTTTGTAGCAACGCCGTGCTGATATTAACTGTAGTTCCCTTGGTTTGAGGGAGCCAAAAAAGATTTTTAAAAATAATGATAATTCTTTATATATATATATATATACATATATATATATATAATTGCACTTTAGGTTCTGGGGTACATGTGCAGAACATGCAGGATTGTGGATAGGTACATACATGGCAATGTAATTTGCTGCCTCCATCCCCGTCACCTGTATCTGGCATTTCTCCCCATGTTATTCCTCCCCAACACCCTATCCCCCGCTGTCCCTCCC
Organism: Cebus imitator; assembly: GCF_001604975.1. Taxonomy (NCBI): domain Eukaryota; kingdom Metazoa; phylum Chordata; class Mammalia; order Primates; family Cebidae; genus Cebus; species Cebus imitator. The sequence goes on from NW_016107853.1 coordinate 466,669, forward strand.
CTAGTTCCCCCCAACAGACCCCAGTGTGTGATTCTCCCCACCCTGTGTCCATGTGTTCTCATTGTTCAACACTGGCCAATGAGTGAGAACATGCGGTGTTTGGTTTTCTGTTCTTGTGTCAGTTTGCTGAGAATGATGGTTTCCAGGTTCATCCATGTCCCTACAAAGGACACAAACTCATTGTTTTTTATGGCTGCATAGTATTCCATGGTGTATATGTGCCACATTTTCCTTCTCCAGTCTATCATCGATGGGCAGTGTAATGGGATTGCTGGGTCAAATGGAATTTTTGTTTCTAGGTCCTTGAGGAATCGCCACACTGTCTTCCACAATGGTTGAACTAATTTACACTCCCAGCAGCAATGTAAAAGTGTTCCTATTTCTCCACATCCTCTCCAGTATCTGCTGTCTCCAGATTTTTTAATGATCACCATTCTAACTGGCGTGAGATGGTATCTCAATGTGGTTCTGATTTGCATTTCTCTAATGACCAGTGATGATGAGCATCTTTTCATGTTTCTTGGCCTCATATATATCTTCTTTTGAAAAGTGTCTGTTCATATCCTTTGCCAACTTTTGAATGGGTTTTTTTTTTTTCTTTTTTTCTTGTAAATCTGTTTTAGTTCTTTGTAGATTCTGGATAGTACCCCTTTGTCAGATGGGTAGATTGCAAAATTTTTTTCCCGCTCTCTTGGTTGCCCGTTCACTCTAATGATTGTTTCTTTTGCTGTGCAGAAGCTCTGGAGTTTAATTAGATCCCATTTGTCTATTTTGGCTTTTGTTGCCAATGCTTTTGGTGTTTTAGTCATGAAGCCCTTGCCTGTGCCTGTGTCCTGAATGGTTTTGCTAGGTTTTCTTCTAGGATTTTTATGGTGTTAGGTCTTATGTTTAAGTCTTTAATCCATCTGGAGTTAATTGTAGTGTAAGGTGTCAGGAAGGGGTCCAGTTTCTGCTTTCTGCACATGGCTAACCAGTTTTCCCCACACCATTTATTAAACAGGGAATCCTTTCCCCATTGCTTGTTTTTGTCAGGTTTGTCAAAGATCAGATGGTTGTAGATGTGTGGTATTGCCTCTGATGCCTCTGTTCTGTTCCATTGGTCTATGCCTCCGTTTTGGTACCAGTACCATGCTGTTTTGATTACTGTAGCCTTGTAGCATGGTTTGAAGTCAGGTAGAGTGATGCCTCTAGCTTTGTTCTTTTTGCTTAGAATTGACTTGGCTATGCGGGCTCTCTTTTGGTTCCATATGAAGTTTAAGGTGGTTTTTTCCAGTTCTGTGAAGAAGGTCATAGGTAGCTTGATGGGGATAGCATTGAATCTATAAATTATTTTGGGCAGTATGGCCATTTTCACAATATTGATTCTTCCTAACCACAAGCACGGAATGTTTTTCCATCTGTTTGTGTCCTCTCTTACTTCCTTGAGCAGTGGTTTGTATTCCTCCTTGAAGAGGTCCTTTATGTCCTTTGTTAGTTATATTTCTAAGTGTTTTATTCTCTTTGTAGCAATTGTGAATGGCAGCTCATTCTTGATTTGGCTCTCTTTACGTCTGTTATTGATGTATAGGAATGTTTGTGATTTCTGCACATTAATTTTTGTATCCTGAGACTTTGCTGAAGTTGCTTATCAGTTTCAGGAGGTTTTGGGCTGAGACAATGGGGTCTTCTAAATACACAATCATGTCCTCTGGAAATAGAGACAATTCTACTTCCTCCTTTCCTAATTGAATACCCTTTATTTCTTTTTCTTGCCTGATTGCTCTGGCTAGAACTTCTAATATTATATTGGATAGGAGTGCTGAGAGAGGGCATCCTTGTCTAGTGCCAGATTTCAGAGGGAATCCTTCCAGTTTTTGCCCATTCAATATGATATTGGCTGTGGGTTTGTCGTAAACAGCTTTTATTATTTTGAGATACATTCCGTTGATTGAGAGTTTTTAGCATAAAGATCTGTTGAATTTTGTTGAAGGCCTTCTCTGCCACTATTGAGATGATCATGTGGTTTTTGTTTTTGGTTCTGTTTATGTGGGGGATTACATTTATAGACTCGTGTATGTTGAAACAGCCTTGCATCCAGGATGAAGCCTACTTGATGGTGATGGATAAGCTTTTTGATGTGCTGTTACAATCAGTTTGCCAGTATTTTATTGAAGATTTTTGCATCTATGTTGATCATGGGTATTGGCCTGAAGTCTTCTTTTCTTGTTGAGTCTATGCCAGGTTTTGGTATCAGGATGATGTTGGTCTCATAAAATGATTTGGGAAGGATTCCCTCTTTTTGGATTGTTCAGAATCGTTTCAGAAGGAGTGGTACCAGCTCCTCTTTGTATGTCTTGTAGAATTCGGCTGTGAACCAATCTGGACCTGGGCTTTTTTTGGTTGGTAGGCTATTAATTGCTGCCTCAACTTTAGCGCTTGTTATTGGTCTATTCAGGGTTTCGACTTTTTCCTGGTTTAGGCTTGGGAGGGTGCAAGTGTCCAGGAATTTATCCATTTCTTCCAGGTTTACTGGTTTATGTGCATAGAGTTGTTTGTAGAAATCTCTGATGGTAGGTTGTATTTCTGTGGAATCTGTGGTGATATCCCCTTTATTGTTTTTTACTGCATCTATTTGATTCTTTTCTCTTTTTTTTTCAAATTAATCTGGCTAGTGGTCTGCCTATTTTGTTGATTTTTTTCAAAAAAACAGCTCCTGGATTTATTAACTTTTTGAAGGGTTTTTTGTTGTGTCTCCATCTCCTTCAGTTCTACTCTGATCTTATTATTTCTTGTCTTCTTCTAGCTTTTGAGTTTTCTTGATCTTAGTCCTCTACCTCTTTCAATCTTGATGATAGGGTGTTGATTTTAGATCATTCCTCGCTTCTCATGTGGGCATTTATTATTATAAATTTTCCTCTAGACACTACTTTAAATGTGTCCCAGAGATTCTGGTACGTTGTGTCTTCATTCTCGTTGGTTTCGAAGAACATCTTTATTTCTGCCTTCATTTCATTGTTTATCCAGTCAACATTCAAGAGCCAGTTGTTCAGTTACCCTGAAGTTGTGCAGTTCTGAGTCAGTTTCTTAATTTTGAGCTCTAATTTGATTGCACTATGATCTGAGAGACTGTTTGTTATGATTTCCATTCTTTTGCATTAGCTGAGGAGTGATTTACTTCCAATTACATGGTCAATTTTAGAGTAGGTGTGATGTGGTGCTGAGAAGAATGTATATTCTGTGGATTTGGGGTGGAGAGTTCTGTAAATGTCTATTAGGTTTGCTTGGTCCAGATCTGAGCTGAAGTCATGGATATCCTTGTTAATTTTCTGTCTTGTTGATCTAATATTGACAGTGGAGTGTTAAAGTCTCCCACTATTATTGTGTGGGAGTCTAAGTAAGTCCCTTTGTAAGTCATTAAGAACTTGCTTTATGTATCTGGGTGCTCCTGTATTGGGTGTGTATATATTTAGGATAGTTAGCTGTTCTTGTTGCACTGATCCTTTTACCATTATGTAATGTCCTTCTTTGTCTCTTTTGATCTTTGTTGCTTTAAAGCCTAATTTATCAGAGACGAGAATTGCAACTCCTGCTTTTTTTTGCTCTCCATTTGCTTGGTAAGTCTTCCTCCATCCCTTTATTTTGAGCCTTTGTGTATCCTTGCATGTGAGTTGGGTTTCTTGGATACAGCACACTGATGGGTTTTGACTTTGTATCCAATTTGCCAGTCTGCGTCTTTTGATTGGGGCATTTAGCCCATGTACATTTAAGGTTAATATTGTTATGTGTGAATTTGATCCTGCCATTTTGATGCTAGCTGGCTGTTTTGTCCATTAGTTGACGCAGTTTCTTCATTGTGTCGCTGCCCTTTACCATTTGGTACGTTTTTGGAGTGGCTGGTACTGGTTGTTCCTTTCTACATTTAGTGCTTCTTTCAGTAGCTCTTGTAAGGCAAGTCTGGTGGTGACAAAATTTCTCAGCAATTGCTTGCTCGTAAAGGATTTTATTTCTCCTTCGCTTATGAAGCTTGGTTTGGCTGGATATGAAATTCTAGGTTGAAAGTTCTTTTCTTTAAGGATGTTGAATATTGGCCCCCATTCTCTTCTGATTGTATGGTTTCTGCCAAGAGATCCACTGTGAGTTGATGGCCTTCCCTTTGTGGTTAACCCGACCTTTCTCTCTGGCTGCCCTTAGCATTTTCTCCTTCATTTCAACCCTGGCAAATTTGATGATTATGTGCCTTGGGGTTGCTCTTCTTGAAGAATATCTTTGTGGTGTTCTCTGTATTTCCTGGAATTGAATATTGGCCTGCCTTGCTAGGTTGGGAAAGTTCTCCTGGATAATATCCTGAAGAGTATTTTCCAGCTTGGATTCATTCTCACCATCATATTCAGGTACACCTATCAAACCTAGATTAGGTCTTTTCACATAATCCCATATTTCTTCGAGGCTTTGTTCATTTATTTTCACTCTTTTTTCTCTAATATTGCCGTCTCATTTTATTTCATTGAGTTGATCTTCAATCTCTGATATCCTTTCTTCTGCTTGGTCGATTTGGCTATTGAAACTTGTGCATGCTTCGTGAAGTTCTCATGTTGTGTTTTTCAGCTCCATCAATTCATTTATATTCTTCTCTAAGCTGTTTATTCTGGTTAGCATTTCATCAAACCTTTTTTCAAGGTTCTTAGTTTCTTTGCATTAGGTTAGAACATGTTCTTTCAGCTCATAGAAGTTTGTTATTACTCACTTTCTGAAGCCTGTTTCTGTCAATTCATCAGATTCATTCTCCATCCAGCCTTGTTCCCTTGCTGGTGAGGAGTTGTGATCCCTTGGAGAAGGAGAGGCATTCTGGTTTTGGGTGTTTTCATCCTTTTTGTGCTGTTTTCTTGCCATCTTTGTGGATTTATCTACCTGTGATTTTTGTAGTTTGTGACCTTCGGATGGGGTCTCTGAGTGGACATCCTTTTTGTTGATGATGAAGTTATTTCTTCCTGTTGTTTAGTTTTCCTTCTAAATGTCAGACTCCTCTGCTGTAGGACTGCTGGAGGTCCACTCCAGACCCTGCTTGCCTGGGGATCACTGCGGCAGCTGCGGAACAGCAAGGGTTGATGCCAGTTTCTTCTTCTGTTATCTTTGTCCCAGAAGGATACCCACCAGACGTCAGCCTGGGCTGTCCTTTATGAGGTGTCTCTTTGGATATAACGGGGTTGGGGAGCTGCTTCAGGAGATAGTCTGTCCCTTAGAGGAACTCAAGTGCTGAGCTGTGAGCTCCATTGTTCCATTCAGAGCTGCTGGGCAGATATATTTAAGTCTGCTGCAGGGGAGCTCATAACTGCCTTTTATTCCCAGGTGCTCTGTCTTGGGAAGGTGGGGCTCTATTTATAAGTTCCTGAGGCACTGCTGCCTTTTTTCAGAGCTTCCCTGCCCAGCAAGGAGGTAACCTAGTCACAGTCTGCCAGCAGAAGTGTTGCTGAGCTGCAGTGGGCTCTGCCCAGGTGCTGTGTGAACTTCCTTGCGGTTTTGTTTATAGAGGTATAATTAGAACTGCCTCGGTGATAGCGGTCTGCCTCAGTAATGGCCTACTGTCTCTGTAATGGCAGACTGCCTAGGTAATGGTGGACTGCTTCGGTAATGGGGGACGCCCTTCCCCCAACAGAGGTGGACTGTCCTGAGTCCAGCTGTGCTTGCTGTGAAACTCTCAGTCCAGAGCGTTTCAGATTGCTGGTCTTTGTGGGGGTGGGACCTGCCACTCCAGATCACCTGGCTCCCTGTTTCAGTCCCCTTTTTTTCAGTTGAATTAGTGACTGTATCTCCCAGGTGTTCCAGGCTCCAATTGAAGTGGTAGCCCAGATTTTTGTGCGGAGACCCACAGTGCCGGCTGAAACAGCCATACTGAAGACTCGTGGCACTGGAATCTCCTGGTCTGTGGGCAGTAAAAGCTCATTTGGAAACATGGTGGTCACTCACCCTCTGCATTCTGGCTGGGAACTGCACTCCAGAGCTGTTCCTATTCGGCCATCTTGGATTGTCCTCCAATAATGATAATTCTATCCCAAAGAAAAATTGTTAATACTTAGCCTTTGAAGGTGGTCTCAGAAAATGAGACATTTTAATTTCCAAAATTGGTATTTTTGTACTTGTGTGGCAAGAGGCATGATAGAGTGGTAAATAAAAAGCTTTCAGTGGCCAGACATGGTGGCTCACACCTGTAATCCCAGCACTTTGGGAGGCTGAGGCGGTTGGATCACCTGAGGTCGGAAGTTCAAGACCAGCCTGACGAACATGGAGAAACCCTGTCTCTACTAAAAACACAAAATTAGCTGGGCATGGTGGTGCATGCTTGTAATCCCTGCTACTCGGGAGGCTGAGACAGGAGGATTGGTTGAACCTGGGAGGTGAAGGTTGCAGTGAGCTGAGATCCCGCCACTGCACTCCAGCCTGGGCAATAGAGTGAAACTTCATCTCAAAAACAAAAAAAGACTTTCAGCATAAAAGCATATTACAAATTGATGGGGGAAGAAATGGATATATGAAGTGAAAAAGGAAAGATGAAAATTTCCAACAGTTAAGGAAGAGCTTGTTCATGTGCTTTTTAAAAATGGGTGACAGTATCAAATCGTGGTGTGTATACTTCATTGGATATATTTAAAACAATGATGCAACCATTTTATTTTTAAATGTTACTCTTTGCAATATGCCAGCCCTTGCAACTATTTTTAATCATGGTGAAAATGTTATATGCCCACTTGGAAAATGTGCAAGGGTTACATGGTTTTCCAGAAATTATTTTGGACAGCACCCAAGCACAAAGTTAATTAGTTTTATGTTGGAGGGAAGAGATGTTCCTGGTGACGTCCCTGTGATTCCTGGGTTTGCCATTTGCGCCCTCTGCTGGTGTGCTGAGATTTTGCTTTTTAGACTGTGAAACTAGCCTTTGCTCTCTCCCTTGCTAACTGTGGTCAAAATCCCCCCATCAGGAGGGCCTGACAAGAACGAGGCGGCCTGTGATGGCCTCTGGAGACTGTCCTGCATGTGAATGATCCATCATAGCACGCAGCTCACGGAATCACCGGGTCCCTGTCTTGGAGCCGGGTGACAGTGCAACACACTCTTGGTCCAAGTTCTGAACTCACACAATCTTCTTTTGCTGACTGATCTAATGGTAAGTTTCTTAGCCTTGGAAATATCAAGAATTCTAGAAGAGCTACTGACAAAAAGAGCCATACTATGTAGAATATTGGAAGAGATTTATTCTGAGCCAAATGTGAGGACCACAACTCATGCCACAGCCCCAGGAGGGCCTGAGAACGTGTGCCCAAGGTGGTTGGGTCACAGTGTGATTTTATACATTTTAGGGGAATAGAAGTTGCAGACATCAATCAATACATGTAAGGTGTACATTGGTTCTGTCTGGAAAGGCAGGACAACTCAAAGAGGGGAGTGGGGGGGGGAAGAGTGGAGGAAGGTTGGGGGTTTCCAGGTCATAGGCGATTCAAAGATTTTCTGATTGGTAGTTGGTAGAAAGAGTTAAGTTATTATTTAAAGACCTGGCATCAATAGAAAGGAGTGTCTGGGAAAAAGGGGTTGTGGAGACCAAGGTTTTGTTCATGCAGAGGAAACCTCCAGGAAGTAGGCTTTAGAGCTCTTATCAGACCTGAAAAGGTGCCAGACTCTTAGTTAATCTCTCTTTGATCAGGAAAAAGACCTGGAAAGGGAGGAAGATTCTCTACAGGATGTAAATTTTCCCCACCAGAGATAGCCTTGCAGGGTCATTTCAAAATATGTCAAAAAATATATATCTGGGGCCGGGTGCGGTGGCTCACGCCTGTAATCCCAGCACTTTGGCAGGCCGAGGTGGGTGGATCACTTGAGGTCAGGAGTCCAAGGCCAGCCTGGCCAACACGGTGAAACCCTGTCTCTATTAAAAATATAAAAATTAGCTGGGCATGGTGGCAGGTTCCTGTAATCCCAGCTACTTGGGAGGCTGAGGCAGAAGAATCGCTTGAACTTGGGAGGCAGAGGTTGCAGTGAGTGGAGATTGCACCACTGAATTCCAGCCTGCGTGACAAGAGTGAAACTCCATCTAAAAAAAATATATATATATATATATGTGTGTGTGTGTGTGTGTGTGTATTAGAATAGATAGATTTTCTGGAATAAAATACTTTGATTTCTTTCAGGGCCTGCTCTCTGCCATGTTATGCTATACTAGAATCAGGTTGGAATTTGGTATCTACAAAGACATTGTTTTGTCAGTCTTAAGATCTTTATTATTATTATTATTATTTATTTATTTATTTTTGAAATGGACTTTCACTCTGTCACCCAGGCTCGAGTGCAGTGGCGTGATCTTGGCTCACTGCAACCTCCGCCTCCTGGGTTCAAGTGATTCTCCTGCCTCAGGCTCCCAATTAGCTGTGACTACAGGCATGCGCCACCACATCTGGCTAACTTTGTATTTTTAGTAGAGACGGGGTTTCACCCTGTTGGCCAGGCTGTTTTCAGACTCCTGACCTCAGGGGATCCACATGCCTCGGCCTCCCAAAGTGCTGGGATTACAGGCGTGAACCACCACACCCGGCCAAATCTTTGTTTTAATGTCAATGTTGGTCCCTTGTACCTGAATTCCAAAGGGAGAAGGGTATAATGAGGCATGTGGACTCCTCTTCCCATCATGGCCTGAACTAGATTTTCAGGTTTACTTTGGAATGCAGCTGGCTGAGGGTGTGGTGGGGGTAGGGGATGGGGGGTGGCTGCCAGTCAGTTGGAGAGCTTAGAAATTTTTATTTTATTATTTTATGTCTATTTTATTTTATTTTGAGACAGGGTCTCGCTCTGTCACCCAGGCTGGAGTGTAATAGCGTGATCACGGCTCACTGCAGCCTTCACCTCCTGGGCCAGGCAATACTCCAACGTCAGCCTCCAGAGTAGCTGGGACCACAGGTGCATGCCACCACATCTGGCTAATTTTTTTTTATTATTACCTATAGAGATGAGGTGTTTCTATGTCACCCAGGCTGGTTTCAAACTCCTGGGCTCCAGCGATCTTCCTGCCTTGGCCTCCCAAAGTGTTGGAACTACAGGTATGAGCCACCACGCCTGGTCAGAATTTTATTTTTGGTTTACAGAGTAATGATGATCACAACACCAGCGTCTGTGCTGTTTGCCACGTGCCAGGCACTGTTTGAAGCTCTCTATGTTCACTTATGCAGCGTGAACTCTAATCTACTCACTGAATTCTCTTATTTGCCCTGTAAAGTAGGGACCATTATTATTCCCATTTTACAGATGAAGAAGTTGGGCACTGAGAGGTTAAACTGTCCCAGGCCACACACCCAATCAGGGCAGAGCCAGGTCCTCTCACCCCAGGTTGGAACATTGCCACTATTCTTTACTGTTTGTTGCTTTAAAATAATAAAACACAGGCAATAAGATTTTTTTTTTTTTTTTTTTTTTTTTTTAGACAGAGTTTTTTTTTTTTTTTTTTTTTTTTTTTTTTTTTGAGACAGAGTTTCACTCATGTTACCCAGGCTGGAGTGCAATGGCGCGATCTCGGCTCACCGCAACCTCCGCCTCCTGGGTTCAGGCAATTCTCCTGCCTCAGCCTCCTGAGTAGCTGGGATTACAGGCACACGCCACCATGCCCAGCTAATGTTTTGTATTTTTAGTAGAGACGGGGTTTCACCATGTTGACCAGGATGGTCTCGATCTCTTGACCTCGTGATCCACCCGCCTCGGCCTCCCAAAGTGCTGGGATTACAGGCTTGAGCCACCGCGCCCGGCCAAGATTTTTTTTTTCTGTTATCTTGCCACCCAGAGATCATTACCGCGAATGTTTTGGCGTGTTCCTTTCTAGTCCTGTGTGAGTGGGAGTGTGCGGGTCCCTGGCATTCTGTCTGTTTTATACAAATGAGAACTTCCAGGTCTGTAATCCGCTCCGGATATTTTTTGCCTCTGTTGCCAGCCACTGTCAGTTTTGTGTATCCCCTGAAGCACGAAGTAGGCTGAGATCACTCTGTGTCTTTCTGACATTCAGCTTCTAGAGTTCTCTCTCCCACAGGCAGCTCCAGGGAATGAGGTCCCAAAGATTCTTCACCCAGGCCCGGCCAGGCAGTGTCCCCCTGGGGGCTGAAGTCCCCCCTTGGCTGGCCCACCTCTGAGGTGGAGGTTGGCTGACACTAAGGAGTTTTTCATGCTGAGCATCGAGTTCAGATGGCGCGTGGGAGGAAACAGAAGGTGGGCTGCCCATCTTGGCTTGTGCTGCTTTGTTCTCCAGCTTTGGTGACATGTGTTCAGGCTTTAATCCACTGAAGGAGCAGATTCTGATAGGAATATTCTCGGTTCTGAAGCCCAAGCTCATTCCTCCCCTCTGAAGCCAAGGATGCCAATATGTGGTGTAAACTAAAACTTCTAGGCTCCCCAGGCTGGGTGCGGTGGCTCATGCCTGCAGCACTTTGGGAGGCCGAGGCGGGCAGATCACGAGGTCAGGAGTTCGAGACCAGCCTGACCAACATGGTGAAACTTTCTCTCTACTAAAAATACAAAAATTAGCCAGGTGTGGGGGCGTGTGCCTGTAATCCCAGCTACTTAGGCTGAGGCAGGAGAATCACTTGAACCCAGGAGGTGGAGGTTGCAGTGAGCTGAGATCATGCCACTGCACTCCAGCCTGGGCGACGAAGGGAGACTCCATCTCGAAAAAAAAAAAAAATCCTAGGCTCCCCAACAAACAGAATGGACCCCTCCTCTTGCCAAGGGTATTTCTAAAGTAAACCTAAAATATGAGTACAGGCCATGGTGGGAATGAGTGGTCATGCTTCCTTATACCTCCTCCCTTTGGAATTCAGACACAGCTGACCAGCATCTATGTTAAAACAGAGACCTTGGTGTGAGTGGCTCACGCCTGTAATCCCAGCACTGTGGGAGGCCGAGGCAGGCAGATCATCTGAGGTCAGGAGTTTGAGACCAGCCTGACCAACACAGTGAAACCCCATCTCTACTAAAAATACAAAATTAGTCAGGCATGCTGGTGCACCACACCTGTAATCCCAGCTACATGGAAGACTGAGGCCGGAGAGTCACTTGAACCCAGGAGGTGAAGGTTGCGGTGAGCCAGGATCCTGCAGCCTGGGCAAAAAGAGCAAAACTCCATCTCAAAAGAAAAAAAAAAGAAACAGAGCCCTTAAGACTGACTTTTCGTAGCAGTAAGCCACCAACAGGACAGCAGAGTGATGGTGATCACATTTAATCCTAAATCAAACCATTTTATACCAAAACATAATTCCTTGACATATTAAGGGCCCTGCAAAGTTGTCTCTCGTGGGGAAAATCTACATTCTGTAGAAAATCCTCTTCCCTTTCCAGATCTTTTTCCTGATGCAGGAGATAATTTTTTTTTTTTTTTTTGGAAATAATAATTATGCCTACTTCATTGCATTTGCATGATGATTAAATGAGTTGCTACACCGAAGTTGGAATAATGTCTAGTTCTTTTCTTAAGATTATAATGTTTTTATTTTATTTCAATAGTTTTGGGGAAACAGATGGTTTTTAATTACATGGCTAAGTTCTTTAGTGGTGATTTCTGAGATTTTGGTGCACCTGTTACCCAAGCAGTGTCCAGCTGTACTCAGTGTGTAGTCTGTGATCCAGGAAAGAATTAATTAAGAGATTGGCACCTTTATAAGCCTAATAAGCAACATATACCATCTCTTCTCTCTGAAGCCTGCTACCTGGAGGCCTTGTCTGCATAATAGAAACCTTGGTCTCCACAATCCCCGAATCTTAACGCAAACACTCATCTCTATTGACTCCAGGTCTTTATTTTAATTTTTTTTTTTCTTTTCTGAGACAGAGTTTCACTCTTGTCACCCAGGCTGGAGTGCAATGGTGCAGTCTCAACTCCCTGTAACCTCTGCCTCCTGAGCTCAAGCAAATCTCCTGCCTCAGCCTCCTAAGTAGCTGGAATTACATGCACCCACCACCACGCCTGGCTAATTTTTGCATTTTTAGTAGAGACAGGGTTTCACCATGTTGGCCAGGCTGGTCTCAAACTCCTGACCTCAGGTGATCCACCCGCCTGAGCCTCCCACAGTGCTGGGATTACAGGCATGAGCCATTGCGCCTGGCCTATTTTAATTTTTTGAATAATTTTATTTTTTTAGTAGTCACAAGACACAGCCATGGCTTCTGTTCATAAGTCCCTATTAAATGTTTCTTTCTGAGAAACTGAAATAAAGAGGCTGACAAATCCAGGATTTATGGTAATTGTGAAAACATCAAGATTGTTTTGATCTAAGGCAGGGTTTACTGTGAGTACTTGCTCTTACACAAAGAAAAACAGGTAAAACAGAAATCTAAGAGGCCTTCCCAGAACTGGGGTTAATCAGAAGTGGACATGGAGGATTAGCCTCCAAGATGGAGCTGTTTTGGCCTCCACAGCATTATCTGTTGCTACATAACAAATTACTCTGCCCCTAACATAGCACCTTTTTGCCTATAACCTTGTACTCCTGGCCTCAAGTGATTCCCACCTCAGCCTCCTGAGTAGCTGGGATTACAGGTGCATGCTATCATGCCCAACTCCCAATATGGCATTTTACATCACCAAACATTACCACTTCACACAGTTTCTGAGGGTCAGAAGTTTGGGTGTAGCTTAGCTGATTGGTTCTGGTTTACGGTCTTAGTCCAAATGCTGCCTGGGGCTGAAGTCATCCGAGGGCTTGACTGCAGGCTTGGCTCACGTGGCTCATGACCACAGGCTTCAGTTCCTCATCAGCTGAACTTTCCTATAGGACTTCATAGGTGTCACAGTGTGGCATTGGGCTCTCCCCAGAGCAAGCAGTTCAGAGAGAGAGCAAGCAGGAAGCCACAGTACTTTTTATGACCTAGTCTTCAACTCACATACCATAACTACTGCTTTTTGGTTTGTTTTCTTGGATGTTTTTGTTTTTAAGATGAAGTTTCCCTCTTGTCACCCAGGCTGGAGTGCAATGGGGCAATCTTGGCCCACTGCAACCTCCACCTCCGGGGTTCAAGCAATTCTCCTGCCTCAGGCTCCCCAGTAGCTGGGATTACAGGCACCCACAACCATACCTAGCTAATTTTTGTATTTTTAGTAGAGACAGTGTTTCACCATGTCGTCCAGGCTGGTCTTGAATGCCTGACCTCAAGTGATCTGTTCGCCTTGGTCTCCCAAAGTGCTGGGATTACAGGTGTGAGCCACCATGCCCGGCCCACTTTTTGTTTTGTTTTTGAGACAGGGTCTCACTCTATTGCCCAGGCTGGAGTGCAGTGGTGTGATCATGGCTCACTGCAGCCTCCTGAGCTCCTGGGCTCAAGTGATCCTCCTGCCGCAGCCTCCTGAAGAGGTCGGACCACAGGCATGCACCACCATGTCCAGTTGATTTTTGAATTTTTTACAGTGATGGGGTCTCCCCATGTTGTCCAGGCTGGTCTTGAACTCTTGGGCTCAAGAGATCCTCCCCTTCTGGGCCTCCCAAAGTGCTGCAATTCTAGCATGAGCTACCATGCCTGGTCCTCTATTTTTATAACATGGACTGGCAGTTGCCAATTTGTATATTTAGTCACGCCCCACCACACATTTTGAACAACCACAATATTCCATTTCATTCTTTTTTCAACTCAGTCTAATCTGCTGTTAAATATATCCATTGTGTTTCTAATTTCAAGTATTAAACCTTTCATTGTTAGAATTTTTTTTTAAGTTATTTAAAATATATGGGCCGGGCGTCGTGGCTCACGCTTGTACTCCCAGCACTTTGGGAGGCCAAGGCGGGTGGATCACCTGAGGTTGGGAGTTCAAGACCAGCCTGGGCAACATGGTGAAACCCTGTCTCTACTAAAAATACAAAAAATTAGCCAGGCGTGGTGGCGGGCACCTGTAATCCCAGTTACTTGGGTATATATAGTTTATTGTTCTCTGGTTAACTTTTTGGTTCCCTCTTTTATTTTTTAAAAAGGATTAAACATATCCATTGGGTATTCATTGTCTGATAATCTCCATACTGGAGTCTGTGGATCTGCTTCTGCTGTTTTTGCAAAAACAATAGTCAGCAGAATCAGAGCCACAGATTTTATTTCCTTTAAAATATATTATGAGTAAATTTTGACTGGGACTTTATATGTGGGAAAACTAGAAGTCCTTTTGTGAGGGTGTATTTCTCTCAGAGAGAATTTACCTCAACTTCTACCGGCATCTGTGGGTTTCCTAACCTGGGAAACTATAAATTCTTGGCCTGAGGGTTTTGGACTACGCAGGTGGAGTGAATTCAGACCTGACCATCATGTTTCACAATATTAGATTCTATGAACCCTCCAACCAGATGTAATACATGGTAACAACGGTTAGACAACACAGAAGTGAATATCCAGGTCCTATGGCTGTGGCAGAATTCAGATCTGCTGAGGTGGCAATTCAGGTGTCGGAGAAAGGACCACCAGAGAGACCATTACTGAGACTAGGAGTCCCTGAAAGTGCAGCAGACAAAAAAGAGAAGTTGAAGGCATGCAGGGAGAAGGCAGAGATGCAAAAGACACCAGTCCTTAAGGCGGGGAGCCCACTTCCGGGACGTGAGGGCCCCCTTCCAGGTGAGGGCCCAGGTGAGTCGAGGGCGGGCAGAAGTGGGTGTGGGGGTAGCGGGCGGGGCGCCCTCCCCGCGACGCAGCTGAGTCCCTTCCGGCTCCCTCTGGGTTCGCTTCGAGAGTTGACGCTGCGCCTCCCAGCGGAAACTCTTTCCCTCCAAACGGAACAACGTTTTCCCTCCCAGGTAAAGGAAAAAGGAGCGGCTTTCCGTTACGTTGGAAGGACAACACATCCTGCACGGTGCTTAATTTCTCATTTATGACTTTTATTCCGCTCCTTCCAGTCCTCTACAATTAAGAAAGAAAAAAACCAATCTTGACCCCGACGTGACTTGAACACGCAACCTTCTGATCTGGAGTCAGACGCGCTACCATTGCGCCACGAGGTCACAACGAGCTGGCGACTCCGCGTCGTTAAAGACCTCTCTTCTCCAGCATGGTCCCGGGGCTGGGAGACTCCAGAGGGAAGATGCCCTCTTTCCTGAATTCCAGCATCAACTCAGAGCGCTGGTGAGGGTCGTTTTCCGGGTGTGGGAACGTGGATGCGCTGGGGCATCCCGGCCTGAGCTGGGGCGCCGCAGCGGAGCCGCCACTCGGCGGCCGAACCTCGGGCTCCGCCTCCTCCGCGTCTGGGCGTGAGCCGGCGAGGGGACGCCAGGGTGCGGGGACTGACGCCGGGGGTGGGAGTGAGGGGATGCCCAGGAGGAGGCCGGGGTGGGGGATCCCGGGGCCGGGGGGTTCTAGGAGGGAGCGAGGGGACACGGGGGAGAAGGGGACGCCGGGGCCGACGCGGGGGTGGGGTGACTCCGGGACGCGGCGGGACGCCGGGAGTTAGGGGTGAGGAGAGGTCCAGGGGAAGCCCAGGGGACAGGGGGACCCCCGGGCAGAGGGGACTCAGGGAGGGGGGAACGCGGGGGGAGGAGGGAACGCCGAGGCGGGGGTGGGGAGACCGCGGGCGGTGCTGGGACGGCGGGGCGGGTCCCAGCCCCCTGTGAGGCGGAGACGTTGCCGTCGGGAACCGCAGGACCCCGGGGTGGCAGCCTAGAGCGGACGGGGCGCGGGGCGCGGGGCGGCTCCTTCCTCCTCTCCTCTCGCGGGAGAAGCGCGGGGCCCACGGCCAGGAAGCAGGGTGCCGAACGGACGAAAAATGCCACCGTTCTTTTTCTCTTTGAGACGGGGTCTTGCTCTGTCGCTCGAGCTGGACGCGGCGCGATCTCCGCTCACCGCGACCTCCGCCTCCCGGGTTCAAGCTATTCTCCTGCCTCAGCCTCCCGAGTAGCTGGGATTACAGTCGGCCGCCACCACGCCCGGCTAATTTTTGTATTTTTGTGTTTTTGCGTTTTAATAGAGATGGAGTTTCACCATGTTCAGGCTGGTTTCAAACTCCCGGCCTCAGGTGATCTGTCCTCCTCGGCCTTCCAAAGTGCTGGGATTACAGCTAAACCACCGCGACTGGCTCCAGGCAAAGTTTTAAATGGCTCATTGTCCATTTAAGACTCCTGGCTCTTGTGGGAGTCTTAAGTCCCTGATTTGAACAGTACTTTCTTCCGCCTATTAAATAAGAAAAATAAAACAATAAGTGAGTGAATAATTTTTTTTTTTTTTTTTTTTTTTTTTTTTTTTTTTTTTTTTTTTTTTTTTTTTTTTTTTTT
>NW_016107853.1:483781-485457 GCF_001604975.1 Cebus imitator
CACAGTGGCTTCCCTGGTCCAGTCCAGAGGGGAGGGGGGAGGGGTGGGGGAGGGGGAGGGAGGGAAGGTAAAAAGGAAGGAAGGAGAAATGAAGAGAAATAAAGATCTGGAAAGGGCCCCTGCCTTTGCAGAACGAAAAGAGGAGCCATGTTTGGTGAAGTTTCTAAGGGCTCCCAGGCTGCCTCTAACATTTCAAACAACAAAGGCATCTTTGACAATTTTTGTGAATGTAGCCAGATGTGAGAAAAGCAGGAATTTAGGATTGACTGTGAGTCCTGAGCTGCCAGCCCCGAGGCTGTCAGAAAAGCAGAAAGCCAATCCTGTCTTACCTCTGGGAGGGAAGAGTCAGCAGCAATGACTGATTCCACCTCCAGGTGGCCAGAGACATAAGTCACCTCCTTATTGCTTTTGATGGCCCAGGGTGGATTGGACCCTCGTGTGGGCAGCTGGGGAGTGGTGTGCTGGGTTCCCCTTCCGATGATCACTCTGAGACTTCCTTCCTTTCTCCAGCATCGGCTGCACACCGAAGTCTCTATGAGGACTTCAGAACCTGAGTCCACAGTCTATTGGAAGGCACACCCCACACCAAGGAAAGACCAGTGTCACTCTGTCTTTATGTAAAGAAAATGTTTTGGTCAGGCCGGGTGGTTCACGCTTGTAATCCCAGCACTAATGGAATGAGACCCTGTCTAAAAATAAAAACATTAAAAAATTTTTTAAGTTTATTCTTGAATAAGGATGTTTGTTGCTCAGGCTGGAATACGGTGGTGTGATCACAGCTTACAGCAGTTTGAACACAGTAGGCTCAAGTAGCCTCCTGAGTAGCTAGGGTTACAGGTGCATACCACCACCCCTGTAATTAATTAAAAATTAATTTTTAACTTTTTTGTAGAGACAGAGTCTCACTATGTTGCCCAGGCTGGTCATGAACTCTTGACCTCAAGTGATCCTCCTGCCCAGCCTCCCAAAGTGCTAGGATTACGGGCATGAGCCACTGCACCCAGCCTCCACTGTGTTTAGACCCCTGCTCAGATGTGTGGACACACCTTTGATGTCCTGGTCCCTATTCCCCTGGGATACGGAACCAAGAACTATCTGGTGTTATGTGGCATGGGCATGACATTAAACTACAGTATGGCATTGTGATCAAATGAAGAGATTAGATCGAGTGGCTTATGCAGATGTGGCCAAAGGGTCCCTTTAAAGACTAGGACCCCAGCTGGGCACGGTGGCTCACATCTATAATCCCAGCAGTTTGGGAGGCCGAGGCGGGCAGGTCGCTTGAGGTCAGGAGTTAGAGACCAGCCTGGCCAACATGTGAAACCCTGTCTCTATAAAACAAACAACAAATACGTAAATAATAAAGACTAGGACCCTACTTACCAGGTCAAGGACTAGGAGTCAGGCAGCCATGCAGTTGTGCAGGGTGGAATCCCATCTTAAGTAAAATTTGACACTTTATTCATCAGAGATTTTTACACTAATTTCTACTTTTGGAAATATTGAATATTTTAAATGTCTTCATTGCTGAGTGTTTTGACAGCTCTTTGAATTCTGCACCTGAGAGAGTCGCTCAGCGCCTCGCCCTCCTCCCAGCTCTGCTGTTGCCCAGAAATTGTAAAGAACCGCTTCCTTATTTTAGAGCTTGTATATGCAAACAGTGAACCTTATTTAAA
>NW_016107853.1:486007-509262 GCF_001604975.1 Cebus imitator
AAAAAAAAAAAAAAAAAAAAGAAACAGTTAAGGATGAATGCAAAGGTATGCCTTCAAGACTGTTTTCATAAAAATTGTGTTGGTAATCATGAAGGCCCAGAGCACCTTGACTGTCCCGTTGTACAAATGCAGCCTAGATTTCCAGGGCATGAGGCCAGGAAGCTGATGCTGATGAGGGCTGGCCCCCATGCATGAATGTACAAGGTTCCTGGAGTAAAGGGGTGTGGGAGTGAGGACTCGGTTGACTGCGGTGGGAGAGGCGGGGGAGGCAGGGGTTCCGCCACAGGCACATTATGAGTGGCGCTGCCCCATCACTGAGAAAAACACACACGGCTTGGCTTCCTGGTCTCTTCTTAGTCTAGTATCATCTCACACCTGGGTAACTGGTGGGTGTTTTGTTTGTTTTTGAGACAGGGTGTCACTGTGTTGCTGAGGCCGGAGTGCAGTAGCACAATCATGGCTCACTGAAGCCTTGAAATCCTAGGCTCCAAGGGATCTTCTGCCTCAGCTGGAAGGAGCTGGGGCCACGGCCACCATGCCTGGCTAATCCTCCCGCCTTGGCCTCCCAAAGTGCTGGAATTGCAGGTGTATTTGTTAGTCAAGACAAAGTCTTTACTTTTTTTTTTGAAGCAGGTTCTTGCTCAGTTGCAGGGCTGGAGTGCAGTGGCAGGCTCTTGGCTCACTGTAACCTCTGCCTCCTGGGCTTAAAGGATCATCCTGCCTCAGTTCCCAAATAGCTGAGACTACAGGTGAGTGCCACCACACCCAGCTAATTTTTGTATTTTTAATAGAGAGAGGGTTATACTTTGTTGCCCAGGCTGGTCTTGAACTCCGGACTCAAGTGATCCACCCGCCTCAGCCTCCCAAAGTGCTGGGATTACAGGTGCGAGCCACTGTGCAGCCTTGGCTCCTGTTTTCTAAGGGGCTGAAAATGATCCGGCTCCCCAGAGCCCACGGAAGATGTCTTCTGTCTTTCAGATTTATACACTCCTGATCTGACAGATTCCAACTAGAACTTGAAAACTGAACCCTGAAGGGAACAGGCACGCGGCTACCTGGAGTGGGTTAGCACTACCACCCCACCGAAGGCTTGAGGGACAGCCTTGCCCTCGCAGGCTGGTTTCTCGGGAAGAAGTATCTGCCGAGACAGTGATTTGGGGAGTAACACTTGTGAAAGGAAATGGGAGTTGGCTAGGTTGGCAGGGAGACCCATCAGGCCAAGATGTAAATGTACAAACTATCTCTAAATGCCTCTATTCTCTGCCTGCCCGTGGGGAGCTCTGTTAGAGGAATCCCAAGTCCCATGGAAATGGCTTGCCCTGTGCCATCACATTGCTCAGTCACGGGCCAGGGCCACTCCTGCGGGAAAACTGAGGTGGGCAAAGGCCAGCTGCAGGCTGTCCACTAACTGCCCTTCTATGGCTGGACAGCAAGTTCTCCCTTGGAAGAGTACCTGAGGGCCACAGCTAGGCTCTGCCACGGCATGCAATATACATTACATTTGCAGATTTTTCCCTCTTTGTTTTTTAACCATCTCTGATGTCCTACTTCAAGCACCAATCCCAATTATGAGTGTCCAACTGACAGAGGACTCCAGATTCCTGGGAGCGCAGTTTCTAGATCATCTTCTCCAGCTTCCCTGCTCCCTGCTAACAGGGAATTTAGCCCAAAGGAAAGAAAGGAACTCCTGTTTCCCATTCGTCCCAACACCAGCTAATTATGCCACTCTTCAGAAGGAAAGATCCCGTTGAAACTGGTGGCATACCTTCGGTTTCCATCAGAAATCCTCACTGGGAGTCAGTGTGGCCTCATTCGGAGCCCCAGACAGAGGGCAGCCTCCACCAGGCTGCAGCCACCTGACAAAAAAGGCCAGTCTGAAGGCCGTGATGGGGAGATGCAGGAAGAGCGAAGTGGAATCTGGCGGCTACGTGGGGGTAAAAATGCAGATTCGGGGAGTTTGTGAACGTTGGGCGTTTAGATTTTCAGGATGATTTTGTCTGATGCCAGGTTTTCATTCATTTCATGCGTTGTGCCTCAAAGCCCTCAAATAGGAAAGAAACCCTCTCTTAAAATGGAAAATCCAAAAAGATTACAGGTGGAAACAGTTGCCTTGTCTTCTGTCTCCGTCTGTCCCCCTTTTAAAGCTTCTGTGACCTATTCAGCTTTGGTTTCTCTGAGGACGTGGTTCAGTTTAAACACATGTAAATGTGGCTGAATGGTCAGGGCCTAAACTCGTTCAGTGGTCTGTTTGATGAGTGCCATGTGTGTTCCATGGTCCGAAGACACTGGAGTGATTTGCATGCCTGTGGCCTTGGAGAAAGGGAATGCTGGGAGTGGAAAGTGCTGTGTCTGCTGGGGTTACAGCTTGTGAGTGCAACTAGCAAGGGGTGAGGGTCCTGTCCAGCCAGACCCTATTTGACAATCAATGTTTTTCCATTTATCTTTGCCCCCATGACAGTTTTGGCTGAACTTGTCTTTGGAGATGTTTTTCAGCCTAGAGACCTGGACTCAATACTTTATTAAACCCAAAGCCCACACTTCTTTAATGCTCACAAAATGCAGCTGATGGTGAGGGCAGCTTATTAGTGAGGGCTGTGTGCAGAGAGAGAGGCTCACTGGCCGACGGAGCTCTGTGATTCTTCAACACTGATTAACGTGATGCTGTCTTTTTTGGACCACCACAGCTATCTTCCAACCTGATATGTGATATTAATTGTAAAAGAGAGAGCTTTGTCCTAATTGGGATGTTGTTTATTTTGTTTTATTTTGAGACAGAGTCTCACTCTGTCACCCAGGCTGGAGTGCAATGGCTCGATCTCAGCTCACTGCAACCTCTGCCTCCCTGGTTCAAGTGATTTTCATGCCTCGGCCTTCTCAGTTGCTGGGATTACAGGCACACACCGCCACACCCGGCTAATTTTTTGTATTTTTAGTAGAGACAGCGTTTTGCCATGTTGGCCAGGCTGGTCTTGAACTCCTGACCTCAAGTGATCCACCTGCCTCGGCCTCCCAAAGTGCTGGGATTACAGATGTGAGCCACTGCACCTAGCCTGTTCTAATTGTTAATCAGAATTTACTTTTATGGGTTTAAAATGTCTTCATGGGTCTGGTGTGGTGGCTCATGCCTGTAATCTCAGCACTTTGGGAGGCTGAGGCGGGTGAATCACTTGAGGTCAGGAGTTTAAGACCAGCCTGGCCAACATGGTGAGACCCTGTCTCTACTAAAAACACAAAATTAAGGCAGGTGGATCACAAGGTCAGGAGTTTGAGACCAGCCTGGCCAACATGATGAAACCCGGTCTCTACTAAAAAATACAAAAGTTAACCTAGCGTGGTAGCACGTATCTGTAATCCCAGCTACTCAGGAGGCTGAGGCAGAAGAATTGGTTGAACGTGGGAGGTGGAGGTTGCAGTTAGCTGAGATACCACCATTTCACTCCAGCCTGGGCAACAAGAGCAAGACTGCATCTCAAAAAAAAAAAAAAATTAGCTGGGCATAGTGGTGTGCACCTGTAATCCAGCTACTTAGGAGGCTGAGGTAAGAGAATAACTTGAACCTGGGAGATAGAGGCTGCAGTGAGCCGAGATTGTGCCACTGCACTCCAGCCTGGGCAACAGAATGAGACTCCATCTCAAAAAATAAATAAGCAAAAATAAATAAATTTTTTTTAAAAAAATGTCCTCAGCAATACAGATAAGGAAGGTCTAAGGTAAGAAAATCCATTCTATCAAGAAAGAGGTAGCAAGTATGGCAGAGGGCCAGATGTCAGGACAGAGGCTTGAGTCCTTGCTACCTACTAGCTGTGTGACTTTGGATAGGTCACCTGACTTTTCTTTGCCAATTTCCTCAACTCTAAAATGTGTGGAGTAAAACTATCTCAAAGGGTTGTTATAAGAATTAAGGGAAGTAATGCATGGAAATGGGTTCCAGAGAGAGCGATTTTTGGATTCTTGTTAGTGTGCCTACTAGGCTTTCACAGATATGTCGTTCTGTTTTCTGTTGCTATAACAGAATACCTGGGGAGGGTGGGTAATTTATAAAGAAGAAGTTGGTTTAGCTCATGGTTTTGGGAGCTGGGAAGTCCAACAGCATGGTGCCGGCATCTGGTGAGGGCCTTCTTGCTGTGTCATAACATCATAGAGGGCATCACATGGCAAGAGGGCAAAAGTGTGGGTGTTATCTCAGGTCCTTCTTCCACTTGTTATAAAGCCACCAGTCTCATCACAGGACTCTCTGCCCTGATGACCTTATCTAAACACTAATTACCTCCTAAAGGCCTCACCTCCAATCAACATATGAATTTGGGGATTTAGTTTCCGACACACGAAATTTGGAGGATACATTCAAACAACAGCAACAGATATTTCAGAACTTAGGATTTCAGAACCTAGCTGACAAATGCTATAGGACTGAAGTTTCACCTACTCCTAGCTTCTTCCAAGCATGAGTAGCAACTAAGCTTCCTGTTCATATTTACAGTGGAGTCACATAAGCCCAAAGACAACAACGGTGTGAGTGCGCCTTTTTTTCTAAGCACTTTATTGTAATGTTGGTTTTCTTTTTCCCTTTCTCATTTCTCCTCTCAAATCTCCTCTTTCTCTGATTAGGCCATATGGAGTCCAATCTAATCACTCTGATTGTGTACTCAGAATCCACATTGTGTGAACTTCTAGTGACGATTGACAGAGGTGTAAATTGGGGAATCATCACCACAGAATGATTCACAAGGTGATTCTGAGTGGTCTGGAAATGCAGATCTTTGTTATGTTATCTAATACTTTTTCCTGAGGCCCTACTGTTTTCCTAGCACTGTATTTTACATGCATTAATTCATTCCATCTTGGCAACAAGTCTATTTTTGAATTCTCATTGTACAACTTTGCCTTTGTGTGTGTGTGTGTGTGTGTGTGTGTGTGTGTGTGTGTGTGTGTGAAGGAGCCTCACTCTGTCCCTCAGGCTGGAGTGCAGTGGCACGATCTTGACTCACTGCAACCTCCACCTCCAGGGTTCAAGCAAGTCTCCCACCTCAGCCTCCCAAGTAGCTGGGATTACAGGCGCCCACCACCATGCCCGGCTAATTTTTGTATTTTTAGTACGGAAGGGGTTTCATCATGTTGGCTGGCCAGGCTGGTCTCAAACTCCTGACCTCAGGTAATCCGTTTGCCTTGGCCTCTCAAAGTTCTGGGATTACAGGTGCAAGCAACTTTACCTTCTTTAATGGCCTTTATTAATTTCCCTCCATTTTTTTTTTCCTGTGGAATATCTTCCTTTAGAGAGCCTTTTGCTATTCCCTCCCCCTAAGATATTTTCTGCTTTAGGCTTCCATTCACATGTTGATAATATTGTAAAGACCCTTGCATCTGTAAGAATTTTTTTTTTTTTTTTGAGACGTCACTGTGTTGCCCAGGTTGGAGTGCAATGGCAAAATCTTGGCTCACTGCAACCTCCACCTCCCAGGTTCAAACAGTTCTTCTGCCTCAGCCTCCCGAGTAGCTGGGATTCAGGTACCCACCACCATGCCCAGCTAATGTTTCTATTTTTAGTAGAGATGGGGGTCTCACCATGTTAGCCAGGCTGGTCTAGAACTTCTGACCTCAGGTGATCCACCCACCTTGGACTCCCAGAGTGCTGGGATTACAGGCGTGAGCCACCTCGCCCAGGCTGGAGATTTTTTTAAAAACACGTTTATTGTTCAGTCCATTGACATCTTCCCTTTCTGAAGAAAAGTGCTCCTTTTTTTTTTGTAGAGATGGGGTTTTGCCATGTTGCCCAGGCTGGTCTCAAACTGCTGGGCTCCTAAAGTGCTGGGATTACAGGCCTGAGCCACCGTGTCCTGCTGAAAGTGTTTTTAAGAATAAAATTGTATTAATTATAGGTTCCCCCAAACACTTCAAGAAATTCTGGGCCAGGACTTAGGCCCCCATATCCCGCAGAACCATTAACCACTCCTGGGGTTCTTTAAAGGAAAGAGAGGTAGAATCCACACCTTTTTTGTGGGGGAGCATGGCTCCTCTAAGCCCTGTTTTGAGGTTCTGATGTTTCTTATCATCATGAGCAAAAAGGCAGCCTCTCTGCACCTGTACAAACTATTTTTAGATGTTCCTCCTGTAAAACCTAGTTCTTCATTCTCTATGGTTCTCTGCAGGGAATGGCCCTCATTATTTCTGTTCCTATGCCCCCAATTCAGTTTATTTGATGAATGTTTCCAAAGGTTCAATGGGTTTCAGACTAAATTTGTCCCAGATGCTCTAGAGTTGGCAGCTGGACAGTGGGCCCCACTGAGGACGTTTGTCCCTGAGCTGGAGGCACGGCTTCTCACGCGGCATCCACACTTCTCACAGCACCTCGGCTCCCCGAGGCGCCACCTGACCCTGGTTACCTTGACCCAGACAGACCTGGGCGCGAGACAGGGACGCCGCAGGAGAGCTGGAGGGCGAGAAGCCTGGAATGCAGTCAGAGGCTGGGCCTGGGAGACCCAGCACAGGGATGCAGCGCCAGGCCTGGGCTGACCGTGCGGACGAGGCCTGGGACTCAGGGGATCCAAGACAGGTGAGGGTGGCCTCCTCAGCGGGCTCAGGGTTCGGGGTTATCTAGAAGGAGGGGCCGGGCAGGAGCAGCAGGAGCAGTAAAATGTCCCTCTGCCCAGACTCCGGCCAGGGCTAGGCCCTGGAACTCTGGCTTTATACCCGCCCCGCCCTGCCGGCCAATCCCAGCTGAGGCTGCGCGTGCTTCACCGTGGGGTGCCTGTGACGTCATGCTGACCCCTCCCCAACCCCGTGCTCCGTCTGCTGAAGACTGCCTGGGATGGCCCGGTCCTACTTCCTGCCCCATCGCTACCAGCGCTTCCCCGCCAGCTCGGTCCTCCACCTG
Source organism: Cebus imitator (assembly GCF_001604975.1). Lineage (NCBI taxonomy): Eukaryota > Metazoa > Chordata > Mammalia > Primates > Cebidae > Cebus > Cebus imitator. The sequence goes on from NW_016107853.1 coordinate 492,879, forward strand.
CCCCCACGCTCGATCCTCTGTGGAACCAGCAGCTCTCCCACACCTTACAGAGACATACTTGGGATCAGGGACAATGACTTGCCCAGGATCACCTCTCCAGTTGGAAAGGAGGAAACGCCCCAGATCCGTGGCCCTGTGTCAGGGTGATGCTGTGTCCAAGAGGCCCACCCGCAGGGGTGAGCCCCAGTGTGCGAACCCGAGCAAGAGAAGGGGGCTGGGAATCTCCGGGTGGCTGAGGACCCCTGCTCCTTCTAGAGCCTCTGCCTCCAGGTCTTTAATCTTTAATAAATTACATACAATGTGAGTATCAAATGCGTTTAAAAGCAGCAGTTTTCTGTAATAAAAAAAAAAAAAGTAGCTATATGTTATAATAAGATGTGATTCACATACCATACAAAAATAGCTAACGTTATATTGCAATGGAACTCACATGCCATAGAATTCAGTGACTTTTAATATATTCAGAGTTATGTAGCCATCACCAAAATCAATTGTAGAATATTTTTATCATCCCAAAAAGAAACCTTAACCGTCACCTCCCAATTCCCCTGTGTTTGTCAGAGTTCTCCTGAAAATTCAGATGTGCATTTGAATTGGCTCTTGCAAGTCCTAAGATGTGCAGGGTCGGTCAGCAAGCTGGATACCCGGAAGAACTGGTGATTTTGTTCTAGTCTAAGGGTGAAGGCCTGAAAGCTAGGAGAGCCACTGGTGTAATTTCCATCTGAGGCCAGTAGGCTCAAGGTCCAGGAAGAAGCCATGTTTCCGTTTAAGTCCAAAGGCAGAAGAATTGTCTCTTACTCAGGGAAGGGTGGACTTTTTGTTCTAGTCAGGCCTTTGGCTGATTGGATGAGGCCCACCCACATTTGCAGTTGGCTTTATTCAGCCTACTGATTTAAATGCTAATCTCATCCAAAAATACCATCAGAGACACACCTGGAATAATGTTTGACCAAATATCTGGGCACTTTGTTCCCCAGTCAGGTTGACATCTAAAATTAACTATCACATCCACCAGTTTCCACAGCCCAAGGCAACTACTAGTCCACTTACTGTCTTTATGGAATTGTCTGTTTTGAGTATTTCATGTAAATAGAATCATATAGCTCGTGGCCTCTCAGCTCACTGCAACCTTCACCTCCCGGGTTCAAGTGATTCTCCTGCCTCAGCCTCCCACGTAGCAGGGATTACAGGCATGCACCACCACACCCAGCTAATTTTGTATCTTTAGTAGAGATGGAATTTTATCATGTTGGTCAGGCTGGTCACAAACTCCTGACCTCAGGTGATCCGCCTGCCTCAGCCTCCCAAAGTGCTGGGATTACAGCATGAGCCACCACACTGGGCCACACTTTATTTTTTTTCCATTCATCAGTTGGTGAATATTTCAGTTCTACTTTCTGGAATTTTTTTTTTTTTTTTAGAAGGAGTTTTGCTCTGTTACCCAAGCTGGTGTGCAGTGGTGCAATCTCGGCTCACTACAACCTCCACCTCTTGGTTCAAGTGATTCTGGTGCCTCAGTCTCCCAAGCAGCTGGGAGGTGCCCGACACCACACCTGGCTAAATTTTGTATTTTTAATAGAGATGGAGTTTCACCATGTTGGCCAGTCTGTCTTCAAACTCGTGACCTCAAGTGATCCCTCACCTCAGCCTCCCAAAGTGCTGGAATTACAGGTGCGAACCAACACGCTTGGCCTTTGCTTTGTTTATGAGACAGGATTTCACTCCCACCGCTCAGGCTGGAGTGCAATGGAGTGATCACAGCTCACCGTAGCCTCAACCTGCTGGGCTCAGGTGATCCTCCCACCTCAGACTCCAGAAAAACTGGGACTACAAGCACGTACCACCATTCCCGGCTAATTTTTTTATATTTTTAGTAGAGATGGGATTTCACCATAGAATTTTAAGCATATTAAAGACAGCTAATTTAACATGTGTCTAGTCAATCTAATAACTAGGTTTCCTCAATGAATTTTTCTGTTAATTTTTCTTTTTCCTTTGATTGGACTGTACTTTCTTATTTCTTTCCATGCCTCATATATTTTGTTGAAATCTGGACATTTTACATATTGTAAGGTGGTAACCCTGGAAATCAGATCCTCCCCGGCCCCCACCATCTAGGCTATTATAGTTATTTGATTAGTGTCTTTTCTTATTATCTTTGTAAATGATTCTTTGTGGCGTGTGGCCACTGACTTCTCTGTTCCTTTTCCTCAGTGGTCAATGTAGTGATCCTTAATTACCTGTAGCCATAAAACCAAGAAATAAAATGAAAAGAATAAGAAAAAAAAGAATCCTCCATGCTTTGCAGATTGGTTCTGAGTTGAGGCATTCCGTCAGTGCTTAGCCAGACCGCATGCAGCCCTGCCTCAGCCAGACCGCATGCAACTCTGCTTGCACAGGGTCTGGAGATCAGCCAGAGGAAGCTTCATGTGCCTGTTCAGGTCTTTTTGGAGCTTGTCTCCAGCCTTGGGCTTGCACCTGGTTTATCTAGATTTTCCAGTATATGCAGGAGCTTTCCGAAGTCTATTTCTCTGTGTTTCTCCTTCCCCAGCCTCTTCCTTCCTAGGTGATCTGGTGTGTCTGCTTCTGGCCCCATCTGTTTTCCCTTGCTCGAGATGGCTGCAGCTGGCATGTGCCTTTAAGTGCTTTCGACAAACCCTGCTGGGAAGGAGGCTCCAGTGCAGACAGTTCTGAGCTCGACGAAACAAAGGCAGGCCCGAGTCAGTCCCTCCGGTTGCTGCCAGACTGGTCAAAAAATACAACCACAGGTTTTTGAGGACAGGGACCTTACTGGCCTCTCTGGCACAAGCAAGCTGCACCAGGAATGTGGGCCACTGTCTCCAGGGCTGCTTTCTGCATTGGGGATTGCGAGGTGGTTGGAGCTTACACTGAAATGCCGCAGTATCTCTTACCGAAATTTAGTTGCTTCTTTCTTCATTAAGCGGTCCCTCGGTGGTTGTTTTTTATTATCCCAAATTTCAGGATAAGTAAATTCTGACGTTTTTTGCCGGGCAAATTGTTGCTTTGGTAGAGGGATGGGTTTGGAGTTCTCTATTCCACCATTTTCAGTGATGTCCCTTCTTCAGCATTCTTAAAATTCCTTCTAGCCACACCCATACATCATTTTGAGGTATCAGGGAAGGGGCTTATAATTTATAATGGACAGAAATGTATTCGCTCACCGTTCTGAAGGGCTCCAGCATCTGGCAAGGGCCTGTCTGCTGTGTCATCCCACAGTGGAAGGGCAAAGATAGAGTGAGAAACAGAGAGATGGGGTGGGGGGTGGTGATGAACTCATCCTTTCATAAGGGCGCCATTCCCACAATAATGAATCTTCTGCTGTAAGAATGGCACTGATCCATTCATGACCCAACACCTCCCATTAGACCCTCACTCCCAACCTTGCTGCGTTGGAGATCAAGTTCCCAACACATGAACTTTGGGGGACACATTCAAACCACAGCATCATATTTTAAACTATCATTTTATAGACCTCATACATGTTCTTGAGTGCTACGTTCACTGACAATCAGAATTCTTCCCTGCTTGTCTCTTTTTTCATTGAGGGTGGGAGGACTATGTAATAAAATGCCTCCCTTCCTCTTCTAGTCCATATTTCCTGCCACCATTTCTGACACTATTCTGGTTTACCAACAGTGGATTCTGAGGGTGGAAGGATAATATTTTTCTTATAAGGACACCACTTATATTGGGTTAAGGCCACCAATATAAAGGCCCTGGTTCCAAATACAGTCACATTCTGAGGTACCGGGGATTAGGATGTTAATATATAAATTTGGGGGCAGGGGACACAATTCAGCCCATAACATACAGGAAGAGGGTCTTCTGCTGTTGGAAACCACTGATGAGCCTGGAACTCAGACCCACCTACTCTAATTTACGTTCTTCTTTACTTTTTCCTTACATTTTTGGCATCTGAAATTCTACTTTAAATCATTCCTTCCTGGTTGGGTGCAGTGGCTCACACCTGTAATCCCAGCACTTTGGAAGGCCAAGGCGGGTAGATCATACGGTCAGGAGTTCAAGACCAGCTTGGCCAAGATGGTGAAACCCTGTCTCTACTAAAAATACAAAAATTAGCCAGGCGTGGTGGCACGCGCCTGTAATCCCAGCTACTCAGGAGGCTGAGGCAGAAGAATTGCTTGAACCCAGGAGGTTGGGGATTGCAGTGAGCCGAGATTGCATCACTGCACTCAGCCTGGGCGACAGAACGAGACTCCATCTCAAAAAAAAAAAAAAAAAATCATTCATTCCTTTCTGTTTGGTTCTCATCTCATGTGTAAAGGGATCCCCTATGATTTGAGCACTCTTCTGTAAGAGTTAGCTTAAACAACAAAAATATTCTGCCCACAGTGGATAATTACTAAGTGTGACCTCAGCTGCTGTGCGGATAACAGGAAACTCACTTTACACAACGTCCCAGCGCCGGCCTGTGACGTAGGCCTAATTATGGCTGGATCCTCAAGGACACTCCCTGGACAGGGCACGCTAGCGTGAAATTTGCATGCTGAAACCTTTACATATTCAAGCCTTCCAGCTAGCTCTGTATTTCCACCCTTCCCCTTTCCTGCGGCCCACCACTCTCCCTGCATCTGCCACACTGGTCTCATGCACCCCTGCTGAGCCCCCTTCTCTTCTGGCCCACTAGTCCCAGTGGAAGTCCTGCCATCCTCCAGTTTTTGAATTCCTACCTAGCCGTGACTCAAGCCCACGCCGGGGAGCTTTTCCCGACTGGGAACTCCTTGAGCCCAGCCTTCTGCTTAGAAGTCCCTGGGACCTCCGCAAGCTAAGTGCTGATGTAACGTGAAAGCTGTACAGCTGTCACCCCACGGACTGTTTGCAGCTCACTGCAGGACCAGGCCCTGCTCAGCTGAGGAGTGGCGTTAAGCAGGGGGGCAAATGGAACAGGAGTCAGGGTTTAGGGCTCTGCTTTGCTTCCTCCCACTAACTACCATGTGCCCTTGGACACATCTCTCCTTCTCTCTTGGTCTTGGTTTCTGCATCGGTAAAGTCAGGGCAGAGAAAACTGATTGAATCAGGCGTTCTTGCCAGCCCGCCCATTATAAGTACTTGGGGAGTTTAAAAAGACGAAGACAAAACGGAATATCCCAACTACAACTCCAGACCATTAAAGTCATTTTATAACTTTACAGGGGTAGAGGCAGACATAGCCGAAAGAATGTTCCCAGGTGGTTCCAGTACGCAGCTAGCTTGGGGAACTATGGGAGTAGACAGTCTCCGGACCCTTGCAGCTTTCCCAGTCTCCAGATTGACATCTTTGCTGGAGGAGGCCAAGTGATCTCGAGGGCTCTACTTATTCCGAACTCTTGGTGACTGAGCCCTATGTACAGACCTAAGCCCCTGCAGCACTTCCGACAGCAATAGAAGGAGCAGGTTAAAGGCAACAACGGGAGCAATGACGAGGGTGATGATGGCAGCTGGTTTTTCCAGCCTCTCCTGGGTCTCACTCTTCCTCCACTCCCTCTAAAGGGGACACTGTGATTGGCCGTCCAGAACCCCCTTTGGAAAAGAAACATTTGTTGGCCACACTGCTGGGAATGTTGTTGGCAGACAGCCTTCAGCTGTCAGACCTCTCCAAATGTGCCTTCACCCAGCCACTCCCATTCCTCAGCAACACACGTCCAGGGTGGGAATAAACACACGGGGTTGGCTGAGGCCTTGGCTGAATGCAGCCAGTTTCTGGCTCTTCCTGATCCTGCTTTGTTCTTTCTCTTCTCTTCTGTGGGTGGTGATCACAGAGCATTCCCTAATAAACCTGTCCACTAACCTCCCTCTCAGACACTGCTTCCAGAGAAGGCAACCTGCGACCGCTGGACCAGGAGGGGTCTGAGGAAGAAGACGCTGCGATGGGACTCTGGCCCTGGATCACCCCCTGCCTGGCTGCTGATGAGGACCCTGTTGCTGGGGGTAGATGGAACACGTAGATGGCCTGGCACAGAGCAGCAGTACTATTGTTCAAATTGTCACTGATGGCAGACGCAGAGGCGGAAGGGAATGTACCAGCGAATGATGAATGTGGGGGAGTCAGTTATTGTCAGGAGAGTGGGACCAGAGTGGCTGCAGCTGAGCTGAGCCTGATTAATCAGCAATTTAAAGCTAAATGAGAAAGCTACAAGGTTTCCTTGGGAGCATGTGAAATGGCTAAAGGATGGAGAAAGCTGAGGCCTGGCCCAGGTCTTAATTGTGAGTAACTGCATCCAAAGAAGGGGAACGCCCCGTCTGAACGGGCCTGCCACACCAAGGTCATGAGCTGGCTGGAAAACAATGCGGACCATGACACATGGATGGGGCTAGATGCATCCTCAAATCCTGAATCACCAGAGTTCCCCAAATCCTCCTGTTGTTAAGAACAAATAATTCCTCTTCAAAAGGTTTTGGTTCCTAGTTCTTTCTTCTACAGCTCGTGCTCGACTTACAACCACGATTGGTTCCGACTGACCGGTCGTAACACGATTTGGTCATAAGTTGAGTAGGCTATAGGCACAGTACTGTGAAATGATGTTATAAAAATCTTTAAGTCATATTTTATCATAATTTCCTTTCATTATTGTTATATATCTAATTTTCTTTGTTCATTTTATGCCATTTGTATCATCTCTACACCATTTTGTTTCTTATTTTTACATTCGTCAGGTTTAAGTAAAACACTGCATTACCAGTACAACTGGTTTAATATTTGCAAAACATACAAAATTACAAAATACAGGTGCATACAAAAATACAAAATACAGGTGTAAAAAATACCATAGGAAACATTTTCCCAATTGCAAAACATATCAAAATATATAAACATGTACGAAACATTTTATTGGCCGCTGGTGCTTGGCTGCGGATCGTTGATGTCGTCATCTGAGGCAGCAGTTGGGGTTACCGGAGTTGGTTTTTTCATAAACATGGTGAGCTTTGTCTGAATTGTATGTTTCTTTTTTTCTTCATAAATTTCACGATACGGATGAAACACATCGTGCGCCATCCGTTCAATCCTTGCAAATTGTTCGATGTTTGGGTCTATTGCTTCGAAATGTATACGAAGTTTATTGGGAGGGGTTTGATGAAAAATATCCAAGACACAAAACACAAATTGCTGTACCGAGTCTGGGATAACAGTTGAAATGGTGCACGCGGAGATGGTAGTGCTGCCGGAAGCTGGTCCACACTGTCGTACGCCCAGCTGGGCAACGTTTGCGCTGCCAGACGCGGAGCAGTCGTGGCTAGCGATTGTGGTCGTAAAGTCGAATGGTCGTAAGTTGCATAGGTCATAAGTCGATCAATACCTGTATTCTAAAAAGTAATCTTTCCCATTCGTCTATCAGCCCTCCCTTTCTCTGCTGTGCCCAAACACACCCAGGCATGTCCTGTCACCTATGTAACCATCCTTCCCGTCAAAAGCCCACCCTTGCCTCCTTGATGACGTCAACAGTAGCCAATGAGAATTAGCCTAGATTGTGCAGTCCCACCCCAGCCCACAGGGGATGACACAGGAATAAGGTCCGCGTTAAAGGTAAAAACTGCTGCTCTCTTTTGTTCTGCATGTGCTCCCTTGCCTCTGCCTTGCATGCAGGAAGTGCCCTTCTGTAGAAGTAAATTGCCTTGCTGAGAAAAGTTTTGCCTGAGTATTAGTTCCACCTTGCATCACCGAGCATTTTACTTCTAACACTCCAAATCTGCAGAACTGGCTCCCTCATCCCTATTCAGGGAGCATTCCTCTCTTGCTTGCAGACAATACAGAGGCCACATGCCTGTAATCCCTGCTACTGGGGAGGCTGAGTCAAGAGAATCACTTGAACCTGGGAGGCGGAGGTTGCAGTGAGCCAAGATTGTGCCCTTGCACTCCAGCCTAGGCAACAAGAACAAAACTCCATCTTAAAAGAAAAAAGAAAAATACAAAATTAGCTGGTTGGGGTGGTGCATACCTGTAATTCCAGCTACTTGGAAGGCTGAGGCAGGAGAATCGCTTAAACCTGGGAGGTGGAGGTTGCAGTGAGCCAAGATGGCACCACTACACTCCAGCCTGGACAACAAGAGTGAAACTCCATCTCCAAATTTAAAAAAAAAAAAAGCTGGCTCAACAACCAAATAACACTATAAACTAGTACCTGACAGACACACACAGAACTCTCCACCCAACTGCAGAATACACATTCTTCTCAAGCATACAGGGAACTTTCCAGAATAGATCACGTGACAGATCATAAAACAAGTCTTAACACATTAAAGAAGGTTAAAATCATTACAAGTATCTTTTCTTTTTTCTTTTTTTTTTTTTTTTGAGACGGAGTTTCGCTCTTGTTACCCAGGCTGGAGTGCAATGGCGCCATCTCGGCTCACCGCAATCTCCGCTTCCTGGGTTCAGGCAATTCTCCTGCCTCAGCCTCCTGAGTAGCTGGGATTACAGGCACGTGCCACCATGCCCAGCTAATTTTTTTTTTTGTATTTTTAGTAGAGACGGGGTTTCACCATGTTGACCAGGATGGTCTCGATCTCCTGACCTCGTGATCCACCCGCCTTGGCCTCCCAAAGTGTTGGGATTACAGGCGTGAGCCACCGCGCCCGGCCTTTTTCTGACCATAATGAAATGAAACTAGAAATCAATAATAACAAGAAAATGAGAACAGTCACAAATACATGGAAATTAAACAACATACCCTTGAACAATCATTGAGTCAAAGAAATCAAAAGATAATTTAAAAATATTGTTGAAGGCCAAGCTCAGTGGCTAATGCCTGTAATCCCAGCACTTTGGGAGGCTAAGGTGGGTGGATCACCTGAGATCAGGAGTTCAAGACCAACATGACCAACATGGTGAAACCCCAGCTCTACTAAAATATGAAGATTAGCTGGGTGTGGTGGTGTGCACCTATAGTCCCAGCTACTTGGGAGTCTGGGACAGGAGAATTGCTTGAACCCGGGAGGCAGAAATTGCAGTGAGCCAAGATTTTGCCACTGCAATCCAGCCCGGGCCACAGAGCAAGGCTCCCTCTCAAAAAAAAAAAAAAAGAAAGAGGTCATGGAGACAAAGGTTCTTATTACGTAGATGAAGTCTCAGAGGTGGCTGCCCCTTAGAGGCAATAGATGGCAAATGCTTCCTATTCAAACTTTTAAAATGTTCTGTACTCTCAGCTAATCTCTTCAGGATCAGAAAAAGACCTGGAAAAGGAAGGGGATTCTCTCTGGAATGAGTATTTTCCCCACAAGAGACAGCACTGCAGTGCCATTTCAAAATATGGCAAAGATATATATATATATATTATATATTAAATAATATAATATATATAATGTATATATGATATATATAATGTATATATAATATATTATATATATATATTATATATATATATATTTTTTTTTTGAGATGGAGTCTCGCTTTGTCACCCAGGCTGGAGTGCAATGGCGCAATCTCCACTTACTGCAACTTCCGCCTCCCGGGTTCAAGTGATTCTCCTGCCTCAGCCTTCCGAGTAGATGAGACTACAGGTGTGCACCACCACGCCTGGTCAATTTTTGTATTAGTAGAGAGGGGGGTTCACCATGTTGGTCAGTTTGGTATTGAACTCCTGATCTCATGATCCGCCCACCTCGGCCTCCCAAAGTGCTGGGATTACAGGCGTGAGCCACTGAGTCCGGCCAGAAATATATTTTGAAGTAAAAAATTTTAATTTTTTTCAGGGCCTGCTATCTGTCATGTGATGCCATACTAGGATCAGGTTAGAATTTGGTGTCTTATTGCTACAAAGACTGTTTTGTCAGTCTTAAGATCTCTGTTTTAATGCTGATGTTGGGAGATGTGCCTGAATTCCAAAGGGAGGAGGCATGTCCAACCCCCTTTTCACCATGACCTGAACTAGTTTTTCAAGTTTACTTTGGAATCCCCTTGGCTGAGAGGAAAGATTCACTCAGTCAGTTGCCTAGCTTAGGATTTTATTTTTGGTTTACAGTATCTCAAGACACATTAAAAAAAATAACACAACATACTGAGAGGAAAGTTTGCAGTGATAAACGCCTACATTATAAAAGAAGAAAGGTCTTACATAAGCAGCTAATGTCACACCTAAAGGAACTAGAAAAAGAACAAACACCAAAGTTAGCAGAAATAAGAAAATAATAAAAGTTAGAACATAAATAAGTCAAATAGAGAATAGTGTTACTGAACTAAATTGGGGTCTGCTTGCCCGGCACAGGGAGGCAGAACCTCCTCACTGAGGTTTGCACAAGCAGAAAGGAGGGCATTTATTTGCAGGGTGCCAAATAAGGAGAATGAGGCAGCTGGTGCTTAAGACCTGAACTCCCTGATGGCTTGCAAGCAAGAGTTTTTAAGAGCAAGGGAACATTTCAGAAAAGCAGAAGCTACAGGGAAAATTGTAATCCAATGCATGAAACTTATACATTGGTTTGGCCTAAAAAGGCAAAGTATCTCAAACGAGGGCATATAGTTTGAGGTCTAAGCTCTGATTTTTTTTTATCTTTATGTTGAAACATTGTCTCTACTAAAAATACAAAAATTAGCCAGCGTGGTGGCACATACCTGTGGTTCCAGCTATAAGGCCGGTTGCCTAGCCAGCAGGCTGGACACACCCACCCATTCTGCACTCAGCACCTGACTCTGCACCCGGCACCCACCTCTGCACTTGGCACTGGTCTCTGCTCCCGGCACCTGGATCTGCACTTGGCACCTAGCTCTGCGAGGTTCCCCTGGAAGGCCCTGGCTGGTGCAACCCTGGCTGGCGCAACCCTGGCTGGCTCTTGCATTAGAAAAACCCGCCCAACAACCCGCCAACCAATAGCGGCCCGCCCCATCCCAATCCTGCTCCCCTGGAGCCAATCAGGGCACCCAGCTGTTGCTCGTTACTCATAGCCCTAAAAATCCCACACCCCAGGAAGTCAGTGCGACTTATCTGGTCCCTTTCCCGGACCACAGAACTTCGCCCGGGAGCTAAATAAACTGGCATTTAATTTTCTTATACTGGCCTCAGTTTCCTCATTTTAAACTCGGCAATAATTCTTACACCAGCTATATGGGAGGCTGAGGCAGAAGAATAACTTAGGCCAGGAGGTGGGGGTTACAGTGACCCAAGATCACACCAGGGCACTCCAGCCTGGGTGACAGAGTGAGACAGAAAAAAAAAAAAAGAAGAAGAAGACATACATACAGTAGGCAATAGGTATATGATGATAGGGTACACAACACCACCAATCATTAGAGAAATACAAATCAAAACCACAATTAGATATCACCTCACACCTGTTAAAATGGCTGTTATGAAAAAGACAAAAGATAACATGTTGGTCAGGATGAGGGTCTAATGTACAGCAATGTGGATATAGTTAACAATAATATGTTAAAGACCTGAAATGTTCTAAGCGGGTAGATATAACAACAAAAAATACACTAGAAAAAAATCAAACATAAGAAACCACAGTTAATAGACTAATTGAAGGAGGAAAGAGATCTAGGTCATATGGAAAACAAATGGCAAAATGTCAGAAGTCATTCTTTATTGGCAGGGCATGGTGGTTCATGCTGTAATCCTGCACTTTGGAAGGCTGAGGCAGGTGGATCACTTGACGTCAGGAGCTCGAAACCACCCTGGCCAACATGGTGAACATCTCCACAAAACTACAAAACGTCTCCACAAAACACAAAATTTAGCCAGGAGTGGTGGCACATGCCTGCAATACCAGCTACTCAGGAGGCTGAGGCACAAGAATTGCTTGAACCTGGGAGGCGGAGGTTGCAGTGAGCCAAGATCACACCACTGCACTGGGGGACAGAGCAAGATCCTGTCCTCCCCTGCCCCCCCGAAAAACGGCTGAGGCAGGAAGATTGTTTGAGCCCAGGAGTTCACAGTTATAGCGAGCTATGGTGGCACACTGCACTCTAGTCTGGGTGACAGAGCAAGACCCTGTCTCAGAAAACCAAAACCAAACAAAAAAACTCACTTTACCACAGACAACTAGAACATTATGTAGAGATGGCCCGACTTACAACGATTTGGCATACGATTTTCAGGTTTATAGTGGAGGGAAAGCAAGACACATTCAGCAGAAACCATACTTCATGCTTTTGATTAAAAACAATTAAACAAAAATATGTAGTGGCTGCTAGGACCCCCAGCGCAGGGTGCAGTGGGCCTGGCGAGAGCCGAGGACTGGATACCCTGTTTTCGCTTTCAGTACAATATTCAATAAATTATGTGAGATATTGAACACTTTATTATAAAATGGGCTTTGTGTTAGATGGTTTTGTCCAACTCTAGGCTAATGTAGGTGCTCTGAGCTTGTTTAAGATAGGTTAGGCTAAACTATGATGTTTATTTACTAGGTTCAGTATATTAAACGCATTTCCAACTTATCAAATTTTCAACTTACAATAAACTTATCAGAAGGTATGTAATCCTGTTGTCTAAGCTGAGGATCACTTTTTGACAAAAGGGTTAATTCATCAAGAAGAACAACAATTATAAATAATGCATGTACCTAGCAACAGAGTCCCAAAATACATGAATTGAAGGGATAAATACAAAGCTGTTAATAATAGTTGGAGACTTCAGTACCCCACTTTTAGGAGAAAGAACAATTAGACAGAAGAGCAAGAAGAAAATAGAAGGCTTGAACATCATTATGAACCAACTAGACCTAATAGACACATTTAGAATATTCTGCCTGGCAAGAGTAGAACACATATTCTTCTCACATGCTAGAATTAGAAATGAAGGACTGGAATGAATGGGAACGTTACTACCAACAAAAAGGACTGTGAAGGAATACTATAAACATTTAAGTGCTAACAGATTAGGTAACTTAGATGAAACGGACAAATTCCTAGAGGTACACAAATTACCAAAACTAACACAAGAAACAGTAAAGATGAATGAACTTATAACAAGAGATTGAATTAGCGAACTACCCACAAAGGAAAGCCTAGTCCCAGATGGCTTTACAGGAAAATTCTACTGAACATTTAAAAAATTAAAAGCAATTCTTTACAAATTCTTCCAAAACATAGAAGAGGGAACACTTCCGAGCTCATTCAATGAGGCCAGTATTACCCTGCTACCCAAATCAAAGATACAACAAGAAAAGCAAACTGGATTTGATCAATGTCTAATCTAAATATGGAGGAAGAAAATCCTCAGCAAAATCCACAGCAAACCACATCAGTAACATGTAAAAAGAGCTATATGACATGCCCAAGTGGGACTTGTCCTGGGAATATCAGGTTGGTTTAGGTTGGTTTAAAACCCCAAAATCAATTAATGTAAGACACCATATCAATAGAATCTAAACAAAACCAATAGACACAGAAAAGGATTTGACAAAATCCAACAATATTTCACAATAAAGTCTAGGAAAAGAAAGTCAACATCCAAGTCTTGGAAAAGAGTGGGATTTCTAAAGGGCATCTTAAGAAAAGCCTACAACATTGTATTTAATAGTGAAAGACAGATGCTTTACACCAGTTCTAAGATCAGGAACTTAGGAGACCATCACTTCTTTTAAACCTTGTAGTAGATATTTTAAACTAAAACAAGAAATAAAAGTCATCTAGATGGGAAAGGAAGAAGTAAAACTATCCCTATTCCAGATGAATCCACAGTATACACAGAAAATCCTAAGGAATCCACAAAATCCTTTTAATTCTACAAGGTTGCAGGATAAAAGATTGATATGCAAAAACCCATTGTATTTCTTTCTTTTCTTGTCTTTTCTTCTTTTGAGATGGAGTTTTGCTCTTGTTTCCCAGGCTGAAGGGCAATGGTGCAATCTCGGTTCACTGCAACCTCCACCTCCCAGGTTCAAGCATTCTCCTGCCTCAGTCTCCCAAGTAGCTAGGATCACAGGCGTGTGCCACCATGCCTGTGATTTTGTATTTTTAGTAGAGATGAGGTTTCTCCATGTTGTTCAGGCTGGTCTCGAATGCCCAACCTCAGGTGACCCGCCCGCCTTGGCCTCCCAACGTGCTGGATTACGGGAGTGAGCCACCGCATCCAGCCATTGTATTTCTATATACTACCGATGGGCCAGGTGTGGTGGCTCACACCTATAATCCCGGCACTTTGGGAGGCTAAGGAGGATTGCTTGAACTCAGCAGTTCAAGATCAGCCCGGGCAACATAGCAAGACCCCATCTTTTAAAAAATTGAAAAAAGAAATAAAAAATAAAAAATATATACTAGCAATGAATAATTCAAAAATGAATTTAAGAAAATAGGCCATATGCAGTGGCTCATGCCTGTAATCCCAGCACTTTAGGAGGCCGAGGTTGGTGAATCACGAGGTCAGGAGTTCAAGACCAGCCGGGCCAAGATGGTGAAACCCCATCTGTACTAAATATACAAAAAGTAGCCAGGCATGGTGGCATGCACCTGTAATCCCAGCTACTAGGTAGCCTGAGGCAGAGAACTGCTTGAACCTGGGAGGTGGAGATTGCAGTGAGCTGAGATCGCGATACTGCACTCCAGACTGGATGACAGAGCACAACTCTGTCTCAAAAAAAAAAAAAAAAAATTAAGAAAATAATTACATTTTAAATATTTTCAAAACGATAAAGTTATTATAAGAATACATTTAATAAGAGAAGCACAAAATTTATACTCTAAAAAAACTACAAAACTTCATTGAAAGAAGTTAAGAAAGATCTAAATAAAACTTTCCATGTTCACATGTAGGAATATTGTTGAATGTCAGTACATCTGAAATTGATCACAGAATCAATGTAATCCTGTCAAAATAGCGACTGGATCCTTTGTGGAAACTGACAAGCTTATTCTAAAATTTGTATGGGTACTCAATGAACTCAGCATAGCCAAAACAATCTTGAAAAAAGAACCAAGTTGGAGGACTCACACTTCTGGATTTCAAAACTTACTACAAAGCAACAGTAACTAAGACATGGTGGCACTGGCATGAGGACAGACACACAGATCAGTGGAATAAAATTAAGAGTCCAGAAATAAATTCATGTATCTACTGTCAACTGATTTTCAACAGGACTGCGAAGACCATTCAGTGGAAAAAGAATAGTCTTTTCAACGAATGATTCTGGGACAACTGGATATTCCACATGCAAACGAATGAAGTTGTATGCCCACCTCATGCCATATACAAGTCAAAATAGACCAAAGACCAAAATGTAAGAGCCCAAACTGTAACTCTTTCAGAAGAAAACATAGGGCTAAGACTGTGTGCTTGGATTCTTAGATATGATGTCAAAAGCACAAGCAACGTAATAAAAAATAGATAAATTTGGCTTCATCAAAATGAAAAACTTTTGTGTTTCAAAGGACACTATTAATAAGATGAAAAGACAGCCCACATAATGGGAGAAAATATTTGCAAATCATATACCTGACAAAGAACTAATAGCTAGAATATTGTGTTAGTTCTTTTTGCACTGCTATAAACAAATACCTGAGACTGGGTAATTTGCAAAGACATTTATTTGGTTCATGGCTCTACAGGCTGTACAAGCAGGCACCCGCCCTTGCTCGGCTTCTGGGGAGGCCTCAGGAAGCTTACAATCATGGCAGAAAGCAAAGAGGAAATAGGTACATCACGCGGCAAGTGTGAGAGTGGGAGAGAGGTGAGGAGGTTTCAGGCTCCTTTTGTTGTTGTTGAGCCAGAGTCTCACTCTGTCGCCCGGGCTGGAGTGCAGGGGCGTGATCTCCTCCCATCTGGCGTGCACGCCAGCCCCATGGCTGCAGTCTGTCTGCCTGCCTGGCTCGCCCCATGGCTTTGCTCACCCCTCTCATTTTTACCATGTTATCTCTATCCTTATGACTTGTGATTTGTCTTGTACGCTAATAAACGGCAACTCTATTAGGACACGAACAGTGGCTTTAAAATCCTTCTGACCCCATGACTCTTATCATGGTATACTGCACACAGAAAGCCACTGGTAAATATCTGTTGATTGAAGCACCTCAAAAATCCAGAAATAAGGTTGTGTACAGAGTGGGCACTTGATTCATTCTGCCATTCAGCAAGTATTTATTCCCTGTCTGTTATGCATGGGTGTGGTCACTGCCATGGGCACAGAGACCACTACCTTGACCAGAGCAGACAAAATATTTGTCTTCACCAGGCTCACACCCATCATTCCAGCACTTTGCCAGGCCAAGTCCAGAAGATGACTGGAGGCCAGGAGTTTGAGACAAGCCTGGGAAACACAGGGAGACTCCGTCTCTAGAAAAAATACAACAATTAGCTAGGTATAGTGGTGTGTGCCTGTCGTCCCAGCTACTTAGGAGGCTGAGATGGGAGGATGGCATGACACTGCAGTGAGCTATGATCTCACCACTGCACTCCAACCTGAGAGACAGAGCCAGATCCTCTCTCTCAAAAAA
>NW_016107853.1:509297-513893 GCF_001604975.1 Cebus imitator
AAAAAAAAAAAAAAAAAAAAAAAAAAAAAAAAAAAAAAAAAAAAAAAAAAAAAAAAAAAAACCTCTTCATGACGGCACTTAAATTCAGTGATGTGTGTGTTTTCCCAGCCCATACACTAATGAGGAAGGGGAGGTTCCTGGAGAGCAGTGAAGAACTTTAAATATTCATGACAATGTCTTGTCTGTCTTGTCTTACCGTAAGATGTTCCAGGCAGTTATTGAAGTAGCCATTAGAGGGCACTCCAGGCACCAAGAGGGGTGATAATCCCGTGCTTGATTTTCCAGCCCCTGAAATTGGTGACCGGTGGTTCACACCTGTAATCCCAGCACTTTGGGAGGCTGAGGTGGGTGGATCACCCGAGGTCAGGAGTTCGAGACCAGCCTGGCCAATATGGTGAAACCAGTCTCTACAAAAAATACAACAAAAGTAGCTGAGTATGGTGGCTCATGCCTGTAATCCCAGCGACTTGGGAGGCTGAGGCAGGAGAATTGCTTGAATCTGGAAGGCAGAGGTTGCAGCGAGCTGAAATCATGCCGTTGCACTCCAGCCTGGGCAGCAAGAGTGAAACTCCATCTCAAAAACAAATAAATAAAATAATTTGGTGACCAAGAATGTGAGCCCAGCAACTCGGAGCTCCAGGCAGGAAGGTTTGCAACTGTTGGCATTTTCTTTAGGTGGGCACAGCAATAAAGTGCCCTAATCTCTGAGTAAGAAAGAGGATGTGCCGCTGGACTTAAGCTGGACTTGGAAGTGATGGACTTCCATTGTTCCATTGACATCCTTGCCCTTGGTTTCTATTCCCAAATCCTGAGCTGCAGTTTGAGCTTGGACAAGCTTTATTCTTTGGGTCATGGGTTCCCTACCTGTAGAATGGACATTTTGGATGGATGATTTGTGAGGTCACACCTGGCTCAGGCTTTCTTTTCTTTCTTTTTTTTGGGGGGGGGATAGAGTCTTGCTCTGTCACCCAGGCTAGAGCGCAGTGTCGCAATCTCTGTTCACTGCAAGCTCTACCTCCCAGGTTCAAGCGATTCTCCTGCCTCACCCTCCTGAGTAGCTGGGATTACAGGCACGTGCTACCACGCCCAGCTAAGTTTTGCATTTTTAGTAGAGATGGGGTTTTACCATGTTGCCAGGATGGTCTCTATCTCTTGACCTCGTGATCCGCCCACCTTGGCCTCCCAAAGTGCTGGGATTACAGGAGTGAGCCACCATCTCCGCCCTGGCTCAGGTTTTCTAGGGTCCACATATGGGGGCACTTGTGTCATACTGGTCCATACATTTTCCAGGGTCTTTGAGATTTTTGAAATCAGATAAAACTAATGCACAGGCCAGGCACAGTGGCTTACAGGTGTAATCCTCGCACTTTGGGAGGCTGAGACAGGAGGATCACTTGAGGTCAGGAGTTTGAGGCCAGCCTGACCAAACATGGTGAAAACATTTCTCTATTTTAAGAGAATACAAAAAGCCAGGTACGGTGGATCTCGCCTGTAATCCCAGTACTTTGGGAGGACAAGCCTGGCCAACATGGTGAAACCTCATCTCTACAAAAAATACAAAAATTAACCAGGTGTGGTGGTGCATGCCTGTAATTCCAGCTACTCAGGCGGCTGAGGCAGGAGAATTGCTTGAACCGGGGAGGTGGAGATTGCAGTGAGCGGAGATCATGCTGCTCATTCCAGCCTGGGCGGCAGAGTGAGGCTCTGTCTCAAAAATTAATTAATTTAATTTAAAAATACAAAAAAAAAAAATTAGCTGGGAATGGTGGCACATGCTTGCAGTCCCAGCTGCTCGGGAGGCTGTGGCAGGAGGATCACTTGAACCTGGGAGGTTGGAGGTTGCAGTGAGCCGAGATGGTGTCAGTCACTGCGCTCAAGCCTGGACAAAAATGTGAGACTCTGTCTCCAAAAAAAAAAAAAGTAGGTCGGGCATGGTGGCCCACACTTGTAATCTCAGCACTTTGGGAGGCTGAGGCAGATGGATCACAAGGTCAGGAGTTCAAGACCAGCCTGTCTGGGTGACAGAGTGAGGCTCTGTCTCAAAAATTAATTAATTAATTAAATCAAATTTTAAAATGCAAAAAAAAAAAAAATGATGAAACCCCATCTCTACTAAAAATAAAAAAATTATCCTGGCATGGTGGCATGCGCTTGTAATCCCTGCCCAAGCTGAGGCAGGAGAATCACTTGAACACAGGAGGCAGAGGTTGCAGTGAGCAGCTGCACTCCAGCCTGGGCGACAGAACGAGACTCCACCTCAAAAAAAGAAAGTGATGCCCAATGTGAGGCTCAACAATCCACAGCCACTCCAGGGGATCCCCAGAGCCCCAGGCCACCTGTAGTGTGGACTTTAGCAACTCTGACCTGCACTCTGCTCTTGATGCCCGGTCCTGGTCAGCCGTTCCCGGTCAGGGCATCATGCATGACCTGGTAGGGGGCCTCAGCCCTACAGGAGCGGTTCAGAGATTAACCCACTTCAGTGTAGAAGCTCCCCCACCTCCCAGCAGAGGCACTGTGTCTCTCGATGGAAAAACAAATGTCACTGTCATTTTCTCCCAGCCCTCTCCAACCCATAGCCTAACTAGGTCTCCAGTCAAATGACTGTTTTCTGGAAGCCTGTACACAGTTTAATGGGTCTCGGCAAATACTCTCCCAATTCCTTGGACTTTCTGTTCATTGGCAGTGAAGCTCTGGGAAGGTGAAGGAGAGGTGAGCAATGCCTACAGGAAACCCTGCCAGGAGGTCTGCAGGCTGGCTGGCTCTGCAGCTCCTCTGCACCCCATCCCAGGGCCGGGTAACAGACAACTTGGGACACCCTACACCCCAAAGCCTGAAGAAATTATTCAAACGAATCAACCCTAAGCCTACTCACCTTGCCTTGCCCGTTCCTTCCAGAGAAGACTCAGTAAAACCTTTACCCATGCCTGCCCCTCGCTCCTGCCTTCTGGTCAACCCGAGTGCTTCTCCGCATGGCCCTGCAGGTCATGGCATGCTCCCTCCTCTTGGGAACTGTAACTTACTTACTTTCTTTCTTTCTTTCTCTCTCTCTCTCTTTCCCTCTTTCTCTCTTTTCTTTCTTTCTTTCTTTTGTGGTGGGGTCCTTACAGTCTCACTCTGTCACCCAGGCTGGAGTGCAGTGGCACAATCACAGTTCACTGCAGCCTCCACCTCTCTGGTACCAGTGATCCTCCTGCCTCAGCCTCCTGAGTAGCTGGGACTACAGGCACGTGCCACCATGCCTGGCTAATTTTTGTATTTTTTGTAGAGATAGGGTTTTGCCATGTTGCCCTGGTTGGTCTCAATCTCCTGGGCTCAAGCGATCCTCCCGTCTTAGCCTCCCAAAGTGCTGGGATTACAGGCGAGAGCCACTGCGCCCGGCCAAGGAGCTGGTTTTGTTTTCTTTCCTTTTTTTTTTTGAGACGGAGTCTCACTCTTTTGCCCAGGCCGGAGTGCAGTGGTGCGATCTCAGCTCACCGCAATCTCTACCCTCTGGGGTTCAAGCGAGTCTCCTGCCTCAGCCTCTAGAGTAGCTGGGATTACAGGCGCCCACCACCACACCCATATTGTATTTTCCATAGAGACGGGGTTATGTTGGTCAGGCTGGTCTCAAACTCCTGACCTCAACTTATCCACCCTCGTCAGCCTCCCAAAGTGCTGGAATTACAGGCGTGAGCCACTGCGCCTGGCCCAAGTAACTAGTTTTCAGTGGCAAATGTCTCCAGATCTGTAAGCCTTGCCATATCCGTATAAAAGGAAACTTCCAGGTACATTTCAGAACACTGACCATCAAGGCATCCTTGGAGCTGTGTTCCGGGAGAGGCAGTGCCCCGGGGCCCTCCTAGAGCTCGCTTGGAGGGGGGCCTCTGGGCCAAGTGATTGGAGCAGGCAGAGGGAAAAGACGCTCCCTCTTCACTTTCCCCCTCACTGACGGTTAACCTCAGAGGCCATTAGGCCCAGAATGAGCCCCAGAGTGGCTCTAACCCCTTCATTTGCACACTGGGAAATGAGACTCAGAGGGGAAGGGCGGCACCCACTGCAGAGACAGTGACTCCATTTGGGCTTCAAACCTGCCGTGTTGACTCTGATCAGCCCCAGTCCCAGAAGTGCCTCCTGATTCCCACTTAATTAGGAACACCACGGAACACTGGTGTTCTGTGAAAGGCCCTGGACTGAATTTCCTGTCCTTAGTGTGGGAAAAGGCCTAATTTCCTGTCCTCCGTGTGGGAACGTGTCCACCTTGTGATGTTATCACACGGATTCTAGGCTGTGAGCACCGCGTTCCTGCCTGATTGCTGCCATTGCCTCTGTAGAGCAATCCACACTTCCTCCCTGGTGTATAAGCCCTGGTCTGGGAGTGTGGATACCTGTCTTGCTGTCACCCAAGACCATGCTTCTGCCTTAAGTTCCCCAAATAAATCACCCTTTGCTGACACACTCGAAGCGTCTACCTTGTTCTTTGGTTTCTCAGCTCCTTCTGCGTTTGGGGCTGCTTTGCATATGTGGCCCTTTCGTGGAGCACCAGCGTTCACACAGTGCATGGGAACTGTGATCTCATTGCCCTTCCCGCCCCCTTCTCCTTTTTTTTTTTTTTTTTTT
>NW_016107853.1:513921-539426 GCF_001604975.1 Cebus imitator
TTTTGAGATGAAGTCTCACTGTCACCCAGGCTGGAGTGCAGTGGCATGATCTCAGCTCACTGCAACCTCCACCTCCCAGGTTCAAGCGATTCTTCTGTCTCAGCCTCCCAAGTAGCTGGGCTTGCCGATGTGTACCACCATGCCCGGCTAATTTTTGTAGTTTTAGTAGAGACAGCGTTTTGCCATGTTGGCCAGGCTGGTCTTGAACTCCTGACCTCAGGCGATCCGCCCACCTCGGCCTCCCAAAGTGCTGGGATTACAGGCGTGAGCCACTGTGCTCAGCCTCATTGCCCCTTTCTGACCTGCTCCTAGCCTAAGTCCAGGCTAAAAGTGAAAAAGGGCTGGGTGTGGTGGCTCACGCCTCTAATCCCAGCACTTTGGGAGGCCAAGGTGGGCGGATCACAAGGTCAGGAGTTCGAGACCAGCCTGGCCAACATGGTGAAATCCCATCTCTACTTAAATTTTTTTTTTAAAAAAGTGAAATAGGAAAACCAGTCCCCTTTTTTCATCCTGCAGAAGCCTGGGAGCTAATCCTGATGTTGTAAATGGGATATGGGAAACCTGAAGTGATAAGGCAAGAACGTTGAACAAGCCTGACTCCATCCAAGCCGGGCTCAGGACCAAAGGACCTGAGTTGCTGAGGTCAGAGAGTGCTTTACTGGGCTTCTAAGCCTTGCGTGACCCTGGGCAGGTTTTCCTCTGGTCCTTTAGGCTCCAGAAAAATGACGGCAAAGACTTGGTCTCCAGATGCTATACGGACTTCACCGGAAGATGCGTATAAGGATGTTCATAGCAGCTTCATTCATAGAATGCCCAAGCTGGAAATATCCCTGGATTCCACCAAGAGCGGAATGGAAAGCAGTCTGTGGTCATGGACAGAATGGAACGCTGCTCAGCAACGAAAGCGCCGCCGGCACATGCAGCCTCGCGCTGCACCAGAAGAACATAGTTCCCAACGGAGAACATATTGTATGAGCCCACGGATAGGAGGCTCCAGAACAGGCAGAACTGAGGCAGCACGGAAGAAAAGCAGAACAGTGGTGGTCTTTGCGGGGCCAGACGCCTTACCCAGGCAGGGGCAGAGCCGCAGAGCACAGAGCCGTGGATATGGCCCAGTGAGGATGCTCTGCTGGCCGCGTGTGCCGGGCTAGGGTGTTCCTATCACCGGAGGGGACAGGCTTCGTGCTGGCTGCACCCCCCACGAGTAAATCAACATGTGGACTCACGTGGGTGGAGAAAATGCACTCAGCGAGGCTGTGAGTGCCGAGTGCATCCCTCTCCTCTCCTGCAAATCCAGACTTGCTCATTTTGTTCCCAGGCTTTATTAACATTTTCTTCTCTGGCTTGTGCCACGTGCAGTGAACACGTGTCATGTTGCAGTTTCCTCCAGGGTTCCTCCTAGGAGGTTTTCTTTCTACTCAGATGTTCGCTACACAATGCTC
Source organism: Cebus imitator (assembly GCF_001604975.1). Taxonomy (NCBI): domain Eukaryota; kingdom Metazoa; phylum Chordata; class Mammalia; order Primates; family Cebidae; genus Cebus; species Cebus imitator. The sequence goes on from NW_016107853.1 coordinate 515,364, forward strand.
TGTCCCACACGCTGGCTTCCGTTTCCCTGGCGGCCAGGCGTCCGGAGGCTTTCTGGATGTGTTAGGCCGTTCTTGCATTGCTATAAAGGAATATCTGAGGCCGGGCAATTTATTGGGTTGGTGCAAAAATAATTGCAGTTTTTGTTATTTCTTTTTTAAATGCAAAAGCTGCCATTACTTCTGTACCAACCTAATATAAAGAAAAGAGGTTTCATTGGCTCATGGTTATGCAGGCTATACATTAAGCATGGTACCAGCATCTGCTTGGCTTCTGGGGGGGCCTCAGGGAGCTTTTACTCGTGGTGGAAGGGGAAGTGGGAGCAGGCATGTCACACAGGGAAAGCAGAAGCAGAGAGCATTGCAGCCGGGGAGCCACACACTTAAACAGCCAGACCTCGGGAGAACTCACTATCACAAGGACAGCACCACGCCACGAGGAACCTGCTCCTATGACCCAGGCACCTCCCACCAAGCCCCACCTCCAACATTGGGGATTACATCTCAACATGAGATTTGGGCGGGGACAAACATCCAAACTATATCATTCTGCCCCAGCCCCCTCCAAATCTTATATGCTTCTCACAGTGCAAAATATAATCATGCCTTCCCAAGAGTCTCCCAAAGTCTTTTTTTTCTTTTTTTTTTTTGAGACAGAGTCTCACTCTGTCACCCAGCTGGAGTGCAGTGGTATGAACATGGCTCACTGCAGCCTTGACCTCCTGGCCTCAAGCAAACCAGGCGTGAGCCACCACTCCCAGCCACCACTCCTGCATTTGAATGATGAACACAGGGTAATCTGCTTAGCATCCCTCTTGGTCTTGGCTTCCCCCAAGGAAAACACAAAGTCCCGCCCTCCATGGCTGTGACTTTCAAGTCGTTTTCATTTAGAGGAGCTTCAGGGATAGGAAATGTAAGCTGAGCGACTGCATTCACCCTAGGCTGCTGCTATTTTCTCAGGTTCCCTGCAGTTTTGAACACAGCCTAAGGATAGCGTTGAAGAACGCCCTTGAAAGAAACCTGAAGTTTTATCACAAGCTCCAACTGTGCAGGAGCTTCCTGCTTCAGAATTTCTGCGTTTGAGCGGGGCACAGTGGCTCACACCTTTAATCACAGCACTTTGGGAGGCCAAGGCAGGCAGATCACTTGAAGTCAGGAGTTCAAGACCAGCCTGGCCAACATGGTGAAACCCCATCTCTACTAAAAATACAAAAATTAGCCGGGCATGGTGGTGGGTGCCTATAGTCCCAGCTACTTGGGAGGTGAGGCAGGAGAATCACTTGAACCCGGGAGGTGGAGGTTGCAGTGAGCTGAGATCGTGCCACTGTACTCCAGCCTGGGTGACAATGAGACTCTGTCTCAAAAAAAAAAAAAAAAAAAAAAAAAAAAAAAAAAAACTTTAAAAAAAAAAAAAAAAAAAAAAAAAGAAAAAGAATTTCTGCATTTGAATAGATAAAATCAGCTTGCCAAATTAGGAACAGAGGCCAGAGGCAGGGGGTTTAATGGTAAATGGTGAGTAAATGGTGAGCTGCAGAAAACCATTGTAAACCAAAATGAAAATTCTAAGCCTCGCAGACATCTGCACAGACCCCTCCCCTTAGCTAAGGGCATTTCAAAGTTAACCTGCAAAACCAGTTCTGGCCACGATGAGAAGGGAGAATCAGACGTGCCTCATTATACCCTTCTTCCTTTTGGAATTTCAACACAGCTGACCAGCATGAGCATCAACATAGAGACCTTAACACTGAGAGAACGGACTCTCACATTTGACAAGAAACATTTACACTCTGTTCTCTCTGAAGCCTGCTACCTGGAGGGCTCACCTGCCTAAAACTTTGGTCTCTACCTCCCCTTATTGTAATGTAGACACTCCTTTCTATTGACTCCAGAATTTTTGTTTTTTTGAGATGGAGTTTCACTCTTATTGCCCAGGCTGGAGTGCAGTGGTACAGTCTCGGCTCACTGCAACCTCCACCTCCTGGGTTCAGGTGATTCTCCTGCCTCAGCTTCCCGAGTAGCTGGGATTACAGGCATGTGCCACCATACCCAGCTATATATATATATTGTTTTTGTATTTTTAGTAGAGACAGGGTTTCTCCATGTTGGTCAGGCTGGCCTCAACCTCCCAAAGTACTGGGGTTATAGGCATGAGTCACTGCACCCAGCAATTTCAGAACTTTGATAATAACTCAACCAATGGCCAATCTGAGCTCAGAAGCTTCCTAGACAATATCAAATACAGTCATCCCTTGATCTATCCAGGGGATTGGTCCCAGGACAAATGGTGCAGAACCAAATCCCCACATACTCAGCTTCCACAGTCAGCCCTGCTAAATCTGCTGACAGGAAAAGTCAACTCCCTGTAAATGTGAGCTTTGAATCCCATGAATATGGTAATTTTCATCCTCATTCGGTTGAAAAAGAGCTGCACATAAGTGGACCCATGCAGTTCAAACTGTGTTGTTCAAGGGTCAGCTGTACAGGACTGTAACCCTTGAGTGGCCACAGGGGAGGATACATCTCTCTCCACGGACTGATTTTGTTTCCCCAAGAGCACGGACCCTCTCCTTCCAGCAATCACATTGAAACCGGCTTTGCAAAAATTGTAACAGTGCGAAAATGATGGCAGCTGGGGAGATCTGATCTAGCCAACCCCGCTCTTGCCTTTAGCCTTCAAGCTGCCTTTGCTTATTCCCGAGCTTTGGCCAAGTTAACTTTGGGAGACATTTTGTTTATAGTTTGAATTTGAATAGTCCTTCCCCAAAGCTCAACTGCCTTTGTAAAGCCAGCGAGTGACCACCAGCCTAGGAGGAAGAAGAGCCTGGATTCTGCTAAGGCATAAAAAATCACCGCCATTATTCCAGAGCTCACAAGAGATGCAATCTCCTCAGGTTCTCCTGCAGATAACATCCCTATTGTGAACCTAAGATTGGCCTTTTGAGATACTGTTTCAGGATTTTTGCCTGTCTGACACCAGTGACTCCACCTGGACCCACCAGGACCTGCCAACTGCTCCTGTGGCCTCATCCAGAAGTAATTAAGTGCAAGAGGACAGCTTCGATCCCCTGTGAGTTCCTCTCTGACCCAACCAATCAGCACTTCCCATACCTTAGCCCCTGCCCATCAAACTACCTTTGAAAAAACCCTATCCTATGAGCCTTCAAAGGGATTGATCTTCTGTTGGTTTTTTGGGACACAGTCTCACTCTGTCGGACAGGCTGGAGCCCAGTGGCACCATCGTGGGTCACTACAACTGCCACATCCTGGGTTCAAGCGATTCTCATGCCTCAGCCTCCCGAGTAGCTGGAATTGCAGGCACCCACCACCACGCCCGGCTAATTTTTGTATTTTAAAAACAGAGTCGGGGTTTCACCATGTTGGCCAAGCTGGTCTTGCACTCCTGACCTGCACTCAAGTGATCTGCCTGCCTTGGCCTCCCAAAGTGCCAGGATTACAGGTGTGAGCCACCGTGCCCTGCCCAAGGAGATTGATTTGAGTGATAACTTTGTCTCCCACGTGGCGTGGGCAGCTTCACCTCTGTTCAACTCTTTCTTTACTGCAATGCCATGGTCTCATTTGTGCAGTGACCAGGAAGAACCCATCAGCAGTTACAGCATCACTGTGAGCAGAGAGGGAAGTTCTCACTCCAGCAAAAGTGGGAGCACTTGGGGACCTCATCACACATGTTCCCCTAAATGAGTGACTGAGGCAAGTCCCAATGATTCGAGGTTTAGTAAGCCAAAGCTTGTGGGCACATCTGAGGAAACACTCAAGCCAAAGATGCATCTGTGGCTGTTTTTCGTGGAGAAATTTTCAGGAGCTTCCGTATATACACATTTCCTTAAAGCAGGGGAAGACATGTAGGAAAGGGGGCGGGGAGGTGGCAAAGCAAATGTCACATTCTTGTGAGAAGTTCGTTAGTGCCCAGTAAACCTACATTTTACATCGGATAAGGCGAATGTTTGAAGGAAGAGGGGGGTAAAGGAGGTCTTGATTATGAAGATGTCTCTTGGTAGGGAAAGGAATGATTGATCTCATCTCGTCTTTGTTCTGTCCCTGGGAAGATTCGCTTGTAATGGACATTGTCAGAATGGAATGCAACAGACTTTAGTTTTGGGAGCTGGATTGTGCATCTCAAGTTCCGACTGACATGTCCTTCTTTGTGGGAGGATAGACATCTTGAAAGGTTTCTGAAAGGAAAATAAGTCTTGGGACTCCCAGACTCACTGAGCTAGAGGGAAAGGTCAAGCTGGGAGCTGCCTGGTGCAAACCTGCCTCCCATTTTGGGTCCTAAATAAGATGGCTACAAAGATGAAAAGCTACATACCTCCCCCACATTTTACGGTAAAGATCCTTATGGGTCCCAAGATCTTTACCCTAAAGTGTTTCTGTTAAAGTTCACCGTGGCAATGTAAATTAATAGTTTATCTTCACAGGCGCCAGGACATACGACAGAACTCAAGGAGAGTCATCCCTCTGGGCATCTGAGACAAATCCATGTCTGACTGTTTCCTCTGCCCTATTGTCTGTGGTATCTTATGTAAAAATTCAGATTCACTGAGCCAGACAAAGGCAGGAATGACTGTTTTCCCCTACATCGCTCTCACATGAAAACTGTGTATTTCTCAGTATTCTGCCTTTCCCACTTTAAATATTGAAGCCGCCAAAATCATCTTCGGAAAAAGGCATAGACCTGTCTCTTTAACTTTGGCAATTAAACCTTGTAAAATGATTGACACTTGCCTTGGTCATTTTCCTTCATTGACAGTTTTGAGGCCAGCAAAGAGTTCACTTATGAGTGATGTGTGGGGCTGTCATTGGGAGATGCCGGAGGCCTTTCTGTGGGGGTCTGGCTGATGCCTGATGCTTTGACACAAGGTTGTGAAGTAACAGCAATTCATTTGGCAGCAGGCGTTGCCAGTGACTCCGCCTCCAGGCTTAACTTTCCCTTTGGCCGAAGGAGTTGAGTGGTCCAGATAGCGAAGACCTGCTAAAGGCAAAAGCGTTTTCAGAACCGACATTCACTTGGCATTTCAGGCAAAGTGGCTGTGTGAGGCGTCTGGCTCACACCCCCAGGGAGCTCTTCTGCAGCCTTTCCACTCGGACCCGGCTGATCACCTCTGACAGAGAAAAGTGCTGGGCTTGCTGGGTGTGTGAAGAGCACAGTTCTCAAGTTTCTGGTTGCTTCTTTGACAGAGAGCCTGGGTACCACAGCTGTTTGCTAACAGTCACATTCCCTTTGTTTTGAAAATCTGAGAATGCTGTCCCAGGGTTAGCAGGGGCTGTGCTGAGGGGCAGGAGATCAGAACTCAATTTGTGGATTTCTGCGTTAAATAGGAATGTGCCCTTCACTTGGATCCCTGCATGATTTGTCTGATGTCACCTGAGTAAAATCCCAGCAGTTAGAAGGATGGCAAGGCCCTGTGTTCCTGTTCATAATGAAGGTGAAAATCAAGTGCACTTTTGCCCTTTTGCTCCAGAGGAAGTTCTGTCCACCCTGGCCTGCTTTGTGACACCCCGGTCCGCCCCAGAGCTGGTGAAAGTCGCTGGAGGTCAGGATGCGCTCGCGGGTCGCTGGAGAAAACCACAGGAGTATCGGACTCCTCTGTCTTCTCACTGTGGCAGACCATGCTCAGTCTCTGGGGTCCTTCCCCAGGATCCTGTCAAACTGAGGTTTTGCTGGAGACTGGGACCCCCTTGGCAGCCACAAGGCCCATGGCAGCTGGCAGCATCCATGGGAAGGGCCCGGCCCCTGTCCACAGCCACAGTCCATGAACCCAGAGACCCCATGACACTGCAGGACCCTTTCTCCCACTATGGCCCTATGTCCACCCTTCCTTGAGGGCTGGAGGCTGGGGACATCTAAGGTCTGGGGGATCTTGGGAGAGGATGGGGTGGTTAATCCCCTTATCCAGTGTGTTAGTTCTTATTGCTTCACTATGAAGAAATACCTGAGGCTGGGGGATTTATATAGAAGAAAGTCATGTGGCTCGTGGTTCTGCAGGCTGTACAAGAAGCATGGCACCAGTATCTGCTTCCGGTGAGGCCTCAGGGAGCGTCCAATCATGGCCAAAGGCAAAGGGGAGCTGCTGTGTCACATGTGAGAGAGGGAGCAAGAGATGACAGGCTGTCTGAAAGCACCAGCTCCCGTGTGAACTAAGGGAGTGAGAGCTCACTCATCACGGCAGGAAGGGCATCAAGCCATCATGCAGAATCTGCCCCCATGACCCCAAAACCTCCCACCAGATCCCACCTTCCATGTTGGAGATCAGATCTCAATATGCGATTTGAGGGGGACAGATATCCAAACCGTATCACCAGTCAAGAGTACCCGATCCAGTCCTTAGAGCCAATTTTTATCCCCAGGTCAGTGATTGGCTTGATGACTTCCCTTACCTACTTTGTCCGGAGGCTGTTCGCCTGGGAGACTTGCAAGGGATACGGGCCACGGAGATTTACACCCTCTTCCCCCGATTCTCAAGGGTCACTAAAAGTCTCCAGAACTGTAAAGTTATTCTAGCGTACCCTGTACTTCACAAGGAAAAAGAGAGCTCTCCCTGGGCTCACCCCGGCTCCTCCACTGGAGGCAGCAACCTCGTGCTTCCGGTCTCCACCACTCTGGATCTGGGAGTCCGAACCCAACTCTCTATCACTGACAGCAACAGAGGCCAATGCCTACGCTTTGGAATGGTGCTCGCCTGTCTCAGGACACACTGCCCCTGTTCAACGGCTGTTCATATGGAAACCTTCTCCACTTTAGCCATCAAAGCACTCATTTGAATATTAACTGCTACCACCAAGACCTGTACCTGCCATGGCGCCACCTGGGCCCAGCCCTGGGGTGCAGGCACAGCACAGTGGCCCTTCCGCCAGGCCCAGCCAATGCACGTGTGCATGTCCCTGCGTGTGCATTTAAGAGGGTGGATACAATGTCAAGCACTCTTTTTTTGCTGTTGTAGAGACAAAGTTTCGCTTTTGTTTTCCAGGCTGGAGTCCAGCGGCACAATCTTGGCTCACTGCAACCTCTTGCCTCCCAGGTTCAAGTGATTCTGCTATCTCAGGCTCCACAGTAGCTGGGATTACAGGCATGCGCCACCATGCCCGGCTAATTTTTTGTATTTTTAGTAGAGACAGAGTTTCTCCATGTTGGTCAGGCTGATCTCGAACTCTCAACATCAGGTGATCCACCCACCTCAGCCTCCCAAAATGCTGGGGTTACAGGTGTCAGCCACCGCACCTGGCCCAATGTCAAGCATTCTTTTTTTTTTTCTCAAAAGAAACAATTTAAAGCATTCTTAAAAAGATTTTTAAAAGATTTTTTTTAAGTCAAAGAACTGTAGAATCTGTTTTTAAACTACATATTTGTGCATTTTTCAGTGTGTTAAATGAATGAGACAATATCAGAACCATATAAACAAAAATGCTAACATGCAACATCTCTGGAAAGGGTTCTAGAATTCTGGGAGGTAAGCTTTCACTCTTCCAAACATCTGTCCATTAATTGCTTATTTAGCCTTTTGAAGACCAAGTCTCTCTCTGTCACCCAGGTTAGAGTGCAGTGGTGTGATAATAGTTCATGGCAGCCTTGGTCTCCTGGCTTCAGTGACCCTCCTGCCTCAGCCTCCCGAGTAGCTGGGACTATAGGTGTGCATCAGCCTTCCTGGCTCTTTTTTTTATTATGATTATTCTTTTTAGTAGAGACAGGGTCTCGTTATCTTGCCCAGGCTGGGCTTGATACTCCTGAGCTCAAGCAATCCTCCCCCCTCAGCCTCCCAAAGTGCTGGGATTGCAGGCCGAGTCACCGCCCGGGTCTCTGTTTTCTTCTGCAGTTTTACTAGCATCCTCTGTGGCGAGCGGGATGAGTGTTAGTCCAGGGTGGATCCTAGTTTTGTTTTGCTTCTCTTGTGTCTGAACAAGATTTGGTCTCTATTTCAGAATGACCAAGTTGCAGAGCAGGCCCCCCAAATGTAAAACTAGGGGGAAGAGAAATCACAAGTCCACTAAGGCTGGGCAGTGGTCTTAGGTTCAGAATACGGTTTCTTAAATATTCCTGCAGACCCTGGTCCTTTACTCTTGCATCTTAGGCTACTACTGATCAAATAAAATATACATTTGATATATATAGACAGATTGCCCTACAAAATGACTTTCTAGGTTCCTCTCCAGTCAGCACGGTGTCAGAGTGCCTGAGACTCCATCCCCTTCTCAAGGCCTGTGGTGTGACTGCAAATAGAAATTATGACTCTGAAATTTAAACCCAACATCAGCTTCCTAACGCTGCCGTAACAAAACCCCACAAACCGTGTGGCTTAAAACAAGCAGAAGCTTATTCTCTCACAGTTCTGGAGGCCTGCAGTCCAAGATCAAGGTGTCAGCGGGGGTGTTTTTTCTAGAGGCTGTGACAGAGGGCCTGTTCCGTGTCTCTCTCCTAGCTTCTGGTGGTCGCCAGCAATATTTGGCATTCCTTGTCATGCAGACACAGCTCTCCAACCTCTGCCTCCGTTTTCACAAGGCATCCTCCCTCTGTGTCTCTGTCTCAAATCTCCTTCTCCTTTCTTTCACAAGGACACCAGTCAGGGGACTTATGCCCCACCTTAGGTCCGTATGATGTCATTTGAGATCAATAGCTTAGTTAATCTGCAAAGGTGTTTCATTTCCAAATAAGGTCACATTCTGAGGATCCCGGTAGACAGCACCTGGAGGAACACTATAAAATCCGCTACAGATCCATCTCTTGCTTACGGATTTTCTGGCTCTCTCATGGCTGCTCTGCTATTAAGGGCTTTGACATTGAGTATATCCAGTAGCCTTCCTGATCTTTAGCTTTCAAGGTGTTGGAAGTTTAAGGAGGTATAATCTTTGTCTGTTCTGTTGCTATTTCCTAAAAGCACTGTGAATGCAACGTGACCCCCACACACAAAAGGAGGTAAGAAACCAAAGAACAAGGCAGATAAATCCAGTTTGTCAGTAAAGGGTGATTTATTAGGCAACTTACAGACAGAAGTGTAGTCTGCACGGCCATGAGACAAACAGATCTACGTACTGCAACCCCCGAGACCTGGGGTTTGTATCTTGGGAGGAAAATCTACGTGCTCCGGAAGGAAGGTGTAGGCATCTGAAAGAATGCTGTGGGTGTCACAGCCCATGATGGATGCAACGATGTCAAGGGTTGATTTGGAGGAAAGGCAAAACTTACAGTAAATAGAAGTTTCTACATAAAGAACAATACATCAGCTAGACATCTTGGAGGCATTCCCAGACTCGAGGTTAGTCAGGAGTCACATGGTGGATTAGCATCTAAAATAGAGTCATTCTTGTCCCCACAGCTGCTGTGGCTTTAGAGTAGCAGATTAGAAAAAGGGCCCCTTCAAACCTCGTGTTGAAGTTGAGACCCCCAACAGGGCAAGGTTGGGAGACGGGCTCCGGTGGGAGGTGTTTCAGTCATGGGGTGCATCCCTCATGAATAAATTAATATCCTCCCATTAGTTCACAAGACAGCTGGTTGTTAGAACGAGCCTGGGCCAGTTGTGATGGTTCGCATCTCTAATCCCAACTCTTTAGGATGCCAAGGCAGGAGGACTGCTTGAGGCCAGGTATTCGAGACCAGCCTGGGCGACGCAGACATTGCAACATCCCTGTCTTTACCAAAAAACAGAAAAAGTCAGCCAGGCATGGTGGCATGGATCTGTGGGTCTAGTTACTCAAGAGGCTGAGGTGGGAGGATAGCTGGAGCCCAGGAGTTCAAGGTTATGGTGAGCTATGATCGCATCACTGCACCTCAGCCTGGGTGACAGAACAAGACCATGTCTCAAACAAACAAACCAGCCTGGGACCTCCTCCCCACTTGCTTCCTGCTTCGTCATGTGTGATCTCTTTGCACATGCTGATTCCCCTTTCACTTTCCACCTTGAGCTGAAGCAGCCTGCGACCCTCACTAGATGTCCAATCTTGAACTTTCCAGCCACCAGAATGGCAAGCCAAATAAACCTCTTTTCTCCATAAACTACCCAGTCCCCAGTATTCTGTTAGAGTAACACTAAACAAACTAAGACCTCTGCCTCATTCGTTCAAACTTTCATTAAATATATTTGTGCTGAACACCTTTCTGACACCCAGTTCTGTGCATCTTTTGACCTGATATGATCTTTTGGAGTAAAGAATAGAGGGGTTGGGGTGACATCGGCAAGACGGCGGAATAGGAAGGACCCCCCCTTGTTTCCTTCATAGAGACGTCAAAATAACAACAGTATATACACCAAAATACCTTTATGAGAATTCTAGACACCAGTGAGGAAGTTGCACTACCCCAAGGCAAGACCAAACCAAGAGGAGTGCATTGCAATCGGTAAGAAGAGCGATTTCACTTTATCTGCAACTGCCCCGCTCCCAACAGCACAGCTCAGCCTGTCTCATGGTTTCTCCCTTAGGTTAGAGGATGGGGACAGAAGAGTGCCCAGCGTTCCAGCTTTCCAGAGGGCTGCCCAGAAAACTAGTTTCTGTCTTACTTGACTCAGGGCACTGATGGAACCAGACTAGTTTGGCTGCTTGGAGGATGCTGAAGGCAAGGGGGAATGGGGTGGTTACCGTGGCACCAGAGGGCCTGACGTGCTGCCCGCAGAGGATGGAGGCTCAGGGTCACTCAATGCATAGCTCTTCCCTTGGCAGGAGGTAGAAGAGTGGGCTGTTTGGCTGGCTTTCCAGCTTTTCAGAGAGCTCCCCCAAGGACTGGTGAAATGTCTCATGTGATCTGGGGAGCTGACAGGGAACCAAGAACTTTAGATGTCTTGGGGCTTCTGAAAGCAAAGGAGAGGAGAATGGCTTGCTGCTGCAGCACCAGGGAACCTGCACTTCTGCAGATGGACACCAGAGGGAGCCAAAGATTGTGATCTTCTGAAAAAGAAACTGGCAGACCTCTTTAACTGGAAAATTACAGGCAAAGTCCAGAGGAATTGCGTCCTCCTAAAAAGATTTCGGAGGACCCCAGAATATCTAGGTGTGGCTGATTGGTGAACAGAATTCCCCTGTACAAAGCCAATCCATAAAGACTGAGAGAAGTGGCTATTTTTTCAAATGCATAAAACTCAATAACAAAAAACATCACAAGCCATACAATAAAGCAGGGAAATATGACCAAAGGAAAAAAATAAGTCTCTAGAAACCACCTCCGAAGAAATGGAGATCTGTAAATTATTTAATGAATAATTTGAAACAATTGTCTTAAAGAAACTCAGTGATCAAGAGGACACAGATAATTAAATGAAATTTTAAAAATTCATGAACAAGATGAGAATTTCAACAGACATAAAACTATAAAAAAAGAATGAAGCAGAAATTTTTGAACTGAAGAATATAATAACTGAATTGAAAAATTCACTAGAAGAGTTTGAAAGCAGACTTGATCAAACAAAACAGTTAGTGGACTAAACAACGGGTCATTTGAATTTTTGAGTCAGGGGAGCAAAAAGAAGAAAAAAATGAAGAAAAGTGAGGATAGCCTAAGAGATTTATGGGACATCATCAAGCAGATCAATACACATTAAAGGCATTCCAGAAAGTGAAGAAAGATAATTTATTTGAGGAAATAATGGTTGAAAACTTCCCAAATCTGATAAAGAAAGTAGACATCCAAACTCGACAATCTCAAAACAAATACTACTAAGATAAACCCAAAGAGAACCATACAGAGAGACATGTTATAATCAAACTATTATCTTCAAAAGGGCAAGGGAAGTGACTCATCATGTATAAGGAAGCTCCCTTACAGTATAAGTAGATTTCTCCACAGAAATTGTATAGGCAAGGAGGGAGTGGGATGATATGTTCAATGTGCTCAAAGAAGAAAAGCTATCAGCCAAAAATGCTATGCCTGGCAAGACTGCCCTTCAAAACGGAAGAAGAAATATGCACCTAACAGCAGAGCACCCAAATGTATGAAGCAACATTGACAGAATTAATTGAGAGACGGAAAGTGTAATGATGGTTGCCAGGGACTTGGGGGGGAGAAATGAATGGGGAGTTACTGTTTAATGGGTACAGAGTTTCAGTTTCGCAAGATGAAAAAAATTCTGGAGATGAATGATTGCAATGGTGGCACAATAATGCGAATGTACTTAATGCCATTGAACTGTAGACTTAAAAATGGTTAAAATGGTAAATTTTGTTACATATCTTTTACCATAAGTTAAAAATATTAAAAATTAATAGCCATGATAAAAGCAAAAAAATATTACACATAATCAGGAGAAAAATACATCAATATAATCAGATTCATAAGTGACATAAATGATGGAATTAATAGACATGGTATAGAAATAGATATCATAAATATGGTATCATAAATAGATGTCATAAATACATGCTCAAGAATGTACAAGATAAAGAGATAAATAGAAGATAATTTTAAAAGAAAGATTAGATGGAGTTAACAGCAGAGTAAGTAGGTATTTGTGTTAGTTCATTCTTGCATTGCTATAAAGAACTGCCTAAGACTGGGTAATTTATAAAGAAAAGAGCTTTAGGCCGGGTATGGTGGCTCACACCTGTAATCCCAGCACTCTGGGAGGCCGAGATGGGTGGATCACCTGAAGTCAGGAGTTGGAGAACAGTCTGGCCAACATGGTGAAACCCCATCTCTACTAAAAATACAAAAATTAGCTGGGCGTGGTGGCAGGTGCCTGTACTCCCCAGCTACTCGGGAAGCTGAGGCAGGAGAACCACTTGAACCCAGGGGTGGAGGTTGCAGTGAGCTGAGATCACTCCAGTGCACTCCAGCCTGGGTAACAAGAGCAAAACTACAACTGAAAATAAAGGAAATTTAATTGACTTACAGTTCCACAGGCTGTACATGAAGTATGTTGGGGGAGGCCTCAGGAAATTTACAATCATGGCAGAAGGTGAAGGGGAAGCAGGCACATCCTACACAACTGGGATGTAACTAAGTAAACCAGTTAGTTACTTCCAAGATATGGTTGGGTACAGGCATTGGCTAAATACTCCCTCCCATTCCAATTGGGAGAAATTGGCCAAAACAAAACAAAGGCCCCATGCACATCTGAAACCCAGTAGGGCAGTCAGTAAATTTTAAAGTTCCAAAATAATCTCCTTTGACTTCATGTCTCACATTCAGGCAACACTGATGCAAGAGTTGGGCTCCCAAGGCCTTGGGAAGCTCTGCCCCTTTGTTTCTGCAGGGTACAGCCCCCTCAGCTGCTTTTATGGGCTGGAGTTGAGTACCTGTGGCACTCCAGGTGCACAGTCCAAGCTGTCAGTAAATCTGTTCTGGGGAGTGGCCCCCTTCTCACAGCTCCACTAAGCAGTGCCCCAGTGGGAACTCTGTGTGGGGAGGGTCCAACCCCACATTTCCTCTCCATATTGCCCTAGTAGAGTTCCTCCATGAGGGCTCCTTTCCTGAAGCAGACTTCTGCCTGGATATCCAGGCATTCCCCTATTTCTCCTCTGAAATTTAGGCAGAGGCTCCCAAGCCTCTACTCTTGCTCTCTGCACACCCACAGGCTTAACACCACATGAAAGCTGCTAAGACTTATGGCTTGCACCCTCTGGAGCAGCAGCCTGAAATGTATCTGTGTCCCTTTTGGCCATGGCTGGAGCTGGAATAGCTGGGATGCAGGGAGCAGTGTCCCTAAGTTGTGTAGGGCAGTGGGGCTCTGGGCCTGGCCCAGGAAATTCTTCCCTTCTAGGCCTCCAGGCCTGTGATGGGAGGGACTGTCACGAAGGTCTCCGAAATCCCTTCCAGGTATTTTTCCCATTGTCTTGGCTGTTAGTATTTGGCTCTTCTTATGCAAATTTCTGTAGTTGGCTTGAATTTCCCTATGAAAATGGGTGTTTCTTTTCTACCACACGGCCAGGCTGCAAACTTTCCAAACTTTTACACTCGGCTTCCCTCTTAAAAACAGGTTCCAATTCCAGTTCATTTATTTGCTCACAAATATAAGCATAGACTGCTAGAAGTAGCCAGGTCAAGTTTTCAATATTTTGTAGCTTAGAAATTTCTTCTGCCAGATACCCTAGATCATCACTCTCAAGTTCAAATTTCCACAGATCTCTACAGCAGAGGCACAATGCCTCCAACCTCTTTGCTAACAAGAGTGACCTTTGCTTCAGTTCCCAATATGTTCCTCATCTCCATCTGAGACTTTCTCAGCCTGGACTTCTTTGACCATATCACTATTGGTATTTTGGTCACAACAATTTAACAAGTCTCTAGGAAATTCCAAACTTTCCTTCATCTTCCTGTCTTCTCCTGAGCTCTCCAAACCTCTAGCCATTACCCAGTTCCAAAGTCACTTCCACATTTTCAAGTATCTTTATAGCAAAACCTCACTCTCAGCACCAATGTTCTGTATTTGTCCATTCTCACATTGCTATAAAGAACTGCTTGAAACTGAGTAATTCATAAAGAAAGGAGGTTTAATTTACTCAGTTTCACAGGCTGTGCAGGAAACATGGCTGGGGAAGCCTCAGAAAACTTACAATCATGGCAGAAGGCAAAGGGGAAGCAGGCATGTCTTAATGGTTGGGGCAGGAGGAAAAGGGTAAAGGGGAGGTGCTGCACACTTTGAAACAACCATATCTCATGAGAACTCACCATCACAAGAACAGCAAGGGGGAAGTCCATGGATCCAATCACCTGCCACCAGGCCCCTCCTCCAATACTGGGGATTACAATTCAACATGAGATTTGGGCAGGGACACAAATCCAAACCATATATGTATTAAAGGAAAAAGGCCAGAGAAGAGAAGATCAGAGAAAGAATGAAGTACAGATGGAAAAAATAATCAAGGATTTGTGTGATAGTATCAAGTGATCTGATGTACGTGTCATCGGAGTTTTAGAAAGAGGAAGTGTAAAGAAAAATGTAAAGTGTAATGTTCTGAAATTTTCCAAAATTGCTGAAAATTATAAACCAACAGATCCAAGAATCTCAATAAACTTTAAACACAGGAAACATAAAGAAATACACACCATTATGTTTTTTATATTTTATAAGAAAATAAAAAGACACACATCACACCAATGCACATTAGGTCAGAATTTCTTTAAATATAAATGATCTAAAGACTGTAAATAAAGGCAGATATCATCAGAATGAATAAGAAAAGCAAGATGCAAACTATGCTATCTGTAAGAAACTATAAGAAACCAACTTTAAAGACACAGGTAGTTAAGAGTAACAGAATGAGAAAAGATATACCACAAAGTCACTACATAAAACCAACATGGAATAGCCATATTAATAGTAGGCAAAGTAAACTTCAAAAGGACTATGACCTGGGTAAAAGAAAAATTTCATAAAGCTACATGCAAAAGGAAGATATGACATTCTTATTAAATGTTTGTGCAACTAAATAACAGAATTTCAAAATACATGAAGCAAACCTGATAGAACTGCAAGGAGAAACAGACAAATCCAGCATTATAGTAGCAGATTTCAACAACTCCTTTCTCAGTAACTGATGACCAAGTAGATTAAAATCCAGGGGAGATACTGAAGACTTGGCAGTGCTATTAATCACATTAATCTAATTAACATTTTAAGACTCCACCCAACAGCAATTAGAATTATTTTTAACTGTATCTTCTTTTCAGTGGTTCCCATGCAGATAGACCCTCTGAATGAGGAACAGTGTGTTCTTCTTTTCTGCTAATTCTCCTAAAAAACCCACTTGGGAGAGACCTGCTGTGCAAATTAAAGACGACCATATTCTGTGCTTAGATGAAGTGTTGGTCAAGCTCCCTGGAAAAGGGAATCAAAGGACCCTAACTTGTTTACTCAGTGCCTTCTGGAAGAAAAAGGGGATAAGAGAGTAGGAGTCTCACATCATGCTGAAAAGCCCCCCAAACTAACTCAGATCCATGCGTCTTTTTGGGCCCTGAGGAATAATACTGCTGGTTTAATTCAAGATATAAAACCAATAAAGATGGCGTACCTAAAGGGTATGCTACAATAGCCATATGTGAAACAATATACTTTGTCCTGAGCTCAGTTAGAGAGAATCAAATCCATTATAAAAGAATTAGAAAAACAAGGAATACGTCTATAAAAGGGAGCCTCGCCTTGCCGGACTCCCATACTTCCGATAAGCAAGGAAAGTAAATTTGGTAAAGATGATTGGCCATTGTATAGATTTGTCCAAGATCTTAGAGAAGTAAGTGAGTTCCTACTCCTGCAACTATTTTGACTTTGTTTCTGTCGTCTGTAAAGTTGATCTGTGCTCCACTTTTCTTTCCTGTTCCTCCGGCTAATGAGTCCAAACCCTTGTTTGTTTTTACCTACGAAGGAGTTCAATACGGAACTTAGTAAAGAATTTCTCAAGGATTTCAGGACTCTCCTACTATTTTCTCTAGCCATTTACAGGAAATTGGTTCCAGCAGAGAAATTTATAATTTATAATTTATAATTATCCTGTCAATGACAAGAGTCAAACTCTGTAAAATATTTGGAGACATTTATTCTGAGCCAAACATGAGGACCAATGACATGTGACATAGCCCCAGGAGATCCTAAGAACATGTACCCAAGGTGGTCGGGCCACAGCTTGGTTTCCTACATTCCAGGGAGACATAAGACATCAATCAATACATGGAAGATATATATTGGTTTGGTCCCAAAAGGTGAGACAACTCGAGGGGCTTCCAGGTCATTGGTGGATTCAGAGATTTTTCTAATTGACAACTGGTTGAAAGAGTTATTATATAAGGAACTGGAATCCATAGGAGGGAATGCCTGGGTTAAGATAAGGGATTTGGAAACCAAGGTTTTTATTATGCAGATGATGCCTTCAGGGAGCAGACTTCAGACAGAATAGGCTGTACATGTTTTCTTTTTCTGTAATCAGACTTAAAAATGTGCCAGACTCTTAAGTTAATTCTGTCCTGGATCAGGAAAATTACCTGGAAAAGGAAGAGGAGTCTCTACTGAATGTAGATTTTCCCCACAAGATACAGCTTTGCAGGTCCATTTCTTTTTTTTCTTCTTCTTCTTCTTTTTTTTTTTTTTTTTTTTTTTTTTTTTTTTGATGGAGTTCCACTCTAGTTGCCCAGGCTGCAGTGCAATGGCGCAATCTCAGCTCACCACAACCTCCGCCTCCCAAGTCCAAGCAATTTTCCTGCCTCAGCCTCCCGAGTAGCTGGGATTACAGGCATGTGCCAGCACGCCCGTCTAATTTTGTATTTTTAGTAGAGACAGGGTTTCCCCATGTTGGTTAGGCTGGTCTCGAACTCCCAACCTCAGGTGATCCGCCCACGTTGGCCTCCCAAAGTTCTGAGATTACAGGCGTGAGCCACCACGCCTGGCCTAGGGCCATTTAAAAATATGTCAAATAAATATATTTTGGAGTGAAATATTTCTATTTCCTTTGGGGCCTGCTATCTAATGTCAGTACTTTATTGCTACAAAGAGTCTATTTAAATACAAAAATTAGCCAGGCATGGTGGCACGCACCTGTAATCCCAGTTACTCAGGAGGCTGAGGTGGGAAAATCACTTGAACCTGGGAGGCAGAGGTTGCAGTAAGCCGAGACTGTGCCACTGTGCTCCAGCCCAGGGGACAGAGTGAGACCCTGTCTCAAAAAAAGAAAAAAAGAGTCTATTTCATCAATATTGTCAGATATAATGGGTTCCTCTTCAAAGTCTAACTTCCTTGTTCTTTGTTCTTGACCAACTTCCTTATACCTTCTCAATTCTAGCTACCCACTCTGTAAACAACTTCTCCCCGCCAGTTCCAACCTGTAATCCACATCTCTTCCTTATTTAGAAAGAATCCTCTTCACTCCTAGCTACCCGCTCTGTAAACCACCTTCCCGCCAGTCCATGTTTAAAATAGACAATCAGGTTAGCTTAGATTGTGCAGTCCAACTCCAGCCAATGAGGACAAGACACAGAAGCAGGGATTGTTAGGCATAAAAACCCCTGCCCTCCTTTGTCCAGTGTGCTCTCACAGTGGCCAGAAGTGCGAGTGGCACCCTTCTGCAGAAGTAAATTTGCCTTGCTGAGAAATCCTTTGTTTGAGTGCTCGTTCCCTTTGTGACTCCAGCAGTGTTAAGGTCTCTTAATATTAATGGTGGTCAGTTGTGCCTGAGTTCCAAGGGAGGAAGGTATAATGAGGAATGTCAGACCACCCATTCTCATCATGGCCTGCACTAGTGTTTCAGGTTTATTTTGGAACCCCCTTGGCCAAGAGGAGGGGTCCATTCATTGGTTGGGGGGTTCAGAATTTTATTTTTGCTTTACAATCCAATATGTAGATGATTTGCTGGTAGCCTATGAAACTAAAGAGCAATGCCAAACTGATACTTTTGGCTTTGTTAGAATTCCTCACTTCAGAGGAGCTTAAGGCCTTACTAGACAAAGTGTAATACTGTCAAACTGAAGTAAAATATTTAGGACATTTGTCACTGAAGAACACAAAAGTGTTACAATCTACAAGTTAGCTAATTTTTCAGATGAAATTGCCTACAACAGAAAAAATAACTTAGAGACCATTTTGGGGACTAGTAGGATATTTTCCACAGCGGAGTCCAAGGTCAAAAGACAAAATTACAACAAATTTAGAGATCTTAATTGACTTTATTGAGAGCCTAGACTTGGGCAACACTGTATTTCACAAAACAGAACAAGCCTTCCTGCGAGCTGAGCAGAAAGGGTTGGCATTATAGACAGAAGGGATGAAGAAAGCAGAAGCAAAGAACAAAGAGGGTATCCCTGGTTTCAAAGCTACTTTTCTGGTAAGGTGGGCATAGGAAGACAGAACAACAGGTAATAAATGACTAGTTAATATCAGGTTGCTTCAGGCTGCTGCTTTTGTGTAAGGATTAAAGCAAAAGGAATTCATTATCATGCTGCTTAAAAATGGAAACTGGCCTGTTTGGGAAATCTCTGTTAAATCTCTCTCCTGTCAGATAACAACTTAGTTTTGGTTTTTGCAACCTGGAACTTTAGCATAAGTGACTCTGTTTTGATTTTTAGCCTGGTCCACTGGGGCCTAGTACAGGAGCTTCATCCAAAACAATGACCTCCCATAATTTTATTTTACCTAACACCAGCTTTTACAGAGCAGGCAAAAACCTCTGATGGACAGTTACATGATAATATTCCAGACTCTCTGACTTAATTCCTAGAACCTGAAGAAGCTTTTTTGTCTTGTTTTGTTTTGTTTTTGAGGCAGAATCTTGCTCTGTGGCCCAGGCTGGAGTGCAGTGGCATGATCTCGGCTCACTGTTCAAGTGTGCTCATGTCTCAGCCATCTAAATAGTTGGGACTACAAACACAGGACACCATGCCTGGCTAACTTTTGTATTTTTAGTAGAGATGGGGTTTCACCTTGTTGGCCAGAGTGGTCTTAAACTCCTGGGCTCAAGTGATTTTGCCCACCTTAGCCTCCCAAAGTGCTAGTACAGGCGTGAGCCCCGTGCCCAGACTGAAGAGGCTTTTGAACAACTGAAATTGGCTATAGTCGCTCCCCGTGCTTCAATAATTTCAAATTTTGAAAAACCTTTCCAGGTGATTTGCCATGAAAGGCACTCCTGGTAGTGTCCCTGGATGAAAACAAGGGTCTGGCTGCGTACTCTCACGGCCCAATAATAAGATGCAAACAAACTGGGAAAGAAGAGAGTTTATTTCTGTAACTGGGTGCAGGGAAAAGCCTGGGAAAATATCACCAGATCAACTCAAAATTACAAGGTTTTCTAGAGCTTATGTGCCTTCTAAGTTATATATGTCTGAGCATAAGTGCATTCATCTAAATACATTAAGTGATTAACTTATAATATATAACTAAGGTTTGAGTCATAAAGACCTTCTTCTGGAGCCTCAGCAAATTTCCTTAATCTAAATGGGTCCAGGTGTGAGGGTGATTACCCTTATCTTATCTCCTGCTAAATCATGGAGGTTTGGGGAGATCCTTTAGACCCTCAACAAAATTTTAATCCGGCCAGGCATGGTGGCTCACACCTGTAATCCCAGCACTTTGGGAGGCCAAGGTGGGTGGGTCGCCAGAGGTCTAGAGTTCGAGACCAGCCTGGCCAATATGCTGAAACCCCATCTCTACTAAAAATACAAAAACTTAGGCAGGCATGGTGATGGGTGCCTATAATCCCAGCTAATTGGGAGACTGAGGCAGGAGAATCGCTTGAACCCAGGGGGCGGAGGTTGCGGTGAGCTGAGATTGCACCGCTGCACTCCTGCCTGGGCAACAAGAGTGAAACTTTGTTTCAGAAAAACAAAACAAAATGGAAAAACAACTTGTTTAATCTTAGTCAGGCATGGCAGTTCATGCCTGGCTGGTAATCCCAGCACGCTGGGAGGCCGAGGTGGGTGGATCATCTAAGGTCACGAGCTTGTGACCAGCCTGACCAACATAGTGAAGCCCCATCTCTACTGAAAATACAAAAATTAGCTGGGCGTGGTAGCACATGCCTGTAGTCCCAGCTACTCAGGAAGTGGAGGCAAGAGAATCGCTTGAACCCAGGAGGCAGAGGTTGCAGTGAGCTGAGATCACGCCACTGCACTCCAGCCTGGGCAACACAGTGAGACTCCATTTAAAAAACAACCACCAAAAAAAAAAAGCTTGTTTAATTCTAAACAGGTTCTGTTTAGAATTCCTTCATTATCTTGTCGTGCTCAAGGCCCAGGAAAGGCCTAAGCAAGACTCTTGGTGGGCTTCTGTTACATGCCAGCTTTTGTATAAGGGCACTGGTTCGTTCTGCTTTTAATATTTAGCCTAACCACTCAGTCAGTGCTGAAGCACTTGTCATGGAGGCCTGCCCGTTAGCTGTTCGTGAGACCTGGCCTGCCACAGCAGAATTTAATTCAAAAGTTGGGATTAGTCAATAGACCAGTAGCATATTTCTCAGTTCTTCTGGGTGACTTGGGGCTATGGCAGAAGCTGCTACACTTGTTGTAGGGGTTCAAGCTCTTACTCTGGGTCTTAATAAGAGGAATGAAAAAAACAAACTGCATTTCCTGTTCACACCACTCAACACACTTCAGTTCTGACACCAGATGTGTGTGGGCTTGTCCTCACACGCTAAGCCATTGTGCAGTGGACACCGACCGGGTGTCCTCCATTCAATTCGATTCTGACACTGTCTACCTGGCATAGCAACAGATCCCACAGCTTAAGGGCGCAGGCCTATTTTCACAAGACTGCTCTATTTTCGGACACCAAATGCAAGTAGTAGGTTGTCACCTATGCATCTGGCTGAGCAGCTGTAAATTGGGGTTCCCACAACCCCATTCTAATTTGTTAGGATGATTCACACTCAAGGAAACATTTGCTTATGTTTACCAGCTTATTATATTAGTAAAGAATATTATAAAGGATGCAGATGAACAGCCAGGCGGAAGTGGTACATGGAGCAAGGTATGGAAGGGAAGGGGCAATACATTTCCATGTCTTCTCCTGCAGCACACCCCCATGGCATCCTGTAGGCATGCCACCCTACGGGCAGCTTCATCCATTCAGCAATTCAGAAGCTCTCTAAACCATGTCTTTTTGGAATGTTATGGAGGCTCATTATGCAGGCATGATTGATAAATCATTGGCCATTGGTAATCAACTCAACCTTGAGGCCCGCTCCACTCTCCAGCGTTAGCAGGTGGGGCTGAAAGTGCCAAGGTTCTAACTGTATGGTTGGTTCCCCTGACAACCAGCCCCATCCTCAAGCTATCTGGGGACCCCCAGCCACTAATAATCTCACCAGCTTACAAAAACACTCTTGTCACTCCAGACATTCCAAGAGTTTAGGAGCTGGTGTGCCAGGAGCCAGGAACAAAAACCAAATCAATATTTCTTATTATAAATCACAATATCAAAGCATCTGATGGAAATCAGATGACTTCACCCTAAAATATATTTTCTCGACATAGCTCAAGGCAGCTATTCAGAAGGGTTGGAAATACAAAAATAACTGAAAGCTGCCTTTTGTGGGGGAGATTTGCATCTGCAGAGAAATCTGCACTGATGAAGCCAGGCTGTCTCTGAGGCCTTCCCTTATCCAGATCTAGGAAAGATTAACTGAGAGTCTGACACATTTAAGGTTTAAAAGAAACATTCACCATCTATTCTTTCTGAGGGCTGCTACCTGTGAGGCTTCATCTACAAAATAAGCCCCTCTTTGCTGGCCAGGCCTCCTCTTCTTTCCCTCCACAACCTGTGTTGCCTCCATAATAACTTGATCTACCACTGTAATTTGGTGTTGGTCATGCTCTGAGCTCCCATTGTTAATGTGGCCTCAAGATAGTACATAAGCTTCAGAACCCCACTGGGGAGTGGGGGTAATCACTCTGATTTTCCTTCTGTGCACATTTGTCAATTTCTATGCCATTTCTCCTATTAATTTAGCTATTGTGAGTTGATTTTTCAGCAGAATTTTCCCTCTCCCTCTAGAGTTTTGGCGCTGTGAGCAGGATACTGCTGACAGAAAGGTTACATAACGGGCACTATAACTTAAAGAAATTTCAAGTTAGTTTTATCCTGAGCGAAGTCTGAGGACTAATTCCCTGGGAAATACGGACCCAGAACAAGGTGAGCTACACGAAGACAGTATTTATACATTCTGTTACATGGACATGGAGAAGCAAAGGTGACATCCCTGCAACTCTGATTGGTGCCCAGTGACGTTGTACATAAGATAAAGCAAATACGTCGTTAACATATATAGGGTGTGAAAATAAGTAATTCAAATGTAAGCTGTTGGAACCTTAAAATATTTCGAGCCTTAAGAGAATGTGATTATGGGACCTGAGTCACACAAACTGGCAGCTGTAACCTAGGAAGCTGTAGCTTCTGTTTCCCTAATTATACATTAGTCTCTTTTCTTACCTAAATTATCTTGTAAAATGTTGTAAATGAATAAAGGGTGCCGGGGAAGACCCCTTCTCTCAACTATCAACCTTCATCATAGATTAACTTCCTCTCTCACACAAAGATTTCATGAGGATCCCATCGTCTAAAACAGAATGTTAAATACGCTCTTTGTGTTTTTCACATCTAACAATGGAAAGGAAGGGAAGACAAGCCGATTAAATTGTAACTAATAAACCAGCCCTGTGTAGAAAATGTTATAATCCAACTAGATTTCTTTCTTTTCTGCCAACATAAGCGAGACCTTAACTTTTAATTTCGGAGCACTGGCCCCACTTCTCAGGAGTCTGTGTTTTCTGATGGCAGTTGCCAGTCTTTCACTTGAATAAACTGTTTAAAACGGATTCCGGTCCTTTCAGTTATTTCCGGTTGACAATGGTAAACGGTTAACGAGCAGGTGGGCATCTTAGGGGATGACTGATTCCACACTGTCTGTGTGCTCAATAATCCAGTGAAGTATCTGACAAACTCCAGCCTTGCAGGAAACAGTTCAGCTTTAATCCACAGGCCCCGTTTCTGTTACCCATATGTCTAACTTGCAGCCATCTTGGGTCACTTTTAAGATTTTCCCTTTTCTGACAATACCAAAGCTCTGCTCTTCGGAAGCACAGGTTAGGAAACCCAGGACCTGACCAGCCCATGGAAGGATAAGACGTTCTTACCAGCCAGGCTCCCTGCCTCCCTTTTTGCAGAATCCAGTCAAGCAGAAGGTAGAAATCCCTGTCTCTATTTTCCTCTGCAAAATCTTGATTACTGGGAGAAAAGAATTTGTGTGACTAGTCTTGGGTGTAGCAACTCTCGTGTACTTTTTGATATAAGTATTCATACTGTTTGATCTCTTTCCTTAGATGGATCCTTTAAATTAGAAACAGTTCTAATTTTTTTAAAAAAGGATTTTAGAGAGCTCTTATTCTAAACAATTGTCTTATTTGTATTTATGGGAAGATTAAATTAAAAGAAAGACAGCATAGTGGTGTCATGACTAGACTTAGAAATTCTCTTGAGAAAATTAACAATCGGCCGGGCGCGGTGGCTCAAGCCTGTAATCCCAGCACTTTGGGAGGCCAGGGCGGGTGGATCACGAGGTCAAGAGATCGAGACCATCCTGGTCAACATGGTGAAACCCCGTCTCTACTAAAAAAAAAAAATACAAAAAATTAGCTGGGCATGGTGGCGCGTGCCT
>NW_016107853.1:540461-541839 GCF_001604975.1 Cebus imitator
TTATTTTTTTTTTTGAGATGGCATCTTGCTCTGTCACCCAGGAGTACAATGGCGTGATCTCAGCTCACTGTAACCCCTGCCTCCTGGGTTCAAGCGATTCTCCTGCCTCAGCCTCCCAGGTAACGGGGATTACAGGCATGCGTCACCACACCTAGCTAATTTTTGTATTTTTAGTAGAGATGGGATTTCATCGTGTTGGCCAGGCTGGTTTCGAACTCCTGACCTCAGGTGATCTGCCCACCTGGGCCTCCAGAAGTGTTGAGATTACAGGCATGAGCCACCGCGCCCAGCCTCTCCCATTTACTTCTAATCCTCCTTGCTTCTCCTTGTTTTTGTCATCTTCAGTGCCACATAATGGCATCTAGGGGGGACTTCTAATGACTCTGAGACCCCTTGAGGAATACAGAAAAGGTTTCACTCACCCCCTTTCCAAGGTCTTCTGTTTTCCTTGAGAACTTTTTCCTCCAAAGAGTTGCAGGCAGGTTCCCCTGGGTCTAACGCTCTGCTCCCCCTTGCATTGCATTGCATGATCGCTTTGGCTTTGTGGGGGTAGCTCTCGTGCTATGGGAGAACCCAACCTTTGTGTGTGTAAGATAGCTGGCTGGTCACTGGTGAGGGCTGCAGTTCTGGAGGTGGCTGACTGCAGCTGTTTGCAAGGGGCTACTCATTTCTTTGGGTGTTTAGATAAGAAAGGGACAGTGTGGCCACTTGGAGGCTATGGAAACACTCACCACCAAGGCATAGGACTCTCCTGAGAATGAGCTCAGCACAGAATGCGCTGATTGACATTGGGTCGCTCTTGTAGAGGTGCACTGTGGAAGCACTGTACAAGACTTGGACCCATGGAGTGTTCCTCTTTGGGAGGACCCAAGATTCCATGTAAAAATGAGATCCTTGGCTGGGTGTGGTGGCTCATACCTGTAATCTCAACACTTTGGGAGGCTGAGGCGGGCAGATCACCTGGCGTCAGGAGTTTGAGACCAGCCTGGCCAACATGGTAAAACCCCATCTCCACAAACAATACCAAAATTAGCTGGGCATGGTGGCAGGCGCCTGTAATCCCAGCTACTCGGGAGGCTGAGGCAGAAGAATCACTTGAACTTGGGAGGCAGAGGTTACAGTGAGCTGAGATCAAGCCACTGCACTCCAGCCTGGGCGACAGAGTGAGTGAGACTCCATCTCAAAAAAAAAAAAAGATCCTTGATTTCTGGGGATCTAGATGCTCTGCCTTCCAGCTGTGCTTGCTTTTCACATATTTGTTTATTCATTTTATTTTTAAAAATTAAGACTGAGTCTTGCTTTGTTGCCCAGGCTAGAGTGCAATGGCGTGAGCTCGGCTCATTGCAACCTCTGCCATCTTGGTTCAAGTGATTTTCAC
>NW_016107853.1:542224-577152 GCF_001604975.1 Cebus imitator
GTAGAGACAGAGTTTTGCCATGTTGGCCAGGCTGATCTCCTGACCTCAGGTGATCTGCCTGCCTCTGCCTCCCAAAGTGCTGGGATTACAGATGTAAACCACTATGTCCAGCCGGTTTGTGGAAATCTTAACTTGTGATCAAAGCTGAGATTGAATGAATTGTGTTTATAATGTCTTATTAAAATTATCTCTAGCATTAATAATACATGGATGCAAAGGTAGGATTTTGTTTCTTCTTTTGAACAGATTTTTGTGTAGTATTAATAAGAGATAGTAAAAGGTTTTTGTTTACCCTTTGAGTAAACTGCAAAAAATATTTCATGTTGTTTTTATTAGGTATTTTCATTACCTGGGAAACTGAGTCTCCTCTCTATCACACAGTAATCTTTTAATTATCACTTTGGCTAAGTGAATATAATTTTACAGTCACCTGCAATCCTATTTTGATCAAATGCTTTAAACGTTCATTATTTTAATATCAAGTGTTTTGAAGCTTTGTTATATAACAAACTTCCCCAAATCAAATTTCTTTTCTTTTTTTCTGAGACTGGTTCTCACTCTATTGCCCAGGCTGGAGTGCAGTGGCACCATCTCGGCTCACTGCAACCTCTGCCTCCTAGGCTAAACTGATCATTTCTCCTCAGTTCCTGTCATGGGGACCACAGGTATATGCCACCACACCTGGCTACCTTTTGTATTTTTAGTAGACACAGAGTTTTGCCATGTTGTCCAGGCTGGTCTTGAACTCCTAGGCTCAAAGGATCCACCACCATGGCTTCCCAAAGTGCTGAGATTACAGATGTGAGCCATCACACACAGCCCCAAAATAAAAAAATAATAAAAATAAATAAACTCTGGAAGTCTAAGAAAGACATATTAGGCTTATTTAGTATGTAAAAATCATACAGGAAGCATTTTTAACTTTGAGTTATATTTTTATAAATGTGTTATTAATAGTGTTCCAACATTGTATGGGATTCTTAAAATTCTATCTTGATACACTTTGTCAGTCATAAATATGGTTGTTTTGTTGTATGCCTCAGAAATAACCAAATTTCCTTGTCAAGTATATCTTTAATCATGGCTATTCTAAGTATTTTGTCACTCACAGAAAACTACTGCTTTAATTCTTCTCAAAAAGCAGTTTATAATCAACTGCAATCCAAAATTTCTTCAAGGAAATTAAGGTAAGGACCTGACAAGGACTTTTGAATACAGGCTTATGATAACTTTGGTCATCATACCATTGGATTAGGTAAAAACTTCTCAAACTCTAATAAAAAGCTGATTCAAAGGGCAAAGTATGTTTTTATGAGCAAGACTGAAACATTTACCGGATTTCTCCAGAATCTGAAAACTATTTGTAAGTATTCTTTATCTATGGCAATATAGTTATTTGCGTAAGTTCAATAAGAATCCGTTTTCTTTTGTAACAGGACACAATTGATGTACTGGTTATTTTACTGAGGCTTTGACTGGAACGGTATGTTTTCAATATGACCAGACTACTTTGAGGAATTGAGGTTGACTTTACAGAGCCTATAAAAACTCCCCTGGAGGCCAGCCACAGTGGCTCACTCCTGAAATCCCAGCACTTTGGGAGGCTGAGGTGGGTGGATCACTTGAGGTCAGAAGTTCAAGACCAGCCTGGCCAACATGGTGAAACCCCATCTCTACTAAAAATACAAAAGTTAGCCAGGTATGGTGGCACATGCCTGTAGTTCCAGCTACTCAGGAGGCTGAGGGAGGAGAATCACCTGAACCTGGGAGGTGGAGGTTGCAGTGAACTGAGATCATGCCATTGCACTCCAGCCTGGATAACAAGAGCGAAACTCTGTCTCAGGAAAAAAAAAAAAAAAGTCCCTTGGAAAGACTGACCTAATACCTAAAAGGAGGGTGAGGCAAAATTAATATAGAGTTTATGTGGGCTGAAGCTGAGGACTATAGCCCAGGACACACGTTCAGGTTGCCTTGGAGAATGTTCTTGGAAACAAAGCAGAGGCTCAAGTTTTGTTTTGGTTTGTTTTTTTTTGTTTTGTCTTGTTTTGTTTTTAATGGAGTCTTGCTCTGTAGCCCAGGTTGGAGTGCAGTGGCGAGATCTCGGCTCACTGCAATCTCTGCCTCCTGGGTCCCGGTTCAAGCAATTCTCCTACCTTAGCCTCTCCAACCTCTACCTGGGATTACAGGTACCAGCCACCATGCCCAGCTAATTTTTGTATTTTTTAGTAGAGATGGGGTTTCACCATGTTGGCCAGTCTGGTCATGAACTCCTGACCTCGTGATCCCCCCGGCAGAGGCTCAAGTTTTTAAAGTAAAAAGGACAACTCGGAAGAGGGAGTGTTTGCAAAAGTTGTTCATCAGGAATTCTTGTTAGTGTGCAGAAGTAACATTAGATAGTGACTGGACACACTGTTGAATATAGGGTATGTGGCATGTTAGGACGACGTGGTGGCAGTTACTCCAGAGTGTGCACAGCAAGTAGCTTCAGAGTAATTATTTAGCTCAAAGGGGGGTGAAATGTGACTGCTGTTACTGGTTTTTTTTTTTTTTTTTTTTTTGAGACAGGGTCTCACTCTGTCACCCAGACTGGAGTGCAGTTGTTCAATCTTGACACACTGTAACTTCCACCTCCTGGGCTCAAGCCATCCTCCCAGCCCGGTAGCTGGGACTATAGGCCTGTGCCACCATGCCAGGGTAATTTTTAGTGTTTTGTTTTGTTTTGTTTCGTTTTGTAGAGAGGGGGTCTTGCCATGTTGCCCAGGTTGGTCTCAAACTCCTAGGCTCAAGTGATCCACCAGCCTTGGCCTCCCAAAGTGCTCAGGTTACAGGTGTGAGCCATCGTGCCTGACCACGTTTTAAATGCCTCTGTGGCCCTGATATTTTAAAGGGGCTCACATTACTCAAGTAAAAAGGCCTTTTTCTTCTTTCTCACTTGTCTACATTGTTTCCTTACAAGGTTCCTGACTTTTCAGTAAGTAAACAGTGTCACTTTCTGACCGGCCCAAGAACCTCAAGATATTTGAGAGACCTCAAGAAGAGAGGATTTCACCCAATTTGTACAGGTATTGTAAGTACAGCCTGATGGCAAATTCTTAGCTTACCTTCTTAGCCTCAAGAAGCTTTTAAAAGTCTAATCCAGCTGGGCATGGTGGCTCACGCCTGTAATCCCAGCACTTTGGGAGGCTGAGGCAGGTGGACCATGAGATCAATAGATGGAGACCATCCTGACTAACATGGTGAAACCCCATCTCTACTAAAAACACAAAAAATTAGCTGGGCATGGTGGCACATACCTGTAGTCCCAGCTACTTGGGAGGCTGAGACAGGAGGATTGCTTGAACCCAGGAGGTGGAGGTTGCAATGAGCTGAGATTGCACCGCTGCACTCCAGCCTGGCAATGGAGTCAGACTGTCTCAAAAAAAACCAAACCAAAACAAAAAGTCTAATCCAAAATTCTCTATGAAAAGTTCCAAAAGAGGCAATTTGGAAAGAGTCTATATGGCCAATCACTACTCTTACTATACTTTATGCAAATAATCAGGCCAAGTATAATAAGACAAAAATTTATTTTACAAATAAATTGGTTCTACTAGGATTTGTCTTTGGTAGAAAAGGGGGACCAGAGACAGAAAAATTATGTTTCAGAAGAAAACCATAGTACACCTGCTCTTATTATTATTGGGCTGAATCCTGAAATCTTTCCTGGCTACAAGTCTCCAGACTAATGTTTTTCCATTTTTCTCCCATTTTTCTGACTTGGACTCACTAGAAATTAAAACTGCTTTTCTTGAAGCCCTGCAAACTGAAGCTAGACAGCTTGATATAAACTTTGGCATAAATCACCAGAGCAATTTAATGTAAATAGCCTTCATGCCTGCTGGTGTATGGGCTACTCAGAAAGGTTACTTGAACATCTGATTTGAACTACAGTCCAGAAAAATCTGTCAGATTGCCACCACAGGCTGGCGCAGTGGCTCAAACGTGTAATCCCAGCACTTTGGGAGGCTGAGGTCAGGAGTTTGAGACCAGCCCTGACAACATGGTGAAACCCCCATCTCTACTAAAAATACAAAAATTAGCCAGGCATGGTGGTGCACACCTGCAATCCCAGCTACTCAGGAGGCTGAGGCAGAAGAATTGCTTGAACCCAGGAGGTGGAAGTTGCAGTGAGCCGAGATTTCACCACTGTACTCCAGACCTAGCCCATCTGCAATGTCACCTCTTGAAACTGTTTTTTTGGTTTTTGTTTGTTTGTTTTTTGAGATAGAGCCTCACTCTGTTGCCCAGGCTGGAGTGCAATGGCGTGATCTCAGCCCCCTTCAACCTCTGTCTCCTAGGTTCAAGCAATTCTACCTCAGCCTCCCGAATAGCTGGGATTACAGGTGCCCGCCACCACACCCAACTAATTTTTTATATTTTTAGTAGAGAAGGGGTTTCACTATGTTGGCCAGGCTGGTCTCAAAGTCCTAACTTGAGGAGTTAGGAATGACCCGCCCGCCTCAGCCTCCCAAAGTGCTGGGATTACAGGCGAGAGCCACCACGCCTGGCCGTGCCGATTTCTTATCTAACAACCGCTAATTCAGTTCTCTCCAAAGCTATCAACTTGACTTTTTTTTCTTTTCTTGAGACACTGTCTTGCTCTGTCACCCAGGCTGGAGTGCGGTGACACAATCTTGGCTCATTGCAACCTCCACTTCCTCGGCTCAAGCAATCCTCCCACCTCCGCTTTCCAAGTAGCTGGACTACAGGCGCACACGCCACCACGCTTGGCTAATTTTTGTATTTCTTGTAGAGGCAGGGTTTCACCATATTTCCCAGGCTGGGCGCAAACCCCTGAGCTCAGGAAATTCACCTGCCTCCACCTCCTAAAGTGCTGGGATTACAGGCGTGAGCCATTGCACCTGGCTTCAACTTGCCTTTCCATATGTGAAACTTTGTAAAGGTAAAAGTGTCAAAGTGGGGACTGAAGAAAATAAAAATATTTTACCCCAAAATATACTTCCTTGATATAGTTAAAAACAGCTATTCAGAAGGGCTGGAAATAAAAAAATAACTAAAAAGCTGTCTTTTGTCGGGGAGATTTGCATCTGCAGAGAAATCTGCACTGATGAAGCCAGGCTGTCTCTGAGGTCTTCCCTTATCCAGATCTGGGAAAGATTAACTGAGGGTCTGACACCTTTAAAGTCTAAAAGAAACATTCACCATCTATTCTCTCTGAGGGCTGCTGTGTGTGAGGCTTCATCTGCATAACAAGCCCCCTTCGATAACCAGGTCCCCGCTTCTTCCCCTCCATAACCTGTGTTGCCACCATAACCTAATCTACCACTGTAACCTGGTTTCGGCCACGCTCTGAGCCCCCATTCTTCTTCTCTAACCTCAAGATGATAAATAAGCTTCTGAATCCTATTGAGGGGTTGGAATGATCACTGCCATCTTCCTTTTGGGAACATTAGTAAATTTCCATGTTATTTCTCATATTAATCTGTCTTTTGTGAGCTGGTTTTTCAGCAAACTTTCAGAGGGTGAAAGGGAAGTTTTCCCTAGGCCCCTACAGTCATTTGAGTTATTTTTATGTCCCCCATACCATGACAGCTAATCTCACGAGTGCATAAGACCCGGCATTTGTAGGCATGCCATGGGATCAGCTGTGAACAAGCATTATTATCCGACGCCTATGTTGTACGTGGGAGGTGCAAACTCCTAAGCCCTGCCCTCACCAGCTTTGATCAAATAGATGATCATGGCTCTACAGTGTTGATTTAGTTGGATATTTGTCCTCGCTCAAATCTCATGTTGAATTGTGATCCCCAATGCTGGAGGTGGGGCCTGGTGGAAGGTGTTTGGATCTTGGGGCTGGATCCCTCATGGTGTGGTGCTGTCTTCCCAACAGTGAGTTCTCGCAAGATCTGGTCATTTAAAAGTGTGTGGTGCCTCCCCTGAGCCCCCTCCACTGCCTGCACACACCCTCTCCTGCCTCACTTGTTCCTGCTTTTGCCATGCGATGCGCCTGTTTCCCTTCACCTTCTACCATGATTGAAAGCTCCGTGAGCTTTACCAGAAAGCAGGCAGATGCCAGTACCATGCTTGCTGTAAAGCCCGAAGAACCATGAGCCAATTAAATCTCTTTTCTTTATAAATTACCCATTCTCAGGTATTTCTTTATAGCAATGCAAGAACAACCTAACACACATGGTAATAAAAGAAGACACTGGGCTCCAGTGTGATTTCTCTGACTTTTCTGCTAAAAATTCAGCTTTGACCTGTTAAATAAAACTGATAGGATGCAGTTAGTCTGGAGTGAGCTTCTGCACTAGGCTCGACAGAGGAAACCAAAACAGAGTTCCTCATGCTGAAGTTCCCTGCCACCACGCCAAAACTAAATTGTTTATCTGACCTTCCAAGGAATCAGGACACAGAGGGATAACAGCCAAATCCCCAAACAGGCCAGCTTTAGCCAGCATGATCGGATGTCCCCTCTGCTTTAACCTTTGCAGATGCTCCCAATACACCCATCCTAAATTAAAAATATTACAAATTAAGTCATTTTAAGTTGGGACCGTCGTACAAGGAAAGTCACTTTGAAATCATTCATCTGCTTTTCGGGCTCTGTTTCCGTTCTCCACAGCCCTTTTCTGCCTATGAAGCCAAACCGCCTCTGTTCAGCTCATCAGAACACTCATTCTATTTTACGAGAATGAGGTATTGCCCAATTCTTGAGTCACAAATAAAAGCCAATTAAGATCTTTAAACTTGTGCTTTTGGCTTTTGACAGATCATATTTGTTAGTGGGTCACATACAGGATGTAAACAGCCAACTTCCTAGGCTGTGGTGGCTGCTCATGAAATTGTGGGAGCTTATTTTGCCTGGAATTAAATCAGCACAATCCGAGTTAACGAATATGTAGCATTTACTAGGGCTTGGTTCAGGACTTAAAACACATGGACATAGTGATAGTAAATGTCTGTTTAGTGTCAGTCACACAACTGGGAAGATTTTGAAAAATAGAAGATTCTTGACTTTGACAAGAAGTAAATTATCTCACAGAAAATTGAGAGCTGAGGCCAGGCTTGGTGGTTCACACCTGTAACCCTAGCACTTTGGGAGACCAAGGTGGGAGAATCACTTGAGCCCATTTCAAAGCTACAGTGAGTCGTGTTCATGCCAATGCACTCCTGCCTGGGCAACAGAGCGAGAAGACCACATCTTAAAAAAAAAAAAAAAAAAAAAAAAAAAAAAAAAAAAAAAAAAAAAAAAAAAGGGAAAGAAAATTAAGAGCTGAGCGTTTAGAGGCATTACATTGTAACATTCACAAGGGCAAAACAGTGCCATTTCTAAAGGAAATAATTTTGCTGAAGAGCTACAAAGGCCACAGTTCAAATATGACAGACCCAAACTTAGAAGTCCTACTTTTTCTTTTTTTTTTTTGAGACAGGGTCTTGCTCTATTGCCCAGGCTGCCGTGCAATGGTGTGATCTTGGCTCACTGCAACCTCTGCCCCCTGGGTTCAAGCAGTTCTCCTGCCTCAGCCTCCCAAGTAGCTGGGACCACAGGACCACCAAGCCCAGCTAATTTTTGTACTTTTGGTAGAGATGGGTTTTACCATGTTGCCCAGGCTGGTCTTGAACTCCCAGACTGAAGTGATCCGCCTGCCCCAGCCTCCCAAAGTGCTAGAATTACAGGTGTGGCCTGCCACGCCCAGCCAGACGTCCCACTTTTAACACAAGTAACTTCTATTTACTTTCAAAACTATGCATCACAAAGGAAATGGACAAATGGAGTAAGAAAGGCCTAAAAAAAATCTGACCGGACTATGGTGGTTAGCTAACAAAATAATATTGTATCATGGTTCCCATTTGCTTGATTAGTAATGTTGTGTCATCAACAAAACCATCCCCCAGTGAAAAGGGATCTCAAAGACACTCCACTCCACTATGCCTGCTGAGCAGGTGGCATCATCCAAAACATGTTGATGTGCGGGGTGGTCAGCAGGATTATTTAAGGCCTCTCCCCAGGCACGTACAGAAGGTTCTCTTCCACCAGCTTCGCCAGGGACCTCACAGCAGTTGAATTCTGTAGAAATAAGGCCTGTAGGAGGTAAGAGATTTTTGTCACGTTATGTTTTGTAGGATGTCCACATAGCCCATAGTCTATTGTGGTTCAGGAATGATGCAAATCATGCTATCATACTCCCTGTTACCCTCAGTCCTCTGGAGAAATAGAGCAGATACATTGGACTCTAAAACCTCATTCAGAAATCTGCTGGCTTAAAATGGCCTCATGCTTTATTGCTAGCCTTGTAAAAAATGAGAGCAACCCTGCAAGCAAGCTCAATATCGCTCCCTGTGAAATGATGTTCAGCAGGCCTAGGAACTGGGTCTGAGGCCATGTCCTGGGCCCAATTTCACTGAATCCTCTCATAATCACGTTCTGTACCTAAAAGTGTTTCTCTCTTCCCTGGAGACATAAAATCAGGAGGCTCTGCCAGAGGAAATCTGCCACCCCATCAACGATGAGGTGATTTCGTGTACATAAAGGTGTTGCAGAGCAAAGATAGCTGTCACCACTGTGCGAGGGACCCTTTCACATGTTCTGATATAATTATCAAGGTGAAAGAAAAATCCAGTTGGATTCATGCTTTCAACTGGACTTGGGTTCCCATGAGGTCTTGAAACTTAAATCTTCTAGAATAACTATATTGGTACTGAATTCAACTGAAAAGAACTATTTTCAATGAACTTATTACTATTATCATAAACAGCCCTGCTGGCCTATTCACAGCAGTGATGATTTCAAATTACTGTTTTTTTTTTTTGAGATGGAGTTTCGCTCTTGTTACCCAGGCTGGAGTGCAATGGCGTGATCTCGGCTCACCGCAACCTCTGCCTTCTGGGTTCAGGCAATTCTCCTGCCTCAGCCTCCTGAGCAGCTGGGATTACAGGCACGCGCCACCATGCCCAGCTAATTTTTTGTATTTTTAGTAGAGACGGGGTTTCACCATGTTGACCAGGATGGTCTCGATCTCTTGACCTCGTGATCCACCCACCTCTGCCTCCCAAAGTGCTGGGATTACAGGCTTGAGCCACCGCGCCCGGCCCTCAATTACTTTAAGACTCATAATTTACTAGAAACAAACATGTTATTTGTAATACTACTTTTCTTACACTCCCAGTAATGGTCCCCAGAGTTATTTATTTCCCATTCTTTCTATATTGTGTTTTCAGGATAGACATGGCCCAAATTTATAAGACCAACAATCTGATTGTTGTCAGAGTGAAGGTGGGACCATCTTTGTGAAATATTTTTGGTAACATTAACATAACTAATATGCATCACAATACTCAACCCCTAAATTTGATGTGAAATGTCTGAGGCTAGTAGTTTGCATAGCCAGAATTGCATCCCCTAGGCTCTCCCATTATGAAATCTGATTATTAAGGGGCTTATTTGAGGCCATACAAGAACAAAAAGAAACATTAAATACAGTCCTTGGGGCCAAGGTGGCTCATGCCTGTAATCTCAGCACTTTGGGAGGCCATGGGGGGTGAATCATGGGGGCCATGGGGGGTCAGGAGATGGAGATCATCCTGGTCATAGTGAAACCCCGCTTCTACTAAAATACAAAAAATTAGCCGGGCGTGGTGGCATGCGTCTTAGCCCCAACCACTCAGGAGGCTAAAGCAGGGGAATCGCCTGAACCCGGGAGATGGAGGTTGCAGTGAGCTGAGATCGTACCGCTGCGATCTCAAAAGATCCATCTCAAAAATAATAATAATAGTACAGTCCTTGAAGAAACAGAAATAGACAAATGTAGCTAATGCTTGTTGATGTCGATACCTTAATAACAAACTTAATGCTCTGAGACAATTACAAAAACATGTAATACAATTGCAATGGAAACAGCCAAAAATTCAGAATTGGACTGTTGAGAAATAATGTAATGCCCAAACAAAAATTCACCACAAGAATCTCGGAGGGACTCGGCAATAAAGCAGCTTAGCAATTAGCTAGAGAAAAGTTCTGAGATTTCATCACTCGTTCAGCATGACATGCTGCTATCATAAGATAACTATGGATTGAACTGATGTGGAAAATGGCCTATGGGTGGGTTTGTCCTCAAGACTTAGCACAATAAGAGCCACAGACATGGCCGGGCATGGTGGCTCATGCCTGTAATCCCAGCACTTGATCACTTGAGATCAGGCAGATCACCAGCCTGGCCAACATAGTGAAACCCCATCTCTACTGAAAGTACAAAAATCAGCCGGGCATGGTGGGGGGTGCCTGCAGTCCCAGCTACTCAGGAGTCTGAGGCAGGAGAATTGCCTGAACCCAGGAGGCAAAAGTTGCTGTGAGCCGAGATCACACCACTGCACTCCAGCCTGGGCAACAGAGCAAGATTCCGTCTCAAAAAAAAAGCACCATGGAACATTAAACACTGGAAATTGGAAAATGTATCTGTACCCCTCCAAAGGTGCCTCGTCTTTGATACCAGATAATGGCCATGGGTATCTTTATGTTTTGTGGCTGGGAAATATTACTGAGGATGACAGAACAACTGACAAAGGGCCTAAATTGTTATGTAAGTGTGAGGTTATTTGATGGGAATGCAGGAGAAATGTATTGGGCCTTTCAAGAAAAACTCTTAACATTTTAGATAGGTGCTGCAGGTAAGCCACTCCTGAGGGTTAGGTTGGGTAAACTGTAAGCAACTACAAAATGATACTCAAATAGTTGCATGAAACGGCAAGTGATAAAGACAGCACAGCAGTTTGTAACATTAATGTCTGCCAAAGGAGAATTTTTGCACACTGCTAATCAAGTTTGCTTTAACCATTTGCCATTAATATGATGGGTTTAGAGGTTTTTCCTGAGTGCATATCCCACTGACTGTTAAATTCATCCCATTGAGACCCTGATCATTGCTTTTGTGTCCATTCAAAATTCATATGTCGAAATCCTAACTAACCCCAAGGTGATGGTATCAGGAGGTGGGGTCTTTGGGAGGTCATTAGGTCATAAAGACAGAGACCTCTTGAATGGGATTAGTGCCCTTGTAGAAGAGAGCCCAGATTACCCTTCGCCCCTTCCGGCATGTGAGGTTAGTGAGAAGACAGAAGTCTATGAGCGAGCAGGCCCTCACCAGGCATCAGATCTGCTGGAGCCTTGATCTTGGAGTTCCAGCCTCCAGACTATAAGAAATAAATTTTTGTTGTTTATAAGCCACCCAGTCTGTGATGTTTTGTTCTAACAGCCCGATCAGCTTTGCTCTTTTTACTGTGGGCTCGCTGAATATTTTAATGGTTGCAAACTCTCCAGAGAATGCAGTGTTACTACAAAATAATAACAAAGGTGGGGGGGAACTGTAAAGGGAAATAAAAATGAGTGCATTTGTCTTGTTCCCAAAAGGAAAAGAGACCCCTTCTCCCCCTCCCTTTGCTTAGAACATTTCCTTGAGAAAGCTGGTATTTGTAAAGCCTTCCTCTGTTCCTTCAGATGCTTATGCCAGTCTTTTTAAAGTTTAAATAAATCTTTTACCAGAATTAAAACCCAAAACTGTTTTTCTGAAAAGCCTGGGAGCTGCCCTCTTAAGTGTAATGTCAAGGATGACAGTGCCCCATGTTGCTTGTCACCAAGGGTGTGTCAAGGCGCCCAGTGCCCTGACAACCTGCTGTTCGTAGAGATTCAACTTGCTTTATTTTCCTATAACAAAAGGCACAGATGGCCACCCCAATCACCAGGTGAATTAGGTAAGCTGTGAGTGTGTGTATAACAAACAACGCTGTGGAGCTCTCTCACCTGAGTTCAAGTCCTCGCACGTGACAGCGTGTGTGTAATGGGTTGTAGCTGCTTGGCTACGTAAACGGGGGAGATTTCTGACTGTCTTTATGATCGCATTAGCTGATGACATGTAATGCATCCATGTGTTTAGTGCTTATTCAATCACAGAAGTACTATTTTCTTTCTTTTCCACATTTGTGGAGAGAATATTCTGGGTTGGCAGGAGATTTTATTTAAAATAATTTTTTTTCCTCGATAGCATAAGGTCTGTCTTCCAAGTTGCCATAGGTGACAATTTTAGCAAACGTTCTGTTACGACATAAAATGCCTTTCCTTACTGCCCAGCCCCCAGCTGGTGATAATTTACCTGTGTGTGACAGTATCACTCCATTTCAAGGAACACATTTCTGTGTGTGCTACAGTAGGGTGGGCAACGGTGCACTAAGTCAACCTAGAGGTCACGTCCCCTTCATGCAGTAAAAGTTTATTTCTTGTTGGTGGCGTGGTGTGATAAGAGCCAGTGGAATCGGGGGCTCCATCTTGCTCCAAGCAGTGTGGGGCCTTCGGGACGCAGGTTCCTCTTGTCTCGCAGTACTGTCATCTGCAACATGAGGGAGGTCTCAGAAACAGGAAGCACACAGCAAGCCACCAAACCTCTAACGCAGTCTTGGAACATACCAATCTTGAACCTTCAACGGGTCATAGAAGGGAAACCAGGCAGATGTCAGCACGCTGCTGAGACCTCGGTCAATGAGTCACCTAGGCTCTTGTGAATTACAGAATCAATGTTGGAAGCCCAGGAATCCAACTAATCAGGTTTGGGACCCAGAAGCCTGGCCGTCTTGGAGTCTGGAGAGGCTTGAGGGCTCCACTGAGCCAGGGATTTGTCATCAGAACTCTTGGGGTCAAGTCCTGGCCTACCTCTGGCTGGTTGTTTCCACTGAGACACGTTATTTCTCTCAGCTTCAGTATCCTCCTCTGTAAAAACATGTATTCTACATACTGCTTGAGATGATTTCAAGGCTTACGGGAGATGATGTTTGAGGAAATGCTTTGAAAGCTACAAGGCACAAGACAAACACCACTTAATATTACTCATCTTGTCTCCGCAGAGACATCCCTCGCTGGGCCAACCTCTTCCCATATGTGCAAAGAGTGGGGAGAGGTAAACACTGACGTTTCTTCCAGTGCTGCCGAGTAGGATTCTAGCCATATGACACCCTCCCTCTGTGAGTCTCTGGACCCCCTCAGCCTGAGCCTCCAAAGTCTGGAAGGTTTCACAGCTCATGTGTCCACCAGATGACAGTGGAAGGGCTCAGAGAGATGCTTCCAGAAAGCCTTTCTCCACAAACACTACACAGAGTTAGGTCCCTGTTCCAACCCTTGGCTCAGACCCTAAAAGAGAGAGTCACTGTCATCTGTCTTTACCCCACTCAACCCCGCCCTGGCTTTGGAATTTCTCTACATTCTGTATTTGTCCCTAGCCTGTTAACTATAGCTTCACTGCTGAGCCATCTGTTCTAGACCATGTTCCTGCCTCTGCCCACCACACACTGTTCCCTGGAGCTTGACCTGGTCAGCCAGAGGAAGCATCTGAAAAGGAGCATCTCAATTTCAGCGCAGTCGACCTTAACAAAATGACTTCGAGAAGTGCACCAGCTTGGGAACCAGGACTTCGGGGTTCCCCTGCTTCTGTCATTGGCAGCTGCACAGCCTTATCTGAGACTTTCCCTCCCTGGGTGTGCGTCTATAAATGCCAGGTTTGGACGCAGAGACTGCTGCTGTGATTCTGAGATGGGGAGCTGGGGAGCAGGGCTGGGAAAAGAATCAGTCGGGTGAACTCCTGGCTGGCTGAGCCCTGCAGAAGTGGTCCTGGGCTCCTTCTTCCTTCAAGGCTTGGCCAAGTTCTCTCTGCTTATGCCTCCATTCTGTCCTCTTGATGGGACAGGTGCTTGTTGACTGCCTGTTGACAGGATCATGGGAAGCAGTTTCTCAGAGAAGAGACAAGAGGAGCAAAGCCCCAAGTCCTAGTGGAGCAGCCTACAAAGGTGGCCATATGCACTTGGCCTTGGCCTGGGCCCTCTTGCAGCCACTGAATGGGGACCCCTGACAATGACTTCCTCAGATCTCTTGAATTCCAGTCTCCCTCTTCCCATCTGTGCATTCCAGCAATGGATATCATTGGTTCACCTGCTCCCACCCTGAAGTCCTTTGAAGGTTAAATTCTGTTTCAATAATATACTGGGAAGCTGATATTCACATACACACATTTTATTTTTCATAAAATAAAGGATAATATACCCACCCATACCCTGTAAGTTTCATAGCCTAGAAGTCTTCCTAGTAGTCAGATTTTCTGTCTCCCAGAGGGAGAACTCCTGTACCCCAAGATCCGGGGGGCCTGGTGTTTGAGGAGCTGCATCTTCTTCCAAGCCCAGGGGAGAAAGCATGTCTTGAAGGATAGACGTTGTTCATTTGTTCTCCTTTGTGCGACTTTGATAGAATCCCATATAAAGGCTATCTGGCTTAGCTCAGAATGCAAGACAGAGGACATGGGCACTCCCCCGTCTGAACAGGCTTGAAAAAGGGCACAGACCCAAGAGAGGCCTTCGCGGAGGCCCAGCACAGGGTGGTTCAGGATGCACAGACAGGTTCTCTTGGGGCTGTGGGCCAGAAGGTGGGGAAGCCACCTTAGTTCTGCTGGAGCAAATTTGGGAAGAGTCATGGGAGAAAGATTCTCTGCTCTGGGATCTGGGCCACTGCCTACCATGTCCCATCTCTCCGTCTGCCCCGTGTTCCCTCCTTCCTGTCGTCCCCAGCCCCTCATTGGTGCTCCCACTCCTGAACACCACAGCCAATCATCCTGGGGTTTCTCCCATCTGTGAAAGAACAGGTCTCTCAACTACCCAGAGGGAGACTTCCAGGATGGTGCCTGCTTAACTTTCCTATAATCCAGGGTCATTGGAGAAATGAGCCAGGTGGGGAGAGTGGAGCCTCACTTGTGGTGACAGACCCCGGGATCTAGCCTATCTGAGACAAGGGCAGATCAGCAACCATCTGCAACCAGAAGCAGGACAGGTGTTCTATCCATTGCCCCCAGGTGCTGCCTCCCAGGTTCCTGGAGCCACCTTGAGTCCAGCTCAGCCCACCACCCAGACGCTGAGCATTCAACCAGGGCAGTATAGTACATGGGGCTCCTCAGAATTCCTGGCATCACCCTTGCCCAACCTGTCCCTTTTTTCATCCCCACCTCACATCTCTCCTGTCCTTCAACATCTCCTGGAGCTGTTACTCTTCCTGGAGAAGGGGTTCTCGGTCCCCTTCCAGCACCCTCTCATCCTCCTCCTTCTCCATGCAGCCCACGGTGGCAGCCAACCCAGCGCCTACGCCACCCCCAACCACGGCAGCCCCTGTGGCCCCCACAGCAGCTCCAGCAGCCACCATCCCGGCCTCTGCAGCCAGTGCAGCTGCCGCCATGCCAGCACCCACCACGCCACCTGCCAGGCCCATGAGCCCAGCCCCCACAGCACCCCCCACAGCAGCCAGGTGCCCACAGAAGCGCATGGTGTAGGAGTCCATGAAGGCCTTGGCTGTGGCCTGCAGCTCGGCTTCCAGCGCCTCCAAGGTCTGATCTCTTCCCTTGCAGAGTAAGGCCACACCATGGCGGGCCAGGATGGTGTCTTTCTGGGTGGAGAGGAGGTTCCGCATGGTGTCTGGCAGGACCCGCAGCGCAGAGAATATGCGCTTGGTAGCTATGTCCTGTGACAGGGAGGGAAAGGAAGGTGCCCTGACCAGGAGCCCGAGGCATCCTCTCTCTGGCCTGTACCCTGCCCGGCCCGCACCTGCCTTCCGCACAGGTCCTGGGGCTCACCTGCTGCCTCACGTACTCCTCAAACTCCCTCTTGGCAGCTTCCACCTTCCTCAGGTCATGCAGCTGAGCAGCCATCTGTCCACGGGAAAACCCAGGCTGCCTCTTCCTTCCTCCTCAGCCAGGGGCGCTGCTCGTTTCCACATCTCCACTCCCAGGGCACACGGACCCCCACCCCACAGGCCTCAGCACATCCCCCACCTCCCTTCCTCCCTGCCTCCCTGCTTCCCCACCTCCCCCGCCTCCCCAGCCTCCCTGCCTCCCTGCCAGAATGCTGGATCCCCCAAGGGTTCATACCTCGTCCGGAGAGGTGAAGCCAGGCCCTGTCCTCCCCATCCAGCCTGAGAGGTTCTGCAGAGATACCATCGCTGGGGTCAGGGAGAGCAGGGGCCCAGCTGAGTCGCCTGGGTCTCCAGGGAGTTTTCACACCTTGATCTCCTGAGCTAGCTGCTGCCCTGTGAGCAGGCGTCTGTCCCCCCTGGCCACGGTGCGCCCCTCGTTCCAGTACCCCTGGCAGCGGCTCTTAGCATGCTGGGGGGCTGTGCTCAGCACATCTGAGACGTAGGCCCCCAGAAGGTGGCGGAAGTCATCATCTGTGTCTGAGGGAGAGATTTGCACGCTGAGAGACTGCAGGCAGGCTTTGGGAGAAGAAGGAGTGTCAGAGGCCAAGTGGGTGCTTCGAAGGGCTTGGTCGCCAGAGGAGGGGAGGTGGGAGCAGGGCAAGGGAGGTCCAGCTCTCGGGGACACTCACCACCAGGGCTTGTGTGGCCTTGGTTCACCCACCGCCTCCCTGGGGCAGGCAAAAGGCAGCAGCGGGCTCGCTTCCCTTGCAGCAGCTCCTGCACTTTGGGGTATCTGCCAGACAATCTCTGCGAGGCAGCGAGAGGAGTGCTCTGAGCTAGGAGGTCCAGCCTCCCCTTCTTGGCTCCCTGCCAGGACCCCTCCCAGTCTTCCCCACCTTCTGCCCTTTCCATGGTCCCTCCACTCCCTCCCCTTGCACCACTCACCTGGAAGATGTCACCTATGTGCCCCTGCCCTGCCTTGTTGGGGTGGGATGAGTCACGAACTAAGAGGTCCAGATGCTGGAAGAGAAGGGGTCCTGACACCAGCAACTGGGGGTGGCGGGGCCTGGGGCTGATGAATCCAGAGATGGATGTCTCACCTGGATTGGCACCATCCCATAATGCTTGCCCATCACCTCGGCCACGTGGACAAACATCTGGGTGGGGCACAGAAAGCGTCAGGGCTGGGCCACTTCGAGGACTATGGTGTACCCCAAGCCTGTCTCCCCACCTCCATGTGCCTGCTGTAGAAGCCAAGCTTCCCCCTTTGCAGCCTGGGGTTCTCCTGCCTCTCCCCAAACCAGGCATCTCATGCTTTACCCTCCACTCTCCCCCTTCAACCCTGTTCAAGTGTCATAAACCCTAGGCCAGGCCAGGGGGCATATAGTTCCTTCTGGTCCAGGCCCTGGCCTTGTGGGCAGGGCAGGGGTGGGGATGCCCCCAACATCAGAGGTCTCTGTACCTCCAGATAGTCCAGGTCTGTATCCTTCAGCTCCTGGGAGGTGCTGAGGATCTGGAATGTAAGAGGGATTACAGAGGCCAGGTGACTTCACCGGGGAAGGCCCTGGTGAGTGGGGAGCTCACAGGCAGCCTGTGGGCCTCACAGAACAGGAGAGGCCAGTATGGGAGCCTTGAAAGCTTCAGGATTGGGCTGGCCTCGAGGCCAGAGGCAGGCCTGGAGGGTTCTGCGATCCATTAGGCCTTCGGCTGCCCCGGGGACCATCAGCCCACCTTTAGGAATAACCATGTTCCCACTTTCACAGAGTAGGATCACCTTCCCCTTTCTGGGGCAGCCGCAGAACCTATAAGGATCCCAGACACCGGAGCCTGTGAGATGGTCTGGCCTTGAGGAAGCTGGGCTGGAGAAGGGTGTGTGGGGTGAGGATGCCAACATCAGTGCCCCCCATCACCTGGTAGGAGCTCAGCATCGTGGTGAGAGCACAGAGCTTGATCCTGGTTTCCCTGCTCAGCTCAGGGCTCATGGCATCCCCTGTGTCCACCAGGAACACCGCCACCTATGCAGCAGGCAGGGGAAGAAGCACGGGGCCAGGACTACCTTGTTCTGCCACATTCTTCCCACCCGCGTCTTCCATCCTTACCCCAGAGATGCCCTTCTTGATTCCCCTTCCCATCCCTGACCTCCTTCTGCCACTTCCCCCTCACCTTCTTCCCTTCTTTCCCCAGCAAGAAGGGGTGGCTCCACATCCATATGCCCCTGGCAAGGCCATTGGCACCCCACCTGCAGTCCTGCAGGGATGCCTCTCTTCCTCTCGGCCAGCTGCCCTCACCAGACTCCTGCAGGGGAGAGAAGGGAGAGCATCAGTTGGTCGGTTCCTTGTTCCCACAGACCAGAATACCAGACCCAGTTTATCCCCTAGGCAGGGACCCCCATCCTTTCCCCACTCCCCACTCCTCCCCTGCCCCGCCCTCACCAGGCCCGGCAAGCCCTGAAGCAAGTGGTTGAGGAGGAAGGACTTCCCTGAGTGTTGCTCCCCCAGGACAGCGAGGAGGCAGACCGGGGTGTCCCTGGCCAGGGGGTGCTTCAGGCAGCGGTTGATGGCCCCCATCCTAAGGATGAGGCCCCCAGAGGCATTGACACGAACCAGCAGCAGTGGCTCCGCCCTCACAGGACAGGTCTCCTGGGCCAGGAGAAGAAAGGGGCCCCTGAGCATCCAGGACCAGCCCCTGACCCTGGAGTGTGTCCAAGCTGGAGCTCTGGGTCCTGTCCTGATGTTCTAGAATAGGGCCAAAGCCACCCCCTCCTCTTGGGTCTGAATGATGAGGCCCAGTCCCCAGACCTGCAGCGCAGGGGGCAAAGGCCGCTGCGGCAGGAGCTTCATCTTCTCGCCTAGGCTCCGGAGGCCCCTCTTCTGCTTGCATATCTTCCGGCACTCAGGGCAGCAGGGCGGCTCGCAGCCCGGGACACGGTGTGTGCTGAAGCACCGTGTGCAGAAGTCGTGGCCACAGTCCAGCGAGATGGGCTCGCGCAACCTCTCCAAGCAGATGGAGCAGGTGGGGAGCTCCCGGGGCGCCATGGGCCGGGGCCCCAGGCCCAGCTCCAACTTGGGGAAAGGCGTATGGGACCTGTGGGGCAAAACAGGCCATTGAAAAGCAGCATGTCTATTGCGGACGGGGGTGCCGGCCAGGGTTGTGGTGGAAGACTGATGGCTTGGGGGTGGAGGTCCCTTTGTGCCACCCCAATTTCCCTCAGTGCCTCCATGGACAGGCAGAGCTGCTCCCAGAGAGGCCAAGCTCTGCCCATGCCTTACTGACATGCATCCTAGAACAGTGGTGGGCAGCAGCAGTGGTGAGAGAGTCTGAGAGGGAAAATCTGGGTGGAAGGGACTCCACCACA
The DNA here is from genome assembly GCF_001604975.1 of Cebus imitator. Lineage (NCBI taxonomy): Eukaryota > Metazoa > Chordata > Mammalia > Primates > Cebidae > Cebus > Cebus imitator. The sequence continues at coordinate 561,289 of NW_016107853.1, forward strand.
TCCCAGCTACGCAAATCTGAGCAAGTTCTTCCCCTCTCTGGGCCCCAGTTTCCTAACTGTCCCAGAGGAGAGGACAGCAGCACCCCTCAGGAGGCTGTTGGGGTGACCCTCCGAGAGGAGGCGTGTGCAGCTCCCTGCATGGTGCCTGGTACAAATGCCTGGGAAAAGCCTCTCCCGGCCTTCTGCAGCGGGGCTCCCCCCAGGGGGTGCTGATTTCAGCCAGGCCCCCAGGGATGATTCCCTCCACAATCCCGTGCTGCAGGGAAGTGAGGAGAAGGTAGCAGCCTGTGCTGCAGTTGGGCAGATGGCTCTGGATCTTAGAAGATTCCTTCCGCTCTCTGCTCTGAGCTGGCATCTGCCTCCCTGCAGCACCCACCTGCTTCTTCCTGTCCCTCCCTCCACAGCCTGGCAGATCCAGCCTCAGGCGGACAGCCCTCCCGACTGGGCTGCCGGTTCTGTGTTCTGGGACCGGCCATTTCAACTGACCTGCCTGGCCCCACTGCACCCATCCCAGCCTGGCAGGCCCCGCTACTTACCAACTGTTGCCACTGTTTCCCATGAAGCTCTGTTTTCTCTCCTTGGAGAGAAAAAAAAAGATTTAGAACAGAATCCAGACTTCTATCTTCATGCTGGGTTTCCAGGGACCCCTCATCCTCCCCCCAGCCGGCCCATCCCCCTCCCAAAGGGGGGCCCTTCCCACCCGACTCTCCTTCCTGATCTTAGGACTAAAGACTTGCCTGTTTGCCAAGCCGGTGACAAAAGGAAGTGACTGATAAGGCGGGCCTCGGCATGGGAGGCTGGGATGGGGAGAGGGTCCGGATGCAGAGGGGGAGGCCCCGAGACCTTCAACCAGAGGTAAGGATGCCTTTTCTCGCGGAAAGGCTAGCGGGCTGCAGCAGGCGGAAGGTGAGGTCGGGGGATGGTCTCCCTGAGGAGCTGACTCCCGGTCAGAGCTGGAAAAGAAATGTGACAGTCGGGAAAGAGGAGGCTGCTGCTGGACTCACCCCAGGGGGAGGAGACAGGGCTGCGGGTAGCAGAGCTCGGAGGAGGGAGGGATGGAGCCCGACTCAGAATCCCTGGCAGAGGCTGGGATGCAGGCAAGCCTGCCGAGGTGGTGAGTCGCCATGGAGACAGAAGGGAAAGATAAGGACAGGGAGGGGGAGGGGGACAGAGAGGGAGAAGGCGTGCGGTACACCCCCAAACATGGAGGCGCCCTCCAGCGGAACCACAGGCCAGCACTACCTCTACCGGGCCAGCTGAGGTCTCCCCAGGGCCACAGGGCAGGGTGGGCAAAGAGAAGAGGTATGGGAAACAGGAGAGGGTACGACCAGAGCTGACCCAGAGACAGGGAGGCTATTCATCCATTCATTCAATAAAGTTACTGAGTACCTACTGTGTACAGAGCCCCCAAGTACCACCCTACTTCACATGGCCCTGCACATCCCCTACCCTCTTCAGGGTCATGTCATTGATGCCCAACCCAGCTGCAGCCTTCTTCAGCACCCATGGGCCCTGCATGTCCTCTGGTGTATTTCCCTCCCCATGGCTTTCACCCTGCCTCAAACATGAGCAGGGTGAAATCTATCAAAACTATGAGCCACCTCTGGACCTTCTAATGGCTTCTTGACTGGGCTCCTTGTCTCTCTTTCACTCCCTAGTGCACGGCCAGCATAGGCTCCCCCAGCACAGATTACCTCACACTGCTCAAATACATTCTATAGCTCTCTACCATCAGATGAAAATCCAAACTCTTCGGCCTGGGGTCTGGGCTGAACCTTCCTTCCAGCCTTCTCTCTCGCCCCACTCTTCCCTGCCTCCGCCCCTGGGCTCAACATTCCCTCTGCCTGCTGCGCTGCTCCTTCTCATCCCTCCTAGGACACTCTCCCAGGCCCAGCACCGGTGCTGCGGCCTCCCTGGAGCCTCCTTGCCTTACCCCCCCCAAATGGGACATCTGATATGTGATAGGCTTGGTGCAGCCCGGGCTTCAGAGCCAGGCAGGTCTGGGTTCAATTCCCAGCTGGGGGGCTCTGGGACTCCACTGCATCTCTCTGTACTCTGAGGAGCCACCATGACCTACATAAAGCCACTAGTCCAGGCAGGGGAGTCATTCGTACATCCTAGGAGCTAGGATGCAGAAGGGTTGGGGTGAGGTGGGATCCACAACCTAGAGAAGTTCAGCAGAGACCACCTCCAGCAGGTGGAGACACTGCTGAGGCTGGGGCAACATCTTGTTCATTTTGGGGTCTAGAGGACCTGAGATTGCAGGGCTGAATCAATCAGATTCAGAGAAGCAATGCCATAGACTGTGTCTCCTCCTGCCCCAGGTGGGACAACCCCAGTGTGTGGCAGCAAAGCCTCACATTCAGGGGATGAGGAAGCAAGCCTGAGCTGTGCCACAGCTCTGCCTTCAGGGTAAAAGGGAGGGTTTTCTCAGGCCCCGTAGCCTTTCATCCTCGCAGGAGAGTGAGCGTGGGCGCTGGACTCAGATTCAAGCGCTAAACCCGCCTCTGTCCCAGCGTGAAATGCTGGTGAGTCATTGCCCTCTCTGAGCTTCCATTTGCTCATTACCAAGCAAAGATGTGAGGAAGCAGATGGGACAATCAGTCTTCACTTAACGATACTTACTGAGCACCAGGCACTGTGTCTCACACTGGGGTACAGCTAGAAACAAGAGAGACAAAGCCCCATCCTCCCCAAGATCCCAACCAGACAAAGAAAAGTCATTGCTATGATCTGGGTGAGAACCCAGATGTGGGGAGGGTGAGAAGAGGTGTCAGGCTGTCCTGATAAGCAAGGAGGTAGGGAAAGGCTGTCCAGGCAGGGCAAACCACATGTACAGGGCCCAAAGGGGAGGGGACACAGGGCCCATTCTGGGGAATGAAGGAGGTCCAGCTGGCCTGGCAGGAATATTAGATTCTAAGATGGGTACGCTGAGGTGAAGGGCAGAGCAGACCTTGGTCATGCAGGCCCTCAGGAGCCAAAGGAAGGGATGGGGACTTCATCAGTCGGTGTCCCAGCAGGGATCCCACAGGGCAAATGCATATGGTAGAAGCCTCAATCTTAGGGCTGGCTATATAATTTTTTTTTTTTTTTTTTGAGACAGGGTCTTACTCTGTCACCTAGGCTAGAGTACAGTGGTGCGATCTCAGCTCACTGCAGCCTCTGCCTTCTGGGGTCAAGCGATTCTCCAGACTCAGCATTTCCAGTAGCTGGGACCACAGGTGCACACCACCACACCCGGATACATTTTGTATTGTTTTGTTTTGTTTTGAGACAGAGTTTCACTCTTGTTGCCCAGGCTGGAGTGCAATGGCATGATCTTGGCTCACCACAACCTCCGCCTCCCAGATTCAAGCGATTCTCCTGCCTCAGCCTCCCAAGTAGCTGGAATTACAGGCATGCACCACCGCGTCCAGCTAATTTTGTATTTTTAGTAGAGACAGGGTTTCTCCACGTTGGTCAGGCTGGTCTCGAACTCCTGACCTCAGCTCATCTGCCCGCCTCAGCTTCCCAAAGTGCTGGGATTACAGGCATGAGCCACTGCATCTAGCCACTTTTTGTATTTTTTTGTAGAGACAGGGTTTCATCATGTTGCCCAGGCTGCTCTTAAACTCCTGAGCTCAAAGTGATCCACCTACCTCAGCCTCTCAAAGTCCTGGGATTACAGGCGTAAGCCACGGTGCCTGGCCAGGCTAGCTGTATAATTTGTGGGTTTGGAGAAAAATGTAGCTGCGAAGTCCCCAGGGGCAAGAAATTCCATTGCCTCGTCTCACAGCACAGTGCCTCCATCCATGGCCAACAGGCGGCCCTTCCAGATTGCCACAGTTGTTTTAGGACATGCTCAATACCTGGACTGGGGGTCAGGGTGAAGCCTATGCTGAGTTTCAGCCTGGGGAGGGGAGATCTACCACTTTGTTACACCCTAAGATGCCAGGGACCAATCCAGCAGTCCCCAGTCCTCCTTGAGCCCACATTCAGGCCTCCAGATGGAGGGGAGCAGCCATGGTGGGGCAGAGGTGGGGCCACTGGGAGCCTGGGAGTGGGCAGCCAAGAGCCTGTGCTGGGGAGGCAGTGGGACATGGGATGCACACTAACCAGATTCCAAGTTCTCAGTGAAGGTGCCGTTTTCCCATCAGACTTCACTCACAAAGCACACGTTCAATGCTAAAATTATTGTTTCAAGATGGTAGCTAGAGCACTGAAGCCCAAGCACAGGGCCTTTCTGAGCTCTGGCCTTGAGTGGCTACACTAGACGCACACCTGTGAAGCTGGCCCCAGTCACTCTGGCTGCTGTGTGGACAACAGAGTAGAGGGGCAAGCGGGGAGGCCGGGGGGCTGTTGGGGAAGTCAAGGCTAGAAGTGGAATAGAGATCCACTTGAGATCACACGCGGGCACCTGAAAGCGGGCGCTCCCCGAGGCATGGTGCAGGCCAACCAGGCAGATAGGAGATGTGCTCCTGGATAAAGACTGGGCCCTGCCCCTTTGCAGCCAGGGGCCTCTAATGCAATCTAGGGCTCTAAGGGGAACCCCTAGCCCAGGGAGGCCAGCTGTGGTGGTCTTGGGCCTATGTCTATGGGCAGCCCCACTTTATCCATTATGCTCCATGAGTCTCTGAGTCTACAGTCTATGAGAATGTTTGAAACCTAATGGAAGAATGAGGGTCTCCAAACCACAAAAAAATTTCAAAACCAAAAGTAACACCCACTTAGTTTAATGTCCCAGTACCCCTCGCATGACATTAGCTGGTAAACCCAGCTCAAGTTATCATCTGTAAGGTCAGATTCAAATCACAAGTGCACTGATTCAACAAATGTTTACTGAGCGCTACTAAGTACTGAGCACAGTGCTAGCTTCTGAGAAGTCAGGGTGACCAAAACAGAGAAAGTAATGGCAGTAAAGTGTTGAGACACTGGCCAAGCATGGTGGCTCACACCTGTAATCTCAGCACCTTGGGAGGCTGAGATGGGTGGATTGCTAGAGCTCAGCCTGGGCAACATGGTGAAACCCTGTCTCTACAGACACACACACACACACACACACACACACACACACACTTAGCCAGGCATGGTGGTGCACAGCTGTGGTCCCAGCTACTCAGGAGGCTGAAATGGGAGGATCACTTGAGCCCAGGAGGTGGAGGTTGCAGTGAGCTGAGCTTGCACCACTGTACCCAGTCTGGGTGACAGAGTGAGATCCTATCTCAAAAAAGAAAAAGTATTCAGACATCAAAATAAACAATTTGTCTTGGCTGGGTGCAGTGGCTCACGCCTGTAATCCCAGCACTTTGGGAGGCCGAGGCGGACAGATCACAAGGTCAAGAGATTGAGACCATCCTGACCAACATGGTGAAACCCCATCTCTACTAAAATACAAAAATTATCTGGGCGTGATGCACAAGCCTGTAATCCCAGGTACTAGCGGGGGCTGAGGCAGAAGAATCACTTGAATTTGGGAGGCGGAGGTTGCAGTGAGCCAAGATCGTGCCATTGCACTCCAGCCTGGGCAACAAAAGCAAAAACTCTGTCTCAAAAATAATAATAATAATAATAATAATAATAATAATTTGTCTTATCAAAAGATTATCCTTTGAAAAATATTCATGGCAAAAAATTTCAATTCAACCTCGGCTGTGGGTACCACATGTTTTAATGTGCTTGCTCTGATTAGAGAGAGTCCTCTTGAAGGTCAAAGGGCCCAGGGCCTGCAAAGTTCTTGAACCTGGAAGCTAAGGCCCTCACAAGAGGATGACTACCATGGGTGGACCCAGCAAATCTGAAAAGGAAGGGAAGAAACTCCACCCTGCCTAGTTCCTTGCTTTCAAACTATGGTGAAGCTGCCACACACGTTTGCCATGGCGGCCCTAACTGGCCTCTGACCTTCCCCAGGGACTCAATGGAATAGGAAGGGCCACACTCAGCCAGGCCTGGTCCTGCAAGGTGGACAGGCCCTCAGGATGCTGTTGGGGACTGAGCGGTCACTTGAGTGAAAGTGGAATCCACAGAGAGGGTTGGGGTGGGAGGGGAGGTCCTGGGTTTCAGGGGTGGAGCTTGAGCTATGGGAGGGAGTGAATTGCAGGCCCTAGGGACAGACTTATTTGTCATTTCATCTGTTGTCCATTCATTCACCAACAAATATTGGCTGAGTTAGTGTGGGGTGCTTATACCCGGCAAAGAAATGCCAGGAATATGGCCATCACTCACTCAGACAGGATCACTACCTTGGAGACCTTGCACAGACTCAGAGGAGTATGGGTCTGGGAGTCCCAAGGCCCGCTGGCTGGTCCTGCACCATCAACTTGCTGGGTGGTCTCAGGGTGGTTGGGACCTCGGTCCCTGTCCACTGGCTAACCATTTGGCGTTCAAGGTTCCTGCCCTGGACAGCAATGACTGTGTGTGGCATTTAGATTTGGAAAGGGCCCAAAAGGGCCAGCAGGAACCCCTGTGTACCCCACTGGCCCATAGCTCAGCAGCTGACAGGACCAGGCCCCTTCCAGGCAGGTGGAGCTGCTGTGATGCAGGCCTCAGGCAGGATTTCTTCCTCCTGCCCCATAGCAGGCAGCTCCATCCCAACCACCCTGTCAGACCTCTGCCCAAATCCAGCCCGTGGTCTCCAGATCCTAAAGCTGAAAGCTCCCAGCACCTGCTCTCCCACTGCCTTTTCCATCCTTGTGAACCAGGCTCCTGGGGGCTCCGCTCAGGCTGCTGACCTCCTGACTTCCTGACCTCTGGCTCTAGCTTCCAGGCTGGGAGGTGGGGAGGAGGTGGACTCATTTTTTGAATAATCAGCCTCAGGAGTCAAAAATACAGTTCTCTAGACTGGGACCCTGTTTGGGAAGGTTTCTGGGTCCCTTGATGCGGGCAAGAGCCAGCTGCACACATGAACACACACATGCATGCATGCACACACCTGGTCCACCCTCCCCCAACATACCCATCCATGTAAGCCCTCACACATACCATACATATATGGTCAAAACACCCCATCTATCCCACACTCTGTGCTCACACACTGTGCCACGTGCATATCCATGACTCCTCCTTGTCTGATATAGACCCACAGTGCTCGCGCGCGCACGCACGCACACACACACACACACACACAGTTACACCCTCACAACTGCACTTGCACATCCACATCCATTAACATGCTCACTCCTTCACACTCACACACAAATACGTGTATACTTCCAGGCCTCATGCTTATGCACATTTACACACGGGCTCAATCTTACTACCTTACACACACAGACACACATCATACATCCTTACCCAACAGGTGCTAGTCCAAGCACTTTATGTGAGAAACTCACCCTGAGTAACTCAGCCTATGAGGGAGGTACTATATCACTCCCATTGTATAGATGAGGGAACTGAAGCACAGAGAGGTTAAGTCACTTGTCTAACACCGCACAGCTATTAACGGCAGAGCTGGAGTCCAAACTCAAGCCATCAGGCTCCCCAGTCCAAACTCTTAGCCACTATACTCTATGATCTCTCTGGTGACAGAAATAAAGTTAGTTATTACAGTAAGCCTGGGGAAGAGTTTGTAGTTTTGCTGTGTCTCAATTTGCAGTCTCTTTCCTGAGGGGGATAAAAATCAGTCCAGTCCATCTATGCAGAATATTGGAAACAGGCAACTGAGTTCTGACTGGTTCTGACCCCAGCTTGCTGTGTGACCTTGGGCAAGTCCCTGATCTTTTCTGGGTCTGTTCCCTGATGTGTAAATGTCGGGGAGGAGTAATGTGATCAGAAGTCCCATGGGTGGAACATCTCCAGTCCTCTCCCACTTCTTAGCTGGGAGCTGGACTTCATGAAGCCTGGCACCATGGGCACTGCCCTGGTAAGCACCGGGTCTTAGCCCATTTCTGCTACAATAATACAATGCCAGACTGGTTAATTCATAATGAGCAGAAATGTATTTGGCTCACAGTTCTGGAGGCTGAGAAGGCTAAGACCAAAGGGCTGCATCTGCTGAGGGTCTTCTTGCTATGTCATCACATGGCAGAAGCCATCACAGGGGCAAGAGAGAGAGGAGAGGGGACCAAACTCATCCTTTTATAAAGGAACCCATTCCCGAGGTGACAGCATTAATCCATTCCTGAGGTGATCTTTAATCACCTCTTAAAGGTCCCATCTCTCAAACCATTGCACTGGGAATTAAGTTTCCAACACTTGAACTTTGGGGGACACCGTCACTATCTTGTTCATCTTCTACCCACTCACCCATCCATTCATTCATTAGTTCTCCACTCCTCCAACCATCTATCCATGCATGCACTGATTATCTACCTATTAATCCATCAAGATAAATTCATTATCTACCTATTTATCCATCTACTCACTCAATCGCCCATGCATTCATTATCCATCCATTAATCCATCCACGTATCCACCATTCATTTCTCTTTTTTTTTTTTTTTTCTTTTGAGACAGAGTCTTGCTCTATCCCCAGACTGGAGTGGTACAGTGGCACAATCTCGGCTCACTGCAACCTCCATCTCCTGGGTTCAAGCGATTCTCCTGCCTCGGCCTCCCAAGTACCTGGGATTACAGATGTGTGGCACCACGCACAGCTAATTGTTTTGTATTTTTAGTAGAGATGGGTTTTCACCATGTTGGTCAGGCTGGTCTAGAACTTCTGACCTCAAGTGATCCACCCACCTTGACATCCCAAAGTGCTGGGATTACAGGCATGAGCCACCACCCCCGACCTCATTTCTTATATTCTTTCATCCATCCATTCTCCAACTACCGATCTACACATGCACACATACATGATTTCCTCCATCCATCCACCCAACCACACATGCACACATCTTTTCATCCATCACTCCACCATCTATCTACCCATCCACCATCTATTCTTACACTTATCCATCCATGCATGGGTAGGGTTCATCAATCTGTCCATGTTATTTATTGAGCAATACACCAGACATCATACTAGGCTCTGGGAGTAGACTGATGAGCCCTCAGGGTGCTTCCAGTCTACTGGAGAGACAGAAAGGTCAATAAGCAAGTACTGGGTGATAAGTTCTCTGATTAGATAAAGTGAGGGGAGACACACGAGAAACAAGCAAAGGCACCTTGCTCAGACCTGGGCACTGGGACGGCTTCCCACACAAGCTGCATCTGCAGGATGAATATGAGGTGGCCAGGCAAAGGAATGGGGACAGGCAAACAACATTTCCAGCAGAAAGACCAGCCCATGCAACGACCCAGAGCTGCAGGATAAACAGCTTCCCTGGAGTGTAGCATATGAAGCAAGGAGAAGTAAGGATAACAGGGGCCGGTCACAGAAGGGTGTGTAAGCTCTTCCACCCTTTGGTGTCACCCCTTAGTCCATGCCCATACACTGCTTCCTTGCAGGACTTAGGATACCTGCTGTCCTGTTGAACCAATGGCCTCTGGGTGCTGCTGGCTGTGGTGAGCTGGTGCCCATGCCAACATGGCTGCCTTCCTGCCCTGGGTCCTGACCCTGGCCCTAAGGTGTAGCAGCATCTGCTCCCAGTGGCTACCCTCCTCCTGTCCCCCAGGCCCAGTGGCGCCGCCTTGCTCTCACCCTGGCCCTCACCAAGGCTATGTCTGTGCCAGGTCCCCTTGTGTGAGCATCAGAGGCCAGGCCTTCCCATCAGCAGCTGGACGGAAGTCAGAGCTCCCAGCTTTACTTTGGAAGCCCCCCACCATCAATCTGGTACTAGGCACCCTGAAACAATTAATAACAGCACAATTACCAAGCATTTGCTTAGCAATTTAGGGTTCACAATGTGTTGCCATGTGCCCTGTTACCTCGACTGACTCTCATAATACAGTGACTATTAGCTCTACTTTATGAATGAGGAAACTGAGGCTTAGGAGCTAAGGAAACATTCCAGTGACAGCCCTGGAAGAAGTAAAATGCCCTGACTCCCAGTCCTGGTCTGCCCCTCCTTTCTGGCCTGCTGTATGCTGTGGTCTCCCAACATCCACACCTCCACACCTTTCCCCCCAGCTACCCTCCTTGCCTGGAATGCCCTTGCCAGTCTCTGCCTGCCCACATGAAACCCATCGCCCAGGCCCAGGTTGCTCAGAGTTTCTACAGGGAACCTTTCCCCATCCTTCTCTCTCCTCCCCTTTGCTCTTCAAACTTATGAAATGCCTCCTATGTACGAAGCATGTATCAAGAGTGATGCTGAATGCAGAGGCTACAACAAATAAGATGTAGTCTGTTAAATAAGATTTATAGGAGATTATTGGTCTGGACTGAGCTCCTGGATAAGCTCCAACAGACCAAACCAAAATGGATTCACTCATGCTGAAGTTCCCTCTCACCAAGCCAAAACTGAATTGTTTATCTGATCTTCCAAGAAATCAGGACACAGAGAGATAACAGCCAAATCCCCAAACAGGCCAGTTTTAGCCAGCAGGATAGGACGTCCCCTCTGCTTTAACCTTTACAAGAAAAGTAACTTTGAAATCAGTCTGCTTTTTGTTCTGCCTGCTTACTTCAGCCCTTTCTGCCTATGAAGCCAATCTCTTCTGTTCAGCTCATCAAACAATCACTCTATTTTATAAGAAGGAGGTGTTGCCCAATTCTAGAATTTCAAATAAAAGCCAATTATATCTTTAAACTAAATTTATTGTCATTTTGTCTTTTGGCAGGTCCCTGCCCCGAGGAGCTCAAAGACTATGTGCAAACAATGAAGCAGGCAGCTGCCTCTCAGCATGGCCACTGCTGGTATAGGAGCTGCCCAGGGAAATGTGGGAGCCCAGAGGATGCCCCTCACTCACACTTTGGAAGTCAGCAAGGCTTAGTCTTGCAGGATATGGGAGGTAGCAGGGTAAAAGGTGGTGGGGGCTGGGACTCCAGACACAAGGGAGAGCACATGCAAAGGCCTGGCAGGACAGGTTCAGTGTGGGTGTAGCCAGAGCACAGGGTGAGGGTTGGCAGGAAGGAAGGGTAGAGGCAGGGTGACAGGACCAAGGCCAGTCAGCAGAGCGCAGATGATGGAGGGCCACGTGGCAGATTTTTGAATTTTAGCTGCATGTCAGTGGAGCCATCAACTATTTTAAGCAGGGATACATGTGAACAGATTTGTGTTCTTGAACCATTACTCTGAGTGTCCACCAGGACAGACTGGAGGAGACACCTTGCTACTTTCAACAGCCACTTTGCATTAGCTGCCTTTGAGTACTGACCACACCCTGGAGCGAGGCCTCCATGACAGACGTCTAGAGCATTGCTAACACTTGCTGTAATAAATAGCACTGTAGCACATATTACTATTCTTACCCCACTTCCACTCGGGTAAGTATAATTTAAGGATATCTTCACCAACACAGAGCAAAATCATACATATTGATCTTTGCCGATTTTGGCTACAAATGTTAAAGGATTATTTTTATCTTTTATTCAGGGAGTTTTTGGGTTATCTATCTGCCATGTCAAAAACAACTTTATTTATTTATTTATTTATTTATTGAGTCTCACTCTGTTGCCAGGCTAGAGTGCAGTGGCACAATCTCGGGTCACTGCAACCTCCAACTCCCAGGTTCAAGCAATTCTCCTGCCTCAGCCTCCTGAGTAGCTGGGATTACAGGTACCCACCACCATGCCCCGCTAAGTTTTTGTATTTTTAGTAGAGACGGGGTTTCACCATGTTGGCCAGGCTTGTCTTGAACTCCTGACCTCAGGTGATCCACCAACCTTGGCCTCCCAAAGCGCTGGGATTACAGGCATGAGCCACTGTGCCTGGCCTTGTAGGAGAATTTTCAGATGCTCATCGAGTAGTAGGCACAGTAGAGAAATCAGAGAGTAGAGAGAGAAGAAGGTGAAGAAGGAGCGACAGGAAGTACCTGGAGACTGGAGCCTCATCTTGTTAGCCCTCACAACACTTGAGGTGGGGATAAGCCCTCCTCCTTCTATCCCCCTCCCCACAATTTTACAGATGAGAAAACAGACTTGAATAAGTTAAATTACTTCCCCAAACCACATATCAATATCTCATTTGAAGCTTCAACAGTGAAAACAGTCAGGCCTGGGGTACCCAACAAACACTTGCTGAACTTATTGACAAAAGTGGGAAAGACAACATTCAAATATGGGCTGCCTACCTCCAGAGCTATGAAGCATGGGGCACAAGGGATGGGGTGGGGGCGGGAAGGTGAGGACAGGAAGCTGGGCTGCAGAGGCAGGGTGGAAGCAGGACATACATGTTGGGAGGCACTAGCTGATGGGGACAACAGGGGAGGAGGAAGTGAGAAGAGTCCAGTTAGAAGACCCCTGGAGCACCTTTCTGGATGTCCACACTGGCTAGCAGTCCCTGGCTGCTGGCGGCCAACCTGCCATTATGCAGCATCTCCCCTCCTCCAAGTCAAAACGGAGACCAAGCTCCATTCCGGTCTTGTGGGGAGGTGGGTAGAAGGAGGACGGCTTATCCCCACCTCCAGGGTTGTGAGGGTTAACAAGATGGGGCTCCAGTCTCCAGGTACTTCCTGCCTCTCCTTCTTCACCCTCAGCTTCTCTCTCCACTCTGATTTCTCTACTGTGCCTACCACTTGATGAGCATCTGAAAATTCTCCCTCTCCTCCTCTGTACTACCCCCATTCCATACTTTTGCATACTGCCCGTTAGGACCCTGGGACTGGAGTATCTAGGCAGTCAGCCAGGAAGTTGACAGATGTGGCCAGTTGGCCCCTGTGGCATAAACTGCCCCCTACAAACTATGCCCAACTGGATCCAGGCCCCATAGACTCCTGTAAAGTGAGAGGCAGCCACTTGCAGCCTATTTGATAGGCAGACAGCCAGTCTGAATAGAGCCAGAGGCCCGCCGCGGTCCAGGCCTCTGCATGAAAGCCTGCTGGCCCGCTGTCCTACGCCATCCTTCAACCTGACTCACAACATCATGTGTTGTCCTGGGCAGCACCCAGGCTTTGGCACAAAACAGGCCTTGGTTCGAACACTGGTTCCACCCAATTTGCTAGGCAGGGTCACTTCTCTCACTCAAGCTCAGTTTCCTCAGCAATAAAACTGAAGATATAATTACTCCCATATAGTGTCAGTCCAGAAAGCCTGGTGAACAGTAGATGCTCAATAAATGCTAGCCTGTTCTTTGGTTGGTTGTTTGAGAGGGAGTCTTGCTCTTTCGCCAGGCTGGAGTGCAGTGGCGCCATCTCGGCTCACTGCAACCTCCAACTCCCTGGTTCAAGCAATTCTTCTGCCTCAGCCTCCCAAGTTGCTGGGATTACAGGCACACACCACCATACCCAGCCAATGTTTGTATTTTCAGTAGAGACGGTATTTTACCATGTTGGCCAGGATGATCTTGAACTTCTGACCTCAAGTGATCCACTCATCTGGGCTTCACAAAGTGCTGGGATTATAAGCGTGAGCCACCACACCCGGCCAATGCTAGCCTGTTAATCAGCCTTGGAAGCAAGTCTGGACCACTTACCTCGCTGTGCCCAGATCTCCCCAGGCATCAGCCCTGCCCCAACTTGGCTCTCAGATCCCCTCCCCAAAGCCTCACCTCTTTTTCTTTGTCAAAGGAAAAACCAAGAGATTCTTACAGAAGAAGGGCTTTTTCCACAGTAGGCCTGAGAACAGATGTCCAACGGATAAATAACTACAGTTTCCACTAGTTTATTACAATGATAATAATGATCATGTCACTGGATTCCCACTATATGCTGAGTCCTTCTAACACGGGAATCTCCAATCTTCCCCACATTTATCTAAAGGTGGAAATATTGGCTCCATTTTACAGATGAGAAAACTGAGGCTACCCAAGGGACCTGCAGCCAAGCCTGTTTCCTATCTAGTCTCTAGCATTTGTCTCTCGCTATCTCTCTTTCTCTTACATGCACACAGTGTTTCTTCTTCCTCTCTCTCTAACCCCATTGGCTCTCCCTGTCAGAACATCACAATCCAGGGCCCAGCAGAGCAAAGCAGCTGCAGTAGTCATGTCCTCAGCAATCCGTAACACAGCATGTTTGCTGACAAAATGAATGTGGAGTACGGTTAGGCAACAGGAAATTAACAGCTGACCCCAGAGGTCAGGAAAGAGGGTGTACAAAGGCTGAAATATGCTTCTGCTTCCTGACAATGAGTCTGATGGCAGAAAGAGCAGAGGCTCCCCACCCACATCAGAGCAGCCCTGGACTGCTTGACCCTGACTGATGACCCAGTGCCAAAGAGGAGGAACGGGGTCAGCCCAGAGGCCTGAGCAGACTTGGAAGTGATCCATGGAGCCCAGGCCACCCCACCCACCCACAGTGGCCAGCAGGGACAGATGATGGTGTCTCGGAACACTCAGGCCATCATTCCCTTCCCTGCCTCCCACCAATCCACCTGGCAGCCAGCCCCATGTTTTAAAGATGCAAATAAAAAGATGTCCCTCCTCACAGGAAGCCTGCCGTGGTGCTAGGAATCCATGTGGTACAATCCAGATACATGTTTGTAAAGACTGGTCTACATCACTCTATATAACTTATGCCTCATAATTTTTCTTAAGGCACTTCCACTTGTGGGAAGATGGAGTAGGTATATTTTTTCCTGTACTTCCTGCTAAGTACAACTGAAAACCTGGGACATCACGTACTAGACAAATATGAGAAGACTCTGAAAGGCAGAGAAAAGAAGGCAGGTGGGCCAGGGACATCAGGACTGAGGATGGTGGCGACTCTCCTGGGCTTTCTTTTTGTCTCATTATCTCAGAGTGGGTACTAGAGAAGCTGGCAACCTGGAAACATCAACAGCCACTACAAAAAAAATCTCAGCAAAAGCTGCTATCTGTAGCCAAAGGACCAGGAAAAGGGTGGACTGGTAAGACAGAAAATTCCTAGACAATAAATACCCTACTGCAGCCAAACACCACAGGAAAGCACGCAGCCCCACCTACCCATGCCACAAAGGCTGAATGGGGAACCTAGACCTTTCCCCCACTAGGCAGTAATAAGGGGTCCCAACATCCCCAGCTGGGTGGGGTCAGAAAAGGCCAAGTAGGGAGCCAGGATGTGCATCCCAGCCATTACAGGTGGTCTCCCTGACCTCACAGTGTTGGTGGGGACCATGTGGGGAGCCGAAATTTGCACCCTGTCTACCAGTAACAGGGAATCTCCCTCTTAAGTGTCAATGGAAGCAAAGTGAAGAACCTGAACTTCTGCCTGTACCTGGCAGTACTGAGAAAGCACCACCGCTTTCCCAGCCAGAAGGGTGTCAGAGGAGGCCAGCTAAGACAAGTTTAAGCCAGGTGTGGTGGCTCACTCCTGTAATCCCAACAATTTGGGAAGGTGAGGTAGGTGAATCAGTCAAGGCCAGGAGTTCGAGACCAGCCTGGGCAACATGGTGAAAGCCCATCTCTACTATTAGGTTGACGCAAAAGTAATTGTGGTTTTTGCCATTAATGACAAAGCTGCAATTACTTTTGCACTAACCTAATAAAAATACAAAAATCAGCCAGGTATAGTGGCGTGCCCCTGTAGTCCCACCTACTTGGAAGGCTGAGGCAGGAGAATCGTTTGAACTCAGGAGGTGGAGGTTGCAGTGAGCTGAGATCATACCGCTGCACTCCAGCCTGGGGGACAGAGTGAGACTCAGTCTCAAAACAAACAAACAAACAAAAAACAGGTTTAAGTAAGACCTAGCATTTCATAAATAATACAAAATGTCCAGGTTTCAATCAAAAGGTATTCATCATATCAAGAAGCAGCATATCCTCAAACTAAATGACAAAGGATAACTGACAGATGCCAACACTGAGATGAGAGAGATGTCAGAATTAGCTGACAAAGGTTTAAAACGGCTGTGATAAAATGCTTCAATGAGCAACTGTAAACACACTTGAAACAAACGAAAACAGAGAAAGCCTCAGGAAAAAAAAAAAA
>NW_016107853.1:578510-598345 GCF_001604975.1 Cebus imitator
GGTTTCACCATGTTGACCAGGATGGTCTCGATCGCTTGACCTCGTGATCCACCCGCCTCGGCCTCCCAAAGTGCTGGGATTACAGGCTCTTTTCTTTTTTTGAGACAGGGTCTTACTCTGTTGCCCAGGCTGGAATGCAGTGGTGCCATCAGGGCTCACTGCAGCCACAATTTCCCAGGCTCAAGTGATCCTCCCACCTAGGCCTCCCAAAGTGTTGGGATTACAGGTGTGAGCCACCGCACCTTGCCTTGGATACTTTCTTGCTAAAATCCCGAACTAGGCAATGATATCTGCTCTCACCACTCTTATTCAACACAGGATTAGAAATTCTAGCCAGTGCAAAAAGACCTGAAAAGGAGATAACAGATACACAAATAGGAAAGGATGAAATAAACTTCCCCTATTTGCAGATGACCTAATTGTCTATGTAGAAAATCCCAAGGAATCTACAAAAAGAAAGGGAAAAAAAAGAACTTGACTGCCATAAATATGAACTCAAAGTGGATCACCAACTTAAAGGTAAAATTATAAAACTCTTAGAAAAAAACAGAATATCTTTGGGACCTAGGACCAGGCAAAAGGTTGCCAGATATACCAAAAGCACAATCCACAAAAGTTGATTAATTCAACTTAATCAAAATTTATAATGTTTGCTGTGTAAAAGAGGATGAAAAGACAAGCCACAGAATGGGTGAAAATATTTGCAAACCACACAGCTGACAATGCACTAGTATCTAGAATACATAAAGGTCTCTCAAAACTCCAGCAGTAAAAAATCAAACAGTCCAATTAGAACATGGGTTGGAGGAGCGGCTGTGGTGGCTCAGGCCTGTAATCCCAGCACATTGGGAGGCTGAGGCTGGAGAGTTGCTTGAGTCCAGGAGTTAGAGACCAGCCTGGGCAACATGCAAAACCACATCTCTAAAAAAAAATACAATAATTAGCAAAGTGCGGTGGTGCACACCTCTAGTACCATCGACTTGGGAAGCTGAGGTTGGAGGCTCACTTGAACCTAGGAGGTGGAGGCTGCAGTGAGCTGTACCACTGCACCCCAGCCTGGGTGACACAGCAAGCCCCTGTCTCGGAAAAAAAAAAAAAAAAAAAAAGAACGTGAGCAAAAGACATGAGCAGATCTTTCACTAAAGAAGATACACAGATGGCAAATAAGCACATGAAAAGACGCTTAACATCATTTACTATTAAGTAATTCAAATTAAATCACAAGATATCATTACATACCTACAAGACTAGCTAAAATAAAGAACGACAGTACTAAATGCTGACAAGGATATGGAACAGCAATCATTTATTGCTGGTAGTAATACAAAATGGTACAGACACTTTGGAAGATAGTTTGGCAGTTTTTTTACAAAATGAAACATATTCCTACCATATGAACCAGAAGTCACGCTCCTTGGCATTTACCCAAGTGAGTTGAAAATGCATATCCACACAAAACCTGCACACAGATGTTTCAACAGCTTTATTCATAATCACCCAAACTTGGAAGTAACCAAGATGTCCTTTAGTATGTGAATGGAGAAATAAACTGTGGCACATCCAGACAACTGAATTTTAGTCAGTGTTGAGAAGAAGTGAGCTATCTCACCATGAGAAGACATGGAGGAACCTTAAATGCATATTACTAAGTGAAAGAAACCAATCTGAAAAGGCTACATATTATGATGTGATTCCAGCCTTATGACATTCTGGAAAAGACAAAATTATGGAGACAGTAAAAAATCAGTAGTTGCCAGGGGTTTAGGGGGAGGAAGAGATGGTTAGCAGAGCACAGAGGATTTTTAGGGCAATATATAATATAGGATCAATTCAAGAGATCTAATATCCAACTAATAAAATTATCACAAAGAGAACAGAGAAAATGGAGGAAATAAATAGCCAAAGAAGTAATAGAAAAGAATTTTCTCAGAACTGAGGGAAACAAACCTCCACCCACTGACCAGCACAATGAAAGAGAAAAGACTCAACCCCAGGAATCATCCAACACAGGGCTAGGGACTGCTGTTTCTCCACATACGGCCTCCTTTCACCCCAATTATGCTCATGCATTCGTTTGATTATTTAAAAACAAAAAGCAAAGACCTCTAATCCGTATGTTTTCTCCCCAGTTATATAGCATCTACACATCAAAGTAAAATCAAGAACTTAAATTACATATCTCAATATACCCTAATCCCAAAGGCGCTTGAGATCAAGTTGAAATGTTTTAGCCTGCATTCAACACCTTCCCCATCTCTAATCCGCCTCTTCTCTCAGCCACACCCTGAGTTCCATCAGCTGATCTTGTCCCAAACTACAAAAAGGTGGGGAGAGACACCAAATCCCTCCTACCTTCCCCGCTGTTAGAGAAATAAGATAGAGTGTTCCCCACCACAAAACGTCTGTGTCTGCCCTTGGACCCAGAGTTGCCCATTACCATCTCCATACTAAGGCCTTCTGGAAGTGCCCCATTCCAAACTGCGTCCCCACGCCTGCTGCCTTCCTGGTTCACTTTTCATAGTACTTATCATCATTTCAATGTACTTTTCTTTCTCCTCTGCAGCTTCAGGAGGGCTGGAGATTCCGTCTTGTGCACAGTTGCCTATAAAGGGTTGAAGAGTGCCTGCTGCTTGGAAGATGCTTGTTACGGGATGAATCGTGTCCCTCAACATTCACACTGAAGCTGTACCACCCAGTACCTCGGAATGCGACTATATTTGGAGATACAGCCTTTAAAGAGGTAGTTAAGGTAAAATGAGGTTACAAGGATGGGCCTGATTCCAATCTGACCTCATATTCCACAGCACCCACTTGGAACACCACATCCGTGTCCTGCCAAACGATGACTGTGAGGGCCTCTGTCTCCTCTCTTCCCTCCACCTCGGGCAGCCCCAGGCTTCACCCCAGTCTTCCAAATAGTCGTTCTCGCTTTGCTGCCTCTGGGAAAGGGCCTTTGGATTTCGGCCGCTCAGCCAGTCTTTCCTTTGGGCAGACAGCCCTTCTCTCTTGGAGCCCCTTCGCTTGGCCTGGGTTGGGGGGACCCACCATCTCTCTCCTCCCTAGGTGCTCTCTCCTTTGATGCAGGCTTTTCTAGCTTGGGATATAGCAGGGTGGATAAAGGAGCAGTCTAGCTGCCCGCCAGCAAGATACACAGGGAGGTGTCTGCACCTGCAGACAGAATAGGAGTCTCATCCTTAGCTGCTGCCTGAAACAACAGAAAATACTCCATTGCACAGGCTGCTGCTTTTAGAGGAAACCAAAGTAAGACCTTGAGTCAGCCAGCATTCTCTCAGGAAACAAAGGGTGAACTCAGCTGTTTTGGGGTTTTTTTTTTTTCTTCAGAGAATTTAATGAAGGGACTATTTACTTGGGTGTAAACATTAAGGAAAGCAACATGGGGCATTGAGACGTCCTGGGACTAGCAAGGATGACAGCCCTCATTATCCCGACCTGAGAGGAAAGGGGAGGAAACAGGGTTACTGAAGCCAGTGAAGGACATTATAGCAGGAGATGTCATCAGCAGGTGGCAGTGGGGGACAGGGGGTGCAGCTATGGCCAAAACTGTAGTGCCCATCAGGATAAGAGCCAGGAAGAAATATTTCAACCTCTCTCCTCTCCCATCTCCTGCTGGTGTCTCCCATTAGCCAAACCCAGCTGGAAGCGAGAGGTCACGGAAACCCAGCAATCCCCTCCCTCTAGGGCAGCTCCCAGGATCAGAGGAGGGGGAGGGTGGATCAGAGAACGTGGAGAACAAGCAACACAGGCCTAACCCAGGGGGAGGAGCCACACCAACTTGAACAAATGTCCCACAGTATTACAGCGTATGTTACAATAAATATTATAGAGGGTATTTAGTGGAGAGTTTCAGGACACCTGCAGCGACCTCCCCTCCTAATCTCACACTTGTTTTCTGTATTATAGTCAGGGATGCCTCTCTCGCTGCATCAGTCCAGTTTCCATCAAGTAACACTCAGATTAGGACAATTTGAGTAGCATTTAACAAAAGGACTATTTGTTGAGGTGCGAGCAGGAGATGGCCGCTATCTCTGGGCTGGTAATACCAAGGCTGTCGACACCCCTAGACCTGAAGGGGCCGGAGGAGGAAGGAGTTGCCCACAGTGAGTCAGGGGCTGTATGGAGATGGCTGTCTGACAGGACTTGAGACTGCTGGCTGAGGAACAAAGCCAGCCTGTGGGGACTCTACACGGAGGGGAATGAATACTCCAACTTCATTCTCCTTCCCGCTGAATCCTGCTAAGCTCCTCACTGGCTGGACCCAATCAGAAACCAGAGGGTAAGGCTGGCCTCCCGGGGCCCAGAGCAGTACAGAGAAAAGTGGGGAGGCAAATGAAAGGTGTCCAACTGCCCCCTCTTGCCAAGGGGTGGGTAAAACAATCCAAGCTTGGCCAGTGGGATGGGTTCTCCCCACTCCTGGAATCTGGCAGACAGACAAAGCCATAGCCCTGTGCATTGAGCAGCATCGCCCCGGCACTGTCCCACCACAGGACGCCCACTGAGGGCCTGCTTTCCAGAGCCCAGGGCAGCTCAGCTCCCACCCACCCCCAGTCTAGACTCCCAGCAAAGCCTCCCAACAAAATCAGAGTCAGTGTCTGTTGTTAGCCATGACAGAATCCAGACATAAACATCTTCGTGCATGTGAGTTAGGGTCTCTTTCAAAAACGTTGACAGGCAGAGCAGACTGATCACTGGGAGGGCTGAGAACCAAGCTCAGGGCTTTGCAGCCCAAGCCTAAGCCAGCGTCACTCAGCACTGTGCTTGCCAAGCCACCATCAACCACCCAGAGACACTAGGACCCATACAGCACTGGGGTCACCATCACCCCAGGAATGCATTCTTCCTGCTCCTGTTTCTCAAATCACTTTCTCCCAAAATGAAGCCCGGGACCACGCATTACATCAGCTAAACCAAGGCCATGTGCCTTCAATCAAACTGCAAGGGAGCATGGAAATGTGAACACCCAGCATTCTAGTTAGGAGAGGGACACCCCAAACGTGGGAAGAGGTTTCCCATGCTGGGTAGCCAACAAGTAATGTCCCCCAACTATACCTGTAGCCTCTTCAACATGTCAGAGTATTTCCTCTAGACAACATCTTTGAAGGATTACCGACTCTGGGTATGTTATTGCCAAATTTCTTTCCCACAAAAGTTAAACTAATTTCCAGCCACATCCAATGAACAGAGTGCCTGCTTTGCTGCACCCACCCACATTACTAAAATTTTAAAGTAAAAACCAGTTGACAAAATGTAATTGATGCCTCATATCTTCATTCTCTCATTGTCTCTTTTTTAGGGGGAGGGGAGTTTCTATGTTTGTTCATTAGTGGTATTCTCCAGAAGTCTTCAATACTTGACTTTTGATGCATTTTATTGTTTTGATGACTGATCTTTTTCATTATATTCCTTTTTATAGACTTGTGTTAAAATTAGCTGGCATTTGCTGAAAGAAGAGATCAGGATTAGATTCAGCTGTGTGTAACAGGAAAAAAAAAAAAAAGAAAGAAACTTAAAGTACATAGAAGTTTCTTTCTCTCCTGTGTAACAAAAGGCATAGAGGAGGGCAGTCCAGGGCTGGTTTTGAACCCACTCCACAAAGTCATGAGAGGCTTTGCCCAGGGCCCAGGGCAGTACAGAGAAAAGCAGGAGGCAAATGAAAGGTGTCCAACTATCCTCCTCTGCCATCCCGATGAGGCCTCATCCCCACTGTCCAAGGTGGCAGCTAGAGCTCCAGCCATCACATCCCACAGGACAGAGAGCATGATGAAGAAGGACAAGCCACCTACCTTTACAACACAACTGTTGGCATCTTATTAGCCAAAATTCAGATGTGTGACCTCACCTAGCTACAAGAGGGCTGGACAATGAGCTCAGATAAAAATCAGGATCTTACTACTGAGGACTAAGGGAAGAATGAGTATTGAGGGTCAGCCAACTGTCTCCTCCACAGGCAGGGATATAGGCTGTGTTGAAGACAACCCATTCATAGGAGAATCATGATGTTTATGATGATGACGATAGCTAATATTTACTAAATAGTTGCCAATTGTGGCCACTGCTCTAGGAACTTGGTATGATTACTTAGTCCTTACCACAACCCTATGAAGTAGATACTATGACTATCCTCGTTTTACAGAGGAGGAAACCAAGGCAGAGAGACTAGGTAACTTGTGCAAGCTCACCCAGCTAACAGGCAACAGGACCTAGATTTGAACTGAGGCAGCCTGGCACAAGACACAACTATGAACAGAGGCAATCACAGAACCAAGTCAAGGAGGCCAGCTGGGGCTTCTCCAAGGGGCTTATCTATTGACTCAGGAGTGGAGATAGATGGGAACTAAGCCAGAGCTGCCTCATCTCTGTGCCTTTGAATATTTCATCTGTTCAACCGCTCAACAAATGTCTTTTTGTAACACACATTACATTTACAATTCACTGTCCAAAACCTGTGCTTGCCACTTCTTGTGGATACTCAGCAGCCAGCATAACCTATGGCACACAGCACTCAAAAGTTATCTGTGAGCCATGTCGTGGCTCTGTAGTCCCAGCTACTTGGGAGATGAAGGTGGGAGGGTCACTTGAGGCCAGTTCAACATCAGCCTGGGCAACATAGGGAGATGCCCCATCTCTACAAAAAATTTAAAAATTAGCTGGGTGTAGTGGCATACCTGCAGTCCTAGCTCCTCAGAAGGCTGAGGCGGGAGATCACTTGAGCCCAGGAGCTTGAGGCTGCAGTGAGCTATGATTGCACCTGGGCAACAGAGTAAAGCCCCAACTCTAATATCTATTTATAGATATAGATACACGAGTAACTGTGCATGTACATATCAAGCCTACTCTGTGCCAGGCTCTGTGATGGGCACTAAGCATGCAGAAATGAGACAGACCCTGCTCCCTGGCCCTTATGGCCAAGAAAAGGAGGCAGATCAGTGGGCACCACGGAACAGCACAAAGGAGTGGGTGAGAAGTCTGGAGTGGCTACACTATAGTTTGTGAGTCACAGCAATAAGGGACAAGGTCCTCAAGGTAGGCCAGAGACAGACTTGAAATTCCTTTCATGTCCAAGGTGAAAAACCTAGCCTCAGCCCTGAGACAATAGGGAGCCATGAGGCTTAAGCAGGGTGACATAATCGGAGAGGCCATCTAGAACAACTCTCCTGGTGGGGTGCCAAGGATGGGAGGAGAGAGCCCAGAAGCAGGCAGATTCAGATGAAGTAGAGTCTAGGAGGTGTGGGAGCCAAAGTGAAGGGTTTGGAAGAAGGAAGGAGGGGTGGAGTGAGGAGAAACAAAAGAGGTCCCATACATGGTGTATGTGAGCCAGACAGATGGGCCAGGAACTGTGGGAGGGGAAAACAGCAGACCTGAGATGGCCAGAGTGAGGGGGGCGGGCTGTGGAGCGGGGCTGGAAAGGGGCCCTGTCTTGAGCTAGGGCAGACAGAGCAGTTGGACGCCAGCAGTCTTATGCTCATGGCTCAGAAATGTCCCAGGCCTGCCAGGAGACTGCTGCCTCTGTCCCCCCACCAACCCCAGCCAGGCTCCCACATCGGGAGCTCTGAAGCTGTCCCCTCAGCCTTCTGCTCCCCCAGAGCAGGCCTCCCCTCCTCAGAAGCCAAGTGACATCCCCACTCTCCCTCAGCCCTCCCCCTCAATGGCTGATGAAACACAGGCCAGGGAAGGATGGGGAGAGAATAAACAGACATCTGCAGGGGGGCTGGTCAGAAAGCAGCGGGCAGGCTGGGATTGCCTGGGGGTGCCAGGGGGCCCACAGGTCCAGCTGGGCGGGTGGTGGATGGAGTGGGATCCAGGGAACAGTGGAGCCAGCAGGGAGTTAACGTCTGCAGTGCTTTGCCCGACAGGCTTAATGAGACACAGGTGGTCCCCTGGCTCCGGCTCCACCTCCCAGCCCCCTGATAGTGTAAGCTGATGCTGGTTGTCTGGGGTGGGGAGAGGGGGGTTCTGCAGCTACGGGAAGGGGGGCGGGGCTGGGGCGGCTGGCGAGGGCCCAGCACATAACTCTGGGCGGTTGCAGTCTAGGGCTGCAGACACCCAGCGACTCTGAGCAGAACTGACAGCATGAAGGTACGGGGCCCAGGGTGGGGGGACTCAATGGCATTGGAGGATTGAGCCCACTCCAGAGGCCCTTGGCCAGAGGGGACTATGAAGGCACAAGGAGTTCTCTTGAAACTCGTAAGCTGTGAGGGTATATAGCCTATCCCAGAGAGTGGGATTACTTGGGAGGAGAAAGAGGGGCCAAAGGGCAGGAGAGGGATTCAGGCAAGGGCAGCATGGGCACGCATGGTGGGGGCAAATGCAGAGAACAAGGGGTCTGTGGGGCTGGGAAGGGGCTGCGCTGACCATGTGCCCATTGCCAGGCCCTCCTGGCCCTGCCGCTGCTGCTGCTTCTCTCCACATCCCCGTGTGCCCCCCAGGTCTCCGGGATCCGCGGAGATGGTAAGCAGCCCCACATTCATAGATGTAGCCTGACCCACAGGTTGGGTGAGGAGAAGCTGGACTGTCAGAACAGACTGTCAGGGCCGAGCCCCAGCTCTGCAGGACTCAGGTTCCTCCTTCACAAAATGGGGCAGATGGATGACATGAGCATTGCTCATCCCCCTTGAAGAAATCTTCCGTAACTCCTTGTGACAAAGTCCCCCAGCCCCAGGGGCTGAGGCAAACCTTGGGGTGTTGAGGTGTCAATCATGCCTTAGTCCCACTCTCCTCACTGTCCCCATGTTCCCACCCCCAGCTCTGGAGAGGTCTTGCTTCCAGCAACCCCTGGACTGTGATGACATCTATGCCCAGGGCTACCGGTCAGATGGCGTGTACCTCATCTACCCCTCGGGCCCCAGCGTGCCTGTGCCCGTCTTCTGTGACATGACCACTGAGGGCGGGAAGTGGACGGTGAGTAGGAGGAGGGAACAGAAGTCAGAGCTGGTTCTAATCCCAGCCCTGTGACCCCGGGCTTCACCTCTGTGAACCTGTTTCTTCATCTTTAAAATGGGGATAATTGTACCCACGGCACAGCTTCTAAGCAGCCAACAACACTTAATTCTAAGTGCCTGAGGCAGGTTTTTTGTTTTTGTTTGTTTGAGATGGAGTCTCGCTCTGTCGCCCAGGCTTGAGTGCAGTGGCTCGATCTCAGCTCACTGCTGCCACCTCTTGCCTCCCGGGTTCAAACGATTCTCCTGCCTTAGCCTCCCAAGTAGCTGGGACTACAGGCATGCACCACCACACCCAGCTAATTTTTGTATTTTTAGTAGAGATGGGGTTTCACCATGTTGGCCAGACTGGCCTTGAACTCCTGACCTCAGGTGATCCACCTGCCTCGGCCTCCCAAAGTGCTGGGATGACGGGTGTGAACCATCGAGCCCGGCCGAGGTAGGTTAATGCATATAACCCTCACAATAATCCTGGGAAGCAGGTGACTCCCTGTCCTACCACAGTGCATTTAGTGAGAACTAAAGCCCAGACAGGTGAGGTAACTTGCCCAGGCCCCACAGCTAGGCACTCGAACTCCAGAACACTCTCCTGTTAGCCTTTCCTGCCTCTATACGAAACCAAGTATGAAGAGCCCAGGTGGGTGCTGGCAGCTGCTCCTCTGGGGCCTGGTGCCAATGTGGACCTTATTTTAGCAACCCCCTTCCCACTACCCACCCCCGCAACTCAGTCCTTTAACAAACTGGCCACAGCATCACAGGGTCCATGCTTGAGGTAGGCAGGGCAGGATCAGAACCCTACCCACTGGACCCTTGATGGTCCAGTCTCATCTTCTCTGCTCCAGGTTTTCCAGAAGAGATTCAATGGCTCAGTGAGTTTCTTCCGGGGCTGGAATGACTACAAGCTGGGCTTCGGCCGTGCCGACGGAGAGTACTGGCTGGGTAAGGCGGGGACCAGGTGGGCTGAGGGGCTGCCCCAGGGCCAGGTCCTTGTTAGCAGCTGCCCCTCCTCCCCAGGGCTGCAGAACATGCACCTCCTGACGCTGAAGCAGAAGTACGAGCTGCGAGTGGACTTGGAGGACTTTGAGAACAACACGGCCTATGCCAAGTACGCTGACTTCTCCATCTCCCCAAACGCAGTCAGCGCAGAGGAGGACGGCTACACCCTCTATGTGGCAGGCTTCGAGGACGGCGGGGCAGGTATACCCTCCCGTCAGCTTTAGGGCTGGCCCTGCCCAGTTAGCCCTAACTGCCTTCAGGCCCCTCCTTCAAACCCTCTGGAAGGGCCATAGCTGGCTCCAAACCAGCTCAAACCAGCTTGGGCCTCAGCCCTGGGGAGCCGGCATCCTGGCCCTGCTTCAGGCAACTCTGGCGGAACAGCTGTTTCTCTTCATTGCAGAAGCACATCTACCCAACATCTGGCTCAGGAAGGGTGCCCCTAACCCGCCAGGCTGCCACGTGATGTCTCTCACAGTCATCACTGTCATCCTCTCCTGGCCAGCTCAGGGCTCAGTTCCCTCCCTCAGCGGCCCCATCCCTTCTCCCCTCTTCCAGGTGACTCCCTGTCCTACCACAGTGGCCAGAAGTTCTCTACCTTTGACCGGGACCAGGACCTCTTTGTGCAGAATTGTGCAGCTCTCTCCTCAGGAGCCTTCTGGTTCCGCAGCTGCCACTTTGCCAACCTCAATGGCTTCTACCTAGGTGGCTCCCACCTGTCTTATGCCAATGGCATCAACTGGGCCCAGTGGAAAGGCTTCTACTACTCTCTCAAGCGCACCGAAATGAAAATCCGCCGGGCCTGAGGGGCTGGACCCCTCCCCTGTACACCCATGGTCTCCATGAGTGCTCCCTCTGCTGCCCCTGATGCATGCTTCTGCTGCTTCCCAAGCACCAACTCCTTACAGGGGACCTTGTGGCTCTCAGCCATGCCTCATCCCTGTCACACACCCAGGGCGTCCATTCCTAAGCCAGGTCCAGCTCCCCTGCACCTGAAGTTACGCTGCCAGCAGCTCCCCAGGCCTTTTCGAAGCGGCACATGGTTCTAGCCTGGACCTGGATGGGCTCCACGACACTGAGTTGCCTCCACCCTGTCCCAACAGCCGACAGCCAGGAGCCGCCCTCCCAGCTGCAGGACTTGGTGTTCCATCTTGCCCTTCTTCCTCACTGTGGACCCGTCTGGGCCACCAGTGTGCTAGGTGAGCGGTGCAGATTGAACAGGGCCCACAGTGCATTCCAGGCCACAGCCCAGCAGTCCTCTGGCTGCTCTTAAACCATGTCCCATCTTCAGCCTCCCTCCCACCAACTTACTCCCCTGTGGTGAGCACCGTGGACCCCCAGCCCACCTCACTATCATACTCAGCTTCCCCTGATGGCCCATCCCAGGCCCTGAAGCTCTATGCCAAGGCCACAGCTACGGCATACCACCCTGAAACAGTCACAGCCAAGGTAGGCATGCATATGCGGCCTTCCCCACACCCTCTGGGGGTTGAGGTTTAGCAACATGAGTAGGCAGAGGACAATCTCTGCAGGGCTGGGAGTTGGTAGGGACTGAAGGGCTCAATAAACCTTCAGAACCTGAATGAACTGGCTTCGTGCACACAAACATATTTGTTTAGCCCCAAAATGTAGGCACCTGGCTCCTCCTTGCTCCCCTACTGATGGTGTCTTACCCCAAACTCCAAAAATTACACCTGGAGTCAGGCGCAGAAGGGAACCTTGTATTTCACAGGCCTCATTTTGATGGCAAAAAGACAGTGTAATAACAACATAATAATAATAAAAATATAATACTGAAAAGGACTGTTCAGGGGGAGTCGGGATCTCCCGATCCTGTCATGGCTCGGTGGTGGCTCAGGTGGCTGCTTAAGGCTGAAAGGTGGGTCTGAGATGAACTTGCAGAATAATCCAAGCTGAGCCTCACCTGCTGGGTCCAGGGCTAAAGCCTCTGAGAATGCTCCCATGGATCCTGGAACTAGGTCTACTGTAACAGCAAGGCACAGGCTGTGGGCCTCAGGGGTCCTGGAGGTCAGGCAGGTCAGCCAGTAGCATTGGGGAGTCCATCTGGATCTCACGCTGCAGGGACTCAATATCGGCAGGGTTCATACCATGGCCTTCAAGCCAGTCAGCAAGCAGGGAGGCTGAGAGTGAGGCTGAATCTGCCTGGCTGCAGGGGAAGGGATGGGAGTGGCGCTATTAGCCTAGGCTGGAGCCTCACTCATCCCACAGGTGCAGGCCTCCTGCACCAGGAACCTCTCCCCACAGCCCCATTCTAGGAGCTCAGTCTAGCCACCTTACCCATCCTGTGGCCCATCAGCCAAGCCCATGTCGAAAGACTGGTTTAAAAATTCCTCCAGGTCAAAGCCAACGCCGTAGCCAGCCCCGCTGCCCTTTGGTGTGCCTGAGAACACAGGGGGCAGAGGGTCCTCCACCTGCAAGGAATGATAGGTTACAATGCAGGCAGACTGAGTCTGCAGGGCACCCTGTCCCAGTGCTGCTGACTATTCCGCCTGGATACCTAGGAGTGCTAACACCAGTCTCAGCAGTCAGTGCGTGCTGGCTAGGCCCATCTCCCGGCCAGGCACTTTCCAGGCCATATCTAACTTGTCTCCTAACAACATCTTCATTGGCATTATGCTCCTTCTGTGAGCCAAAAGACTTATTCAGGGATAAAGCCCCATCTGCTGCTCAGTTTTTGTGGAATAAGGACCACTTCCTGAACCCATTTTCCTTTGGCCCAGATCCAGGTGTCTCCATGGCCTGGGCCTCCCTCTCACCTGTGACTTAGATAGCTGCTGGGTCACGAGGTTGACATCAGGTGACTCTGACATGGAAGATTGAGGGGCTCCCCCCACATCTGGAGGTGGGAGGCCAGATGGGAAGTAAGGCAAAACTCCTGGGGTGCTGGAGCCAGGCAACCCAGGGGGCGGCACAAGTGACTGGGGAGCCAGGAGGCTGGTAGAAGTGGCAACCTGGAGTGATGCAGGGACAGGGATAGGTCTAGGAGGGCCAGTGGGGTGGGGTGCAGGGCCAGGGGGTGGGCAAGCAGGCTGAGGTACAGGGCCGGAGGTGGAGCCTGCAGGTTGTGGTTGGGGGCCAGTGGGCAGGGCTACCGGGCCAGGGGGAGGGCTGGTAGGCTGGGCTGGGGTTGGCGTTGGTGCTGGGGCAGGGGTTGGAACAGAGGTGGGGGCTGGGGCTGGGGCTGGGGGCCGGGCCATTCGAGTCCAGCGTTCCAACAGGCTTCGGTCATTGTCACTGAGTACTAGTCCAGCCAGGGGGTCAGTGGAGGGGCCCCCAGAGGCTCCAGCCCCCCGTTCCTTTCGCTCTCGCTCCTGCCGCCGTTTCTCCCGCTCCTTGGCTCGCTCTTGCCGCCGCCGCCGCTTCTCCTCCCGCTCCCGCTGGCGCTCCTGGGCTGTCACTGGCTTCCGAGGCTCAGGAGCCTCCAGGGGTGCGCTAGGGCCATCTGTTGGGGAGTTGGGCAAGGAAGAAGGTAAAAGCCTGAAGCCTTGTCCAAGTCCAAGTTTCCCCTCTGCCCACCCGACCTACCCACAAGGCACCTCTGAGCCGGCTCCGCAAAGACTTGAGCAGCGCAGCTTTGAGGGCAGCCTTAGTGTTGTCTGAGATGGCGCCCTCTTTCTTCGGTGGGGTAGGCTCATTGGCTGCTGCGGGTGGCTGCAGGGTCAGATCAATGGTGTCAGGTGCAGGGCCAGGGCACGCTGGCGGGGCTGGTGGGGGAGACTCCATGGCACAGTCCCCACTGGGAGCCCAGGGGCTAGGCATCTCAACATCTGGACAGCCAGGCTCACTAGCCACAGGCTGTAGAGAAGGCTGGAAGCGGATCTGTTGGCGGATGCCCTCACGCCTTGCATGGAAGTCCTCAATCTCGGCCACAATGGCCTCCTTAATGCGCTCCCGAGTGAGGGCTTCTCGGTCAAAGGCAAAGTCAAAGGGCGGGGCACAGTCAGGCTCATCATCAGGGTCATGGTACTTGGCCAGGAAGGGGTGGCGAAGGGCAGCAGCTGCTGAGATGCGGGCGCTGGGCTCAAAACGCAGCATGCGACCCAGCAGTGATAGGGCCTGGCGGTCGGCACCTGGGTACACTGTCTCCCAGGGCACAGGCTGGCGTGGGGGCAAGCTCTGGATATAGGCCCGTACCCTCTCAGCCCCCACAGCCTGAATCACGGCTGGTGATGGGGTACCCAGAACCATCATGATGAGCTGTAGCTGGTGTACGTAGTTTTTGCCTGGGAAGAGCTGGCGCCGGGCTAGCATCTCGCCAAAGATGCAGCCCACAGACCAGAGGTCAATAGCCTGTGTGTACTCATGCAAAGAGAGCATGAGCTCGGGGGCACGGTACCAGCGAGTGGCCACATACTCAGTCATGAAGTACTGATGTTCAGCGGGCGAGGTGCACAGGCCACGAGCCATACCAAAGTCACCAATCTTGAGCTCACAGTTCTCATTCACCAATAGGTTGGAGGGCTTGAGGTCACGGTGGATGACCTGAGCCGAGTGCATGTACTTCAGGCCCCGCAGCAGTTGGTACAGGAAGTACCGCACATGTTCCAGTGTGAGGGGCTGTGAGGAGTGGATGATCTGGTGCAGGTCGCTCTCCATCAGGTCCAGGACCACGTAGCTGGAAGGGGAAGGAAGGGAGAGAAGCATGGGTTGGCCTGACCACACTCCAGGGACAAGCCCCATCCTCACCACACCCTTCTGATTCCAGACAGGTAACAGCCTTACCCTGGGACCCCATAGGGGCTGACGGCATGGTATGGAGGAAGAGCATCACGTTTTAGATTCTCTACGACTTTTCCATGAACTTGGTTAAATCACTTTTGTCTCCAGACCTAGTTTCCCCATCAGATAAAAGATGGGGTTGGACTACACCAGGGCTGGCCAATAGATTTCCTTTTGGGGCTATCTCCATTGTTTGGTAGTGGCAGCTTGAAGAACTATGATGAAAACTGACCAGGCTTGTCCACTGTCTGTAGGAAAGTGTTCTGTGATTGATTAGTGAAGTCAGCTATGGGAATAGGAGGGTGTGGTCATCGTAGGAATGGCCTACATTTGCCATTCTATACACTAAGATTCTACAAAATTGAAAAATCATCTGTACTCTTCTTAAACGATAAGTTGTCCCTGGCAACACTCTAAAGGGGAATGGTCCTAGAACTGCGGGAATTTTCCCAGCCTGCTTCACATTAGGTTCAGCTGCCTTTCCAGAACTTCGGCAATATGGTTGCAGCCTTCAGAAAAGGTCCCAAGTGTGGCTCCCTCTCCCATCCCGCTTCTTACACAGATTTGAATTCGCCGTAGGGCACAGTGGGCCTCAGGATGTCCTTGATGGCGATGATGTTGTCATGCTTGAAGTGTTTGAGGATCTTCAGCTCCCTGAGGGTCCGCTTGGCATTGGTCACCACATCGAAAGCATTAGGGATCTTCTTGATGGCCACCTGCTGGCCTGAGGAGCAGGGAACAGGGACATACCAGAGGGTACCTTGGAGAAACTGCAGAGTCGAACCCAGCCTGTATCAACACCGCCCTTTTAGGATACAAATTAACAGCAGCTACCAAGTACTGGGTACATACCATGTGCCAAGCCCTGTGCTAAGCAGGTTACCTACATTATTAAACATTACCTCACAACTTCCCTAAGAGGCAGGTCCCAATAGGTCAACGTGGCTTAGTAACTTGTTGGAGGCTGGGCGGCTACCCAGTGGTGGAGTCCAGCCTCTGATGCCTACACCCTCTCCCTCTCAGACCTCACCCATCCCACCACCGGTTTCTTGTGCCAGTGTCTGGCTCCAGAACACATTTCTCTTTTAGACACAAAGGACTGGCTCTCCATTCTGGTCTAACTGGGGGCTGTCATTTTTCTAAGGAGGCAGTAAGTGGGCAGGATGGCAAAACCACGGGGCCAGGGTTTCGGAGAATCGAGCCTCCGCGGAGGCTGGCACACGGAGGGCCCTGGTCAGTGTGTGTTGATTGGAGCCACAACTCGCACCCCGCTTTCCTTCCCGGCTGTCTGGGACGGGCCGGCTTCCCACTCCCTGCAATGCCGCCACATCTCGGGGTCGACGGCTCAGGAAGCTCACCGGTGAGGCGGCGGCGAGCGGAGGACACCACTCCGTAGGCCCCGTTGCCTATAGTCTCGATGATCTCGTACTCGTCGCCCACGTCAAAGGTCACATCGAAGGAGCGGGCTTTAAGCAGTGCCAGGTTCTTGGCCGCTACAGAGGCAGCAGTGTGGGCGGGTTCGGCCTTCACGGGCCCAGGGGGCTCCGCAGAGCCGTCCTCGCCGTCTTCCTCCTTCAGGGGCTCGGCCATGGTGTCTGTGTGGAGACGCGGGTGAGGAGGGGCCCGCCTCCCGTGGGCCTCATTGTCCCCTCTGCGGGCTGGGGAGCAGGACCAGGGAACTTCCCAGTTCCCTAAGCCAACGGGGCCGGAAGCGCGCGCCTGGTTCGGGGCAGACCACGCTACCCCGGGGGTCGGAGGCCAGAGCCGGGGCCCCGCCAGGATCAGGGGAGGGGGAGGCGAAGGCGAGGCGCGGGCCAGGAAGAAAGGGAGGGGCGGGGCACCTGGGTTTCCTCGGGGCCGCACTCACCCCCGCGCCTCCTCAGGGCTTTCAGAGGTCCCGAGGCTCTCCGGCCTCCCGTCCCCAGCGCGGGGGTCTCCCAGGGTGGCTAGCTTACTTGTTCAAGGGCCGCGGCCACCACCTCAGCGTCGAGAGCTGCCCTGCCCGTCCCCCTCTGCCCCGCCTCCCAAGACCACGCTCCCTCTAGCTCCTGGCCAATCGCTGAGCTACTTCTGCGGAGGGTCCTGGCCCTTTTACCTGCTGCGTCCAATCCCAGCCCACCGGCCGAGGAAGCCACGCCTGGCGCGCGCCGCTGTCCAGCTCGCCGGCGGGAGCCGCCCAAAGGGTGCCGGGCACTTCGCAGGGTGTGCTCCCCGCCCGGCACTGCCTTCAGACGCATGCGCACTGGCAGCCGGGCGCCAAGTGAATGAAAGGAACGCCCCTGCACGTAACGCGCGCGTCCCCAGCGCTCGACCTCGTCCGGCCAATCACAGCTAGTCCCGTGAGCTCAGGGAACGGCCGATCTCTGTGGAATCCTGAGATGCCCGGGACTGGCACTGTTACCTTGGCTACTGGCTCCCGAAGTCACCCTCTTTGGGGTCCACCTTCCCTTATCAGTCCCCACCGCCCAGGGAATTGTGCCCACTATTTTCTCGGTTCCAGGAGCTCTGAGAATGTGTCATCCCCTGTAGAAGGGGCCCGTCACGGCCAACGACAGAGATCCCGGTCCTCCGGGATTCTAGAGCGTCTGATCGAAACGTCGGCTGACTTCCGGTGGCTGAACCTCTCCGCAGCTTCCGGCCAAGTTGGAAGGCACATCGGGGTTTCCTGGCTTCCAGGCGTGTTTCCTCTGTTCGTTTGTTGGCTCCATGATTTCTGTGCTGTGGGCTGCCTCGGAGTTAACCGAGACGGCCGCCCAGCCTCTGTCCCTCTGCGGAGCCGTGAGTCGGCGGAGTCCACGCTGGAACCCAGAACCCGACCCACCCCAGAATGCGATAGTTGATTCGTTCATTTATGTAGCAAATATGTATCGAGCACCACTCCTCTAAGGCTTAGTGCCGGGGGACGCGGGGGAAGGGGAAAAGGTGGACATGGCGGATAGTGTGAACTGAGACGAAAGGTTTTATAAAGAGCCTGAAGTGGGGCTGAAAAGAAGTGAGGAATCTTGGTTTCACTTCCTAGGCTGTTTCTAGAAAAAAGCAATACAAATATTCATACCCACCTCCTCTTTCGTGTACAAAATGTAGAATATTATACGCTTTTCCTGTTGATCATTCCATACTAATAACTGGAGGGGTCCCTCACTTTTAAACAACTTTTAACCACGTACCATAAAACCCTTTAATAGTGTACAATTCAGTGTTTTTTGCTGTATTCACAGTTGAGCAGCCATCATCACTACCTAATTTTAGGTAGAGTGGTTTATAAAACATCTTCATCGCCCTTACAAGAAACCTATGTAAACCAAAAAGTATCTGAGACAAGCCTAAAGTCAATTTAGAGAGTTTATTTTGCCAAAGTTAAGGACATGGTGGTGACATAGTCTCACGTGCCCGAGGTGGTCAGGGCACAGCTCGCTTTTATACATTTTAGGAAGACATAATACACAAATCAATACATGCAAGATTGACGTTGATTTTATGAGCTTATTGGCCATTTGTCTCCTTTGGGGAAATGTCTGTTCACAACTCGAAGGGGAGGGACTTCCAAGTCACAGGTAGATTTAAAGATATCATTAGAGTTATTATCTATAGAAAGGAATATCTGGGTTATAATATGGGGTTGTGGAGACCTAGGATTTTTTTTATTTTTTCTTTTTCTTTTTTTTTAAGAGGGATTCTCGCTTTGTCACCCAGGCTGGAGTGCAGTGTGGCCATCTTGGCTCACTGCAACCTCTGCCTCCTGGGTTCAAGCGATTCAACTGCCTCAGCCTCCCAAGTAGCTGGGATTACAGGCATGCGCCACCACACCCAGCTAATTTGGTAGAGACAGGGTTTCACCTTCTTGGCCAAGCTGGTCTCGAACTCCTGACCTCAGGTGATCCGCTGGCCTCGGCCTCCCAAAGTGCTGGGATTACAGGCATGAGCCACTGCACCCAACCAGGAGGCCTAGGTTTTATTATGCAGTTGAAGCCTCCAAGTAGCAGGCTGTGGAGAGAATAGACAGATGTTTCTTATGAGACTTAAGTTCTGTGTTGATGGTAATGTTGGAGGGTGTAAGCAGGTGTGTCCAACTCCCACCTCCCATCGTGGCCTGAACCAGTCTATAACGTTAAATTTTAGGGTGCGCTGGTCAAGGAAGGAGTCCATTTAGATAGTTGCAAAGGGCGTTCATATTTTATTTTTGGTTTACACCCATTAACGGTCACTCCTCATTCCTCTTTCACCTGAGCCCTTGCAACCACTGAACTACTTTCTGTCTCTATGGACTTGCCTATTGTGGACACTATACTAATGGAATCACACACTGTGTAGTCTTTTGTGTTTGGCTTATTTCACTTAGCATAAAGTCCATGTTGTCATATTAGCCATTATTTTTATGGCCAAATATATTCCATTGTTTGGATATACCATATTTTGTTTATTCATCAGTTATGAACGTTTGGATTGTTTCCACTTTTTGGCTATTATGAATAATGCTTCTGAGAACATTTGTGTACAAGTTTTTATGTGGACATATGTTTTCATTTCTCTTCAGAGTGGGATTGCTGGGTCATGCGGTAAACTATAAAGTTCTTGAGAAAGTGCCAAGCTGTTTTCTCCAGCAGCTGCACCATTTTACAAACTCACCAGCAGTATTTAAGAGTTCTGATTTCTCTACATCCTCATCAACACTTATTTTCTTTGTTCTTTTTTTTTTTTTTTCAGACTAAGTCTTGCTCTATGGAGTGCATTGGTGCAATCTCAGCTCACTACAACATCCACTCCCCAGGTTCAAGCAATTTTTCTGCCTCAGCTTCCCGAGTAGTTGGGATTACAAGTGCCTGCCACCACAGCCAGCTAATTTTTGTATTTTTAGTAGAGATAGGGTTTCACCATGTTGACCAGGCTGGTCTCAAACTCCTGACCTCAAGTGATCCTCCTGCCTCGGCCTCCCAAGTATGGCTACAATTTTCTTTTTATTGTAGCCATCCTACTGGGTGTGAAGTGACATGTCATGGTAGTTTTGATTTGCATTTCCCTAATGACTAAGGATGTTAACCATGTTTTCAGGGCTTATTGGCCATTTGTCTCCTTTGGGGAAATGTCTGTTCGATGTCTATTCATCCTTTGTCTTTTTTTTTTTTTTTTTTTTGGCAGAGTGTTGCTCTG
>NW_016107853.1:598366-618167 GCF_001604975.1 Cebus imitator
TTTTTCTGGAGACAGGGTTTCACTCCATCCCAGGCTGGAGTGGTGCAGTGGCAGGCTCTTGGCTCACTGCAACCTCTGCCTCCCAGGCTCAAGTGAACCTCCTGCCTCAGCCTCCCAACTAGTTGGGACTACAGGCGCACACCACTGCACCCAGCTAATTTTTGTATTTTTAGTAGAGAGGGTCTCACTATGTTGGCCAGGCTAGTCTTGAACTCCTCAGTTCAAGTGATCTGCCCACGTTGGCCTCCCAAAGTGCTGGGATTACAAGCATGAGCCACCTCACTCAGTCCTTTGTCCATTTTTAAGTGGGTTACTTCACTTTTTAATGTTGAGCTGTCAGAGTTCTTTATGTATTCTGAATATAAGTCGCTTATCAGATGATTTACTCATATTTACAGGTATTACCTTATCAGATAATTTACAGATATCTACAGATATTACCTTGTCAGATGATTTACAGATATTTACTTCCATTTTTTAGGTTGTCTTTTCACTTTCTTGATAACCTCCTCTGTTGCACAGTAGTTTTAAATTTTGATGAAGTTCAGTTATCTGTTTTGTCTTTTGTCACTTGTGCTATTGTCATATCTTAAAAAAAAAGCACTCATTTTTATAGCTGCATAATATACCTTTACAAATGTAATCTATTTAACCAAGACCCCAAGAAGACATTTAGATTAGTTGAGTTTTTTCACTATTGCAAACAATGCTGCAATACATTTTCTTAAACGCATCATTTTGCACACAGCAAGTATATATGCAGGAAGAATACCAGAAGTGGGAGTGTCAAGTTAAAGAGTATTGTTCATATAATTTTAGTAGCTAATGTCAAATTTCTATCCTTAGAGATTACACCAATTTAGACACCTACCAGCAGTATGAGAGAATGACTCACATGGTGCTTTTTAAAAGCCTGGAATTATTTGCTTGTCAAAAACGGGGAGATATACCATAAGAATCCTGATTTTTGCTTTCTTTTGGAAAATCAGATCTGTCAACATCAGGTCAGCATTTCTACATAGCGATCGAGCTGTGACCCCGCCACTGAAAAAGCATGTGCTCTCTATTCACTGCCTAGCAGCCTCCCTAGCACAGGCCGAAAGTCAGATGCCACTTATCATTGCATTTTCACAACTGTTTTCTACATCTTATTAAAAGCAGGAAAACAAAAGAGGCTGAGATGACATGCATTTTAAGAAAAGAAAGAGAGACCAAGTATATCTCTCTGGGGGAACAAAGACAATCCCGTGTGTTATATACAGATATTCCACTCACTTGGCTCACGTTTCCTGCATGGCCACTGTGGGCACTTGAGTTCAAGATTTCTGGGTTAGGTTACCGAAAACCTCTGAACTAATCTAAGTGTCTACCTAGGATTTTTGAGTAGGCAAATGCCCTTCAGAGCTGCCTTCCTGAAAGATATTTCTGGCAGACATCATGGAGGGTGTACTTGAAGGCAGAACATGCCTTGATTAAAAGACGTTTGTGGGGTTGGGCGTGGTGGCTCACACCTGTAGTCCCAGCACTTTGGGAGGCCAAGGCGAGTGGATCACCTGAGGTCAGGAGTTCGAGACCAGCCTGACCAACATGGTGAAACCCTGTCTTTACTAAAAATGCAAAAATTATCCAGGCGTGTTGGCAGGTGCCTGTAATCCCAACTATCCAGGAGGCTGAGGCAGGAGAATCACTTGAACCCAGGAGGTGGAGGCTGCAGTGAACCAAGATCACACCACTGTACTCCAGCCTGGGTGACAGAGTGAGACTGTGTCTCAAAAAAAAAAATAAAAGTTAACAAAGAGGTATATAAAGAAGTAAATGCAGGAGGTGTGATGGTGTCCTTTTCTAGTGACAATGGGAATGTCACCAACATGAGGAACCAGGAAGAAGAGGGTGGGGGGTGCTGATGTGCTTTGAGGCTTTCAGTCATCTGTAACATGGTAATTATTATCTCTAATCCAAGCCCTGGAGACCTTCCTGAGCTGCAGAACCTTACCCTCATTCAGGGACGCCCATCATGGCAGTGGACATCCCTTTCTGTCAGCCCCCAGCATGGGTTCCAGGGCAGCTTCCCATTGGACAGGCCCAGCATGGGGGAGGTGGGTATGCTGATTGGCCAGACCTGAATCACCTGTCCACCTCTGGAAGTGAGGCAGGGAGTGCAGCTCAGCCAAACTCCTGAGACCATGTATGGATGAGGGCCATTTCCCCCCAGGAAACCTGAGCCTTGAAACCTGATTGTCTGAGAGGAGTGCCGCTCTGCTGATATTATTTCCTCCCCTCCAATCCCGTGCTGCTAAGTTTTATGAAGCCACACTTTGGTTTCAGAAACACCTGGGTTTGAATCCAGCTCCATCACAAGGCAGGGCAGTAGGTAGGCATCCTTTCTAGTCTGTGCTGTGTGCTGGGGTCATAGCCATGAGCACAAGTCCCAGCCCTCTCTGATGAGGGAAATCTGTGACAGGGACCGAAATGGGAGGCCAGCCCTGAGGAGCTAAGAATTGGCCCTTTGCCCGGCACAGGAAGTCAGGAAGGGACCCTGGGAGTGACATGTAAGTCAGGACCTAACGGATGAGCATGTGGCAGCAGAGGGACAGTGTGGGCAAAGGACACAGAGCTGATGCGGGTGACAGTGTGACATATCTGAGGGCCACAAGAAGGCCAGAGGGAAGTGGCAGGAGGGAAGGGGTCACACAGAGACATGGGGACTAGAAAGTTAGGCAGGGGTGAGGCCATGCAGGGCCCCAAGGCCATGGAGGTAGCCAAGACTGACATCCCTGACCTCAAGCTCCTCATCTGTAAAGTGGGGATGTTCAGACCCACCTGGTTGCATTGTTTTGTGGACTTGAGGAATTATATCTGCAGGCGCACCTACCACAGGGTCCAGCCCTTCACTGGCGCTGCAGCAGCCAGCCGCCCTTGTTAACGCTGCCCCCGCTCCACCCAGCCCTGCGGTGTTCCTGCAGCATCTTCAGTGTGTAAACATTTCCACCTTCATCTTTCTCCAAGGGAAACTCAGGTGATGCATTATTATCCCTGGTTACAGGTGACAAAATGGGCTCAGCTGTGGGAGGAGCCTCTGCTTGTAGGACTCCCTGCACCAGGTTTTCATTCTTTTTTATTTTATTTTGAGATGGAGTCGTGCTCTGCTGCCAGGCTGGAGTGTAGTGGCACGATCTCAGCTAACTGTAAGCTCCATCTTCCAGGTTCCAGGTTCCATGATTCTCCTGCCTCAGCCTCCAGAGGAGCTGGGATGACAGGCATGCGCCACCACACCCAGCTAATTTTTTAAAAATTTTTAGAAGAGACAGGGTTTCACCATGTTGGCCAGGATTGTCTGGATCTCCTGCCCTTGTGATCTGCCCGTCTTGGCCTCCCAAAGTGCTGGGATTACAGATGTGAGCCACCCCCCCCAGCCTGGGTTCTCATTCTTTACACACACACAGCTCTCTGATTAGTGCCATCAGCCACAAGTAACCCAGTCAGCAAGTGCACGGCTGGGGCATCCAGGCTGAAGCACAAGTGGCCAAACCACAGCCCACACCCATGTCTGCACCAGCCTCTCCTGCAGCCCACGCTCTCAAGGGCAGGCAGTTGTCTTTCTGCAGGACCCCCACCCCTCCCCCTTCCCTGCCTTCCTTGGCAGGCCCTCCTGCTCCAGGCGCCATCTACCTGCCAGGGTGGTCGGGAAGGATGGACTGTCCCTGTCTCATGAAGGGAGGCCAGTTCAACAGATGAAGCTGCCAGGGACACTGCCTCTTCCCGGCAGGGATATTCCAGACACCATTGGAACAGGTTGAGGAGGCGAGTTTGGGACCAAGGACTCCCATGAGCCCTCAGAAGCCACCATAGAGGTGAGGATTGAGTTGTAATCCCATCGGCTGGTGACCTTAGGAAAGCCTCAGCCCTCTCTGAGCCTCCATCTCCCCTCTGCATAATGGGAGTAGTGATCTGTTCCCCTGTCATGCAGGAAGGAATCTTCCCAATGCTGAAAGTGGGGTGTTGGTCTCAATCATAACTGGTTCCAGGCACCTATACACACACATTCACACTCAGACAACACTCCTAGGTACACGTTTACATTCACACACACAGATTTGCACAAACACACACAGAGATTTGCACAAGCACACATACAGTGCACAGGTACACACAAGCTACTGGGACATACACCCCAGGGACACGCACGGGGACTTACACACTCAAAGACAAACCTGCACGCAGGATGCACAGACTCACACACTCTCCTCTATCCCGCCAGGGCTGCCGCCTGTTCACTCTGCCTCAACACACAGAGTGGCCGGGGCCACCTGCCTTCCTCTCCCTGTGTCAGGAAAATTGGAGGGGTAATCACTGCCTGAAAGTGCCTCACATGCAGGGGCTCGGGGGGGCAGGATTCACCCAGAGAGGCGAAGGCACCAGAGCAGTGGGGCTTGATGGGTAGAGTGGGCTTTGTTGGGGCTGACCTACCCACAGCATGTGGACATCCAGGCCTCCAGCCTTGCCCCCTGCCTTGGCTCAGTCCAGTGTGGCATTTGCCTGCAGCCCTCCCCTTGGGAAAGGGACCACCCCTGAGGCCCGCCTATGAGTTGAGTGTGGTTTTGGTGGAGGAAAGGGCAGGAAGCCGCATCTGGGAAGTGGCTGCCCATGGCTTCCAGAGGCCTGGGTGGGTGGCTGACCTCATGGCCAGATGGCTCCAGACACCTCTCCGGGCCTCACTCCTGCTTCCACCATTCAGCACAGCCAGGCTGACCACAGACCTGGGTGGGGGAAGCTGGTCACGTCCTGTCACCATGCCTGGAGTTCCACCATTGGTGCTGCAGTCCTCTGTGGTCCCAAGAGAGCCCAGCTGCTGAGCAAACACACTGAGGCTGGCATCGCCCATCCCAGAACATTCCCCGAGGCCTGCGTTTGCCTGCCAGAATGATCCCAAGTCTGTGAGGGACACACACAGCACGTCATCGAGATGTCAGCCACATGGCCACGTGCCCCTCCTCCTGGCCCTCCACTCTGCTCTGGAATGGTGGCACCTCCAGGCTCAGCTCAGGCCTTCTCCCTGGTGGGTTGTTCTCCCTGAGCTCCAGATCCAATACCCAGTTGTCCTGAGATGTGTCCCCCATGGGCACCCTGAGAATCCATTCTGCACAGTAGCCAGAGCAATCTTTCAAAAACTAAATCAAATCGTTCTCCTGCAGCAGCTGCCGTATCTCACAGAATAAAGCTCATCACCGAGGCTTGCAAGGCTCTGCCCATAAAGAATGGAAGGGAGACGGGAGGTGGCTGTCGGTGAAGTGCCCGAGCTGTCTGAGTCCAGGGTGTGGCAACAACTCCAGCTTGTCTGGTTTCCTGTGAGATCATCCTTTCACCCATTGGTAATGTGCTCCCTGCCCAGTTTTCTCTCTCAATCTGCAGGAAAAGCCTGTAGGAAATGACTGAGGGGCGGGTGTGGTCCAGAATGAGTTGGGGTGTGGGCCATGTTTGGTGGGGCAGTAGGTAGGGATCCTGCTCTGAACATCCCAGGAGGAACAGGCCATGGGGTGGGCAGAATCATGCAGCGAGTCTTCCAGAAGCAATCGTGAATCTCCATCTTCTCCCAACTGCCACCTGGGTTGCCAGGTAAAACACAGGATACCCAGTGTTTTAAATTGGAATTTCAGAAAAACAACAAATAATTCTTTTCTTTATTTATTTTGAGATGGAGTCTCTCGCTGTCACCAGGCTGGAGTGCAGTGGCACGATCTCAGCTCACTTCTTGGTTCAAGCGATTCTGCTGCCTCAGCCTCCTGAGTAGCTGAGACTACAGGTGCGTGCCACCACACCTAGCTAATTTTTGTATTTTTAGTAGAGACGGGGTTTCACCATGTTAGCCAGGCTGGTCTTGAACTCCTGACCTCATGATTCACCCACCTCAGCCTCCCAAACTGCTAGGATTACAGGAATGAGCCACCGTGCCCAGTCTCAAATAATTCTTCAGTTATGTGTGTCCCAAGTAATGCATGCATGCTGTATTTTTGTTTGCTAAGTCTGGCAAACCCACCTGGATGACCACATCTGCCTGCTCCACGGCCTCTCAGCTCCCGCCCACACCCACACAGAGGGATCCTGTGAAAACCCAAGTCACTTCACCTCCAGCCACTCAGGCCCTGGGTGATCTGGGCCTTGCACGTTCTCTGACCTCATCTCATCCCCACAGTGATGTGCTGGTAAAGTGGCATGTCCCATTTTCTAAGAAAAAACAAAATATAAAAAATTAAAGCCCTGATTGTAGCACTGGCCAATTCCCTTGGTGTAAATATTCCTTCCATGGCTGATTGCAAGCCACAAGCATGACACTGCCGAACGCGGGGCTGGGGAGGGGTGCACAGTTGTCTCAGCGCAGGCAGGCTCCATACTGCCCTCCCTCCGCCCGGGGCCTTTGCGCTGACTCTGCTCTTTGCCTGGATGTGCACACCCCCAGATCCATGCATGACTCAACCCTTCACTTCTTTCTGGATTTTGCTCCAGTGTCGTCTCCTGAGAGGAGAATTGCTTGTCTAGGATAATCCTATACACCCCCCATCCCTGGCTAGCCCTTTGCTGGGCTTCATGTTTTTTCTTCATAGGACTTATCAAAAACAAAAAAGGAATGTCATCCACTCCACTACTTCTCAGAGGGGGAAAATGTGGCTCTTGGAAACAAGCATCCTAGAACCATCAGAGGTGCTTAGACTCAGCTACACCTAATGTGAAACACAGAACTCACGGTTCTGGGTTCGTGTGTGTGTTTTTTGTTTTGTTTGTTTGTTTTTGAGACAGAGTCTTGCTCTGTCACCAGGTGTCAGGCTGGAGTGCAGTGGCATGATCTCGACTCGCTGCAACCTCCGCCTCTCGGGTTCAAGCAATTCTCCTGCCTCAGCCTCCCAAGTAGCTGGGACTACAAGCATGCACCACCACACCCAGCTAATTTTTGAAATTTTTGGTAGAGACGGGGTTTCACCGTGTTGGCCAGGATGGTCTCAATCTCTTGACCTCGTGATCCTCCCGCCTCAGCCTCCCAAAGTGCTGGGATTACGGACATGAGCCACCGCGCCCGGCCTCTTTTATTTTTCTTGGAGACAGGGCCTTGCTATTTACCCAGGCTGGTCTTGAACTCCTGGGCTCAAATGATCCTCCTGCCCCGGCCCCTCAAAGTGCTAGGATTACAGATGGGAGCCACTGTGCCTGGCCCCAAAATGAAGGATTTTTAAAGATGTACAGTGTTTTTCAGAATTTGGCCAGCAATTCAATTTGTCTGTCTGCAAGTAAACTGGGCTCGAATCATGTCATCATCTTCACTGTGGAGACTGCTGCTGACACTTACTGAGCCCTACTAATAGGGACCTTATGATCCTCCTTTTCCCAGAAGCTGAGACTCAGAGAGGTTAAGCAAACAGCCCAAGGTCACACAGCCAGTGAGAGGGGTAGTTTGGATTGGAACTCAGCTCTGTCTGCTGGCTAACTCCTAGAAGAAGCTGCTCCAAGCACTTTCTCCTGTGAGCGTCAGGGGTAAAGGGGGCATGCCTAGCCCCTGAGTCAGGGTTTTAGAGGCCAGGGATTCCTGTAGCCCTTCAAATGACTTAACGGGAGAGTGAGATAGTCCAGGCAATGCCCTCTTCTCATTAATGAAGATCTTGAGGCCCAGAACATGGCAATGACTGGCCTGAGCTCACACTGCAAGTTGGGGAAAGACTGAAGATGGAAACCCGGGACCTTGCATCTCACCTTGGGCTCTGCCTCAGACCCAGACTGGGTGATTCTGCTATGCTGCAGCAGACTGGATCCGAGTCATCTCTCCCCGTCTCAGACTCTAGGCCCTCCCTGTGTCTGGAACCCGAGGGTCCAGCTCCACCTACAAGGCCCCAGGACCCCCCAGAGTGCCCCCCAAAGACCTCATGTAGTCACTCAACAAGCCTTTAGTGAATGATCCCAGTGCACACACCGTCCACTGCATATGCCGGGAGTTTGGGGGGACCAAGTCAGACCACTAGTGTGGAGGGGCTGTGACCAAGGAGCTGAGGAAGGCCAGAGAGAGAGCCCCTAGACTAAGTTGGGGATCAGGAAAAAAGACATTCCGGAGGAAAGGGCATTTATCTGGCTCTTGAAGTTCAGGAAGCTTCCAGGAAGAAAGGGTAGGAAGGACTTTCTAGCACAAAGGAACAGCATTTGCAAAGACAAGGTGGATATACAGAATGCCCCTGAATTGTACACATAAACAGTGGTTGATTTTAGGTTATGTGAACTTCCCCTCAAA
Source organism: Cebus imitator (assembly GCF_001604975.1). NCBI lineage: Eukaryota > Metazoa > Chordata > Mammalia > Primates > Cebidae > Cebus > Cebus imitator. Next base: position 606,633 of record NW_016107853.1, read on the forward strand.
AAATAAACACACAATATTGTTGAGAATGTTGTGTGCAGGTGCAGAGGCCGAAGCGGCTCCATCTCAGAGGCAAATCCACCCAGCTCCAGAAAAGCCTCTAAGATTTCTACTTTACCGACTGTCCCTGGCATCCCTTCTGAAACACGTATTCCCTTTCCCTGTGGTGTACATGCCGTGGCTCTGGGGGTTACTGTGCAGAGATCTACCTGTCTTGTGACCACCTGAGACATGGCTTCTGTTTATATTCCTCTTTTAAATGCTTCTTTCTGCTGGGCGCGGTGGCTCACGCCTGTAATCCCAGAACTTTCGGAGGCCGAGGCGGGTGGATCGCCTGAAGTCAGCAAGAGTTCAAGACCAGCCTGGTCAACATGGTGAAACCCCATCTCTTCTAAAAATACAAAAATTGGCTGGGCAAGGTAGCGGGCGCCTGTAATCCCAGCTACTCGGGCGGCTGAAGCAGGGGAATTGCTTGAAGCCAGGAGGCGGAGGTTGCAGTGAGCCGAGATCGCGCCACTGCAATCCAGCCTGGGTAACAAAGAGCAAAAACTCCATCTCCAAACAAACAAAAAATGCTTCTTTCTGAGAAACCGGATTTGTCTGCCTCTTTCTTCGACCTCTCAGCCCCTGTAGCTTCTGGTTTGCATAGACCTGCTCACCATAGGTCTGATGCCATACAGTACTTCAAGGAAGAGGGGAAAGGTGAGGTGGGGCCCAAGGAATCGTCAGGGACAGGCCACAAAGGGTACTGACTTGGCACCATTTATGAAATTCAGCCAAGCCTGGCCTGTGCCAGGCATTCCACGCAACAGGCATTCCAAATGTGGTCCCTCCACTGAAGAGCCAAGAGTCAAAGACAGAAGAAAAAAACCTGTAAGGCCTTTGAGAGGAATGATTTGGGGACTTGGAGTCACAGGGACCCTGGTTCAAATCCCAACTCTGCTTTCAACTCACTGTGATCTTGGGAAGTCGGTTTGTCTCTGAGTCTTGACTTCCCCATCTGTAAAAGGGGGCTAGGATCACTGGTCTGCAGAGTCACTGTGAGGAGCCCAGAACCATGGGTGCTCAGAACTTCGTGGGGCGTAAAGAGAGGGCGCGTGGGATTATTACTGCTACTGTTAGTCTTAGCCGGCCACCCTGTCTGCCTCTTACCTGAGACAGGAGGCAGAGCAGGATTCTGAGAAGTCCCCTGCCCCAGTACCCAGAACGGGCTCTGGGGAGGAGGATCTGCAGACCCCTGTGCCTAGTCTGTATGCAGGTCACCTGCCCCTAGTGTGCATCCCCTCAGCTGCCCACCCTGAGTCTCAGGTCGAGCCTGCCGGACAGCTTCCTCTACTTCCCCTTTGCCCAGTGACATGCGCCTTATGGGGGCGGTAGGGACGGGCACTGGAGAGGTAGATCTCTTGGCTGACAGGGTGGAGGCCAAACCCAGCTGGGACAAGGTCCAGGCCTGCTCTGCAGATGTGGCCACTGCAGCTGCTGTTTGGTAAAGAGCTGTGGGTAGGGGACTGGGAATAGAGAGGAAGAGGGGCTGCCATTCCTGGAAGGCCAGGGTCAGGGTCCCAGTGCTCTTAAAACCAGTAACCCACCCTAGGTTTGAGCAACAGGAACTTGGGGCCAGCACAGAGAAGGCAACAGGCAGCAAGAGTCTCAGTCTTCAGCCTGCAGGGAGGAGCTCCACACAGGTCTCGAACTCCTGACCTCAGGTGACTGGCCCACCTCAGCCTCCCAAAGTGCTGGGATTACAGGTGTGAGCCACTACATCGGGCACATTTTTTAATTAAAAAGAGAGAGAGTCCGGGCGCGGTGGCTCAAGCCTGTAATCCCAGCACTTTGGGAGGCCGAGGCGGGTGGATCACGAGGTCAAGAGATCGAGACCATCCTGGTCAACATGGTGAAACCCCGTCTCTACTAAAAATACAAAAAATTAGCTGGGCATGGTGGTGCGTGCCTGTAATCCCAGCAACTCAGGAGGCTGAGGCAGGAGAATTGCCTGAACCCAGGAGGCGGAGGTTGCGGTGAGCCGAGATCGCGCCATTGCACTCCAGCCTGGGCGACAAGAGCGAAACTCCGTCTCAAAAAAAAAAAAAAAAAAAAGAGAGAGAGAGAGAGAGAATAGCTATAAATGTGTGGAACTTTGACATAGATTATCCCATTTAATCCTCACAACAACTCTCTGGGTGTCATGAGGAAACTGGGACTCCAAGAGGTTAAGGGACTTTCCCGAAGTCACATCAGATTCTGCTGCAGGCAGTCTCATTTCGAGCTGGAGGGGCGAGGGCTGGAAGCTGGGCTGCAGAGGTCACAGGGGCTGGACGAATGGTAGACCTGCAAGGCCCTGGGACCCGGAGCTGAGCTCTGAGGCCTCAATCCCGTAAGGTGCAGGGCCCAGGCCGGCTGAGGCCTCCAGCAAGGAGTGCCTAAACAAATGGCTTTGGCAGGCCAGCATCTTCCTGGACACCTGGTACTGCCGTGAGGGGGCTCTCATCTCTGAAGAGTGGGTGCTCACAGGTGCCAACTGCATTGACAGGTTGCATGGCCAGGAGGCGTGATGAGGGGGAGCTCCCGGAGGGTGCCCCCCCCACCCTCTCCACCTCTCGACCTCCCCTTTGTCTCCTCCCTCCACAACTGACCTTGGTCCCGCTTCAGTGTGACCTTGAGTCCAGGTCAACTGCAGATGGACTCTTGTGAGATCAAGTCTCCATGGCGAGCTACTCTTGTCCTCAGCAGGGCCTGAGGGCTCTGGGTTTGGTGGCCTGGCCCTGGCATGACTGGCAAGGCCTCCTCCGTCACTCACCAGCACTGAGCAGCCTGTCTCCCTGGCTGCCCAATCCCACTGTTTCCTCTTCCTGAGACAGCTCTGCTGGACCCAGGAGTTTGAACCCGATTTCAGTAAGGGTGGGAGCAGAAGCCTGGGATGATTGAGAGACTTGGGGAGGCAGGTGGCCAGGGTGGAGCTCGGGACCCTGCAGGGGCTCTGGCCAGCTGCCCGGCTGCACCATGGCCACGGGCATGCAGGGGAGAGGGCTGGCGCTGACACCTGGTCTTCTGGAGCCGGCTTCCAGCCCCACCGCTGCCCAATGACTGACAGCCCCACCTGCCCAGTGCACTGGAAGCTTTCCTGAGGGGGCTGTGTGGGAGTGCACCAGAGGACAGAGTTGTCCTAAGAGTGACATGGGAGTGCGGAACGTCTAGGAAGACAGAGCCCAGGAAGGCATCTGGGGGCAGGGAGACTTGGCACAGGCAGGGAAGCTCGGCAATATATGGTAACAACCAGCATGGCTGGGCTGGTGCAGGCCTGCTGGATGCCAGTCAGGCTGAGGGTCTGTCCCACCGCGTGCAGCAGAGTGTCCTGCTGGGACCGCTACACGTCAGCATCTGCAGAGATGACTTTCTCCCCCAACTGACTGTCTGGACTTGAAGGACAGCCTGCCCAACGGCTTCCAGTGCACCAGGCTCTGCACTGGGCCCCCTGAACTGGGGTAAGGATTCCAGCAGGCCCTATGCAAGCCCTAAGACCCCCTCCCTCGAATTCCCTTCTAATGCCAGTAGACTTGTTAAAGTTAGGCCTGGTCATCCTCCCATCCTATCCTGGAGTCTCCCATTCCCCAGCAACCAGCGGTCAGGCTTGTTTGCACCCCTGAAGGCCACCCTAGAACTTCCTACCCCTTGGAGAGACTCCCCCGTTATGTCCTATGGAATGTGGGGCAGCCTTTGGTATAGCCAGGTCTTAAACTACTGGGACTCAGTTACTCAATAGTTACAAGCATTTTGCTGAAAACTAACTTTTGTGTAATATTGAGCCTCAAAGGCCAAAAGGAGGAAAGAATTGGGTGAGACTGATAGAATGCGTGGGAGAAAGCACTTTCACTAGAAAGAGACGGACAGAGGGGTGGAGGAAGGGAGTATGACCCCCCTCCAAGAGGGGAAATGGGCTCTGGGTGCAGCACTTGGGCCCCCAGCCCACCCGCCCCCAGTCCTCCCACTCCCTCCACCAGCTGGTCTTGTCAGATGTGTGAACCTGATTACCCACTGCCCGCCTCCCCTGATCAAATATCTTCGCTCACCAGGCAGGGGGTGGTTCAATGGGGTGTGGGCTGGGCTGAGACTGCTCCTTTTCTCCCTCATGCAGGTGGCTGATGGGACCCCCCCCCCCACAGTCTGCTCCCAAGCTGGCAGCTGGCTGCTGCAGGTGTGATGACCTGGGGTCCCTGCTTGGAGCCTTGCCTCCCGGGAGTCTACACATCTGTGAATTCCTTCATTTCCTGGATCCGAGATAACATCTCCAACGTCTCATTTGACACCTCTGCCAACAGATGCTCTTGGGACTGGCCCAGGATAAGACAGAGGCAGTGAAGGTTGTTAGCCTCTGGAGTCCTGCCTGGGTTCGCATCCTGACTTAGCTACTTACCTGCCTTTCCCATCTGAATCTGTTTCTTCCTCCTTAAAATGGAGATGTCTTCAATTACTCATTTATTCAAGAAGTTAGTAGTTACCAAGTGCTTACTATGTGACAGGCCACAGAGATACAAGACTGACTCGTGGAGCGGGCAGTCTTGTGAGGGAGGCAAGCATTAGGCCGAATTATGACCGGAATAAATGTGCAAACACAACCAACGGGGGCTCTAAGAGAAACGGATCCACGTGTTCATGGAGGCTGTGCCCTACTCGGGGCGTTCAGGGGGTAATTGACATTTGAACGCGGTCTTGACAGATTCGTCGATTCTGGCTAGCAACTCCCCTGAGCGCTAGCTGACTGGGGTGCCAGGCGCCTCCCACTGCAAGCCTCCGTTTCCCCAGCTTGGCACTGAAAAGCGATGACTTGGATGTAAGAATTCTTGAGGTCCCTCCCAAGTCTGTTTAATAAACTTTTTCGAGGGCGAGGGTCTCCAAGCCGCAAGGGCGCATCCCCTTCACCTGTTTGGACCTTGCGTGACCCCAGGTGGGGAGCCTCTTCCAGCGTTAACCCGGGCAGCTATGGTCACGCCGCCCGCGCTCCGCAGCGCCTCCCTCCGCATCCTCGCGGTGGGGCCACAGCGACATCTAGTGACTGAAGGTATTTTTAACACTCGGCTTGCCGCTGGCCTGAATCAGGGACGCTGCTCCCCAGAACTCAGCTATCTTCCGCCTCCGCGCTTGGTGGGGAGCCGGGCAGAGTCAGAGTGAACACGCATTCCCTGCGGTGCAATTGAGTCGCGCGGTAGGGCTGGCTTTTTCCGACAGCTCAACCCTCCCGCCCCAGGTCTCTCGGTCCCAGCTGCCTCAAGGACGGGTGGGGCCTCGGTGTGGAGCCCCGCCCCTCGTGCCCAGCCGCGCACAAGCCCCGCCCCCTTACGACGGCGCGTGCTAACTGCGCCTGCGCGTGTTACACACACACACACACACACACACACACACACACACACACACACACACACTCGCGCGGCTTTCGCGAAGGTGTCGCTGCCAGGAAACGTGTCCCGCGCGCCACGCCGTCTGTTTCTAGGGCAACGCCGGCGTCTCTTAGCAACCGCGCGCGGCCTAGGTGGGTTCCCCCGGAACCCCCATCCGTGCCATGACGACCGCGAGTCCTAGCGTCTTTCTACTGATGGTCAACGGGCAGGTGGAGAGCGCCCAGGTGAGCGGCCGTGGACCCCGCCGGGGCCCGCCCCCCAGCGTCCCCCGGGGCCCTTCCTGCAACCCCGTGGGCTGCCCTATGGCCCCCGGAGAGCCACGTCATTCCTCTGAGTCTCTCCGTTAGGCGGGAGAGGGAAGCCCCCATTGGAGGACTTGGCGCGAGGTTTTCGGGATCCTGAGTTCCGATGTGCAGGTGTAGAAGCAGACCTCGAGATGTTGAGGTCACACTCGGCCAAGCCCGTGGCCCCTCGCACGGATCATGCCCACTTGGTTGAGTCACTGGCAGGAGCCTCCCGGGGTGTAACGCGAGGAGCCGAGGCTCGGCCAGTTTCCGGCATTTGCTCAGTTTCGGGTGCCCAGCTACTGCCCCGCGTTCTGAATCTCCAGATCCGTGAACTCGGGTTCGAATCCAACCATCCAACGATGGTGGTGGCCTGGAATGCCCCAGGGAAGGTGTGCCTGTCAGGCCCGAGGGACAGGACGCTACTCTCCATCCCCCTACACTTTAGAGAAACCATTTATTGTAAACAAAAACCAACGCTCACCAAGTCCTCAATATGTGCCAAAGTCAGTGCTCAGCACTGCTTATTCCATCCTGACAACCTTGCCAGAAAGGCACTACTAACACCCCCATTTCACAGCCGGGGAAACAGCCAAAGCAACTGGCCTCTCTGGGAATTGAACCCACACCTGTCTGACCTCAAAGCTTCGCTATACTGTCCTTCCAGGTTATTGGAGATGGTGTTTATTACTGTATTACTGTGAGGTGTGACTGAGACGGTTTGGGTAAGGCTCTGATCGGGCCTGATGCTTTGTTGGTGTCTCCTGCCTTCCTGTTTCATCAGGGATACTGCTCCACGCTCCCACCCTGTCCGCCTCTGCCTTAGCCTAGTGCCTAAGACCGTCTTTCTCCCCTCTCCTGTTCTATCCCATTAGGGGCTCTTGGCTGGGCTGAGTCACATGTGTCTGTGCTCTCAGCATCATCAACCCCCCCCCACAAACACTCACACTCACACTCACACTCACAATGTTCCTCCCTGCTCTGCTCTCAGCACCTCCCTCTTTTCAGGGCCTCAGCTCCAGCTTTGCGTATGCCCTGTGCCTGATGGCTTCCTGGGTTCTCAGACCTTTCACTTTAACACCATTCCCTTACACTAGTGGTCCTCAGCCTTTTTGGCACCAGGGACTGGTTCCGTGGAAGACCGTTTTCCCACAGACAGGATGTGGCGAGGGAGGGTTTGGGGATGCCCAGCCCTGTGCCGGGCGATGGGGACACAGAAAGGCATGAAATGTGTTCTCTGCTTATGGTCTAGAGGAATTGACAGACTTAGGCACAGGTAATCATTGCTTTTATGGAGGGAAGCACAGGGCTACAGGAGCCAAGAGGAGACCTTAAACCAGCCCGAGGGTGAGAGCAGTCTCCCTGAAGGGTACGTTTTGAAGTATGAGCAGGAGTTTTCCAGATGAAGAAATAGAAAGGACAGATCAGACAGAAGGCAGAGCCTGAGCAAAGCCTGGGACTCTCCATGGACTCCCACATCTTGGCCCTCAGCCTCTCCTCTGAACGCCAGGTCCACATCCCCAGCTGGCTCTTAGACCCAATCCCAGGTGCCTCGAGTGCAGAATTCCTCTTGGCTGCCCTTGTCTAGCAAACGCATTGGCCTCAGCGTGAATACCAGTTGACAGACTCTGTGCTTTTTTCAGTTTCCAGAGTATGATGACCTCTACTGCAAGTACTGCTTTGTATACGGCCAGGACTGGGCCCCCACAGCGGTAAGCTGGACTCCTGGGCCTCCCTTACTTACCACCTTCATGATTTTTGTGGTTTCTCAAGGTGTCATACGCTTCCCCTCCCCATTCAGAACCAGTTGAGAGGTAGACACCGAGTTCAGGGGACCCACACATGAGTGTTCCTGGTAAGCTGGAGCAGAGGACACAGCCACGGTTGGACCCCCTGATCCATTCCCTAAGACCACTCACACGCCCTACCCTGTGAGCTTGCCCGGGGCAGCAAAGAGCAGCGCCTGCAGCAGGGGGCTGGCCCTGGTGAGCCAGCCTGGCCGTGGCTGAGCTGTGGACACTCTGGCCAGTCTGCTCACCATTTGGCCTCTCTTTAGCCAGTGGGGAGGACACATGTTCTTGTTGGGGGGAGTGCATATTCTAGGATGTCAGTGAGCCAGAAGTGCGGTGGGGAGACCAAGCCAGGAAGTGACAGGGATGAGCCATGAGAGGGAGGCTTCGATCTCACTAAGGCCGCCAGGGAGGGCCTTGCCAAGAAAGCAACTTTTGAGTAAAGACCTGAAGGAAGTGAGGGAACAAGCCATGGGGAAACCTGTGATAAGTGTCCGGGCAGAAAGCAGAGAGTACAAAGGCCCTGGGGCAGGAGCGCGCCTGGCATGTTTGAGGACCAGCAAGGAGGCTGTGTGGCCCCTGGAGAGCGAGCCAGCAGGAGAGCAGCCGGAAATGGAGCGGGGAGGCACCAGGGCAGATCTTGTAGGACTTAGAAGATCAGAGCAAGGACTGTGACCTTTACTTAAAGGGAGTGGGGTCCCCTTGGAGAGCTTTCAAAGAGAAGAAAGTGATCTGACTTATGTTTTTAGAAGATTCCCTGGCTTCTATGACACGGATAGACTGCGGGAAAGGGCACGAGCAGGCAGCACAGTTGGCTTTGACAGCAGTGCAATGAGAGAGGAGAGCAGCAGCAGTGCGGTGGCGGGAGGGCTGGACTGCACGTACACCCTGGAGATAGAGCCGCGGGGCTCTTCTGATGGATGTGGGGTCTGAGAGAAGGTGGAGTTAGGATTCACAGCAGGGCTTTTAGCCTGAGCACTTCCAAGTAGGGAGCTGCCTTTCAGTGAGGAGAGCAGATTAGGGAGTGCTACCTGGAGCTCAGCCTGGTGTGGGTTAAGGTTGAGGCGCCCACTGGATGTACAAGAGGAGGTGCTGATCCACAGTACAGAGGCAAGGACCAGGATGGAGACAAATTTGGGAACCTTCAACATCTAGAGCACGTCGAAAGCCATGAGACAGATGAGATCACCAAGTGCAGGTAGAGGAGCCGGCCAGAGATGCAGCCTTAGGATGGCACACTGAGAAGGAACCAGCAAGAGCCACCAAGCAGGGCCACCCTGTGCAGTGGAGAGACCCAGAAGCCAAGGGAAGGCAGTGTATCAAGGAGGAAGCAACTGTATCAGGTGCTCCTGATGGCTCAAGTAACACGAGGACGGAGAAATGACAGTTTTGCATCTGGCAATGCTGATCACGGGCATTATTGGAGAAAACCCTTTGGCAGAATGCTGGAGCCAGCAGTCACATTGGAGTGGGGTCACAGAAAAATAGCAGGGGCGGGGCCCTGTGCAGTGGCTAATGCCTGTAATCCCAGCACTTTGGGAGGCCGAGGCAGGCAGATCATGAGGTCAGGAGTTTGAGACCAGCCTGACCAACATGGGGAAACCCCATCTCTACTAAAAATACAAAAATTAGCCGGGCACGGCATGCCTGTAATCCCAGCTACTCAGGGGGCTGAGGCAGGAGAATCACTTGAACCCGGGAGGCAGAAGTTGCAGTGAGCGGAGATCCCTTCACTGCCCTCCAGTCTGAGGCGACAGAGTGAGACTCTGTTTAAAAAAAAAAAAAAAAAAGAAGAAGAACAGCAGGGGAGAAATTGGAACTGGTGAGTGAGGCAGTTCTTGGAAGCAGTTTTGCTGTAACGGGAGCAGAGAATGGGTTGGTGGGTGGAAGAGGCAGCAGAGTTGAAAGATGACTGTGTGATGGACAAAATACATCTGTGTGCTTACCAATGGGGATGCTCAGATGCGCGTGGGGATGCAGGGGAGTGCAAGCACTGCTGGGCCATTTCCTTCAGTGGGGCAAGAGCTTGGGACCAGATCTAGCGCCCTCGTGCCTGGGAGAGTGGCTGGCCTCCCAGGGTTGTCACACATGCTACCACATTGCAGTACCACACTTAAGAGGTACTCCATCACTTCTTAGTCCCCTTTGCTTGGAAGCTCGTGTCTTGGGAGAAGATAGCTGAGAAAACAGCCCTCCCAGCTGCCTGCCGAAGGTAATGGAGGGGCCACAGCAGCTTGACTCTGATCTGACCCAGCTGTCTGTCATTGTCCCCACAGGGTCTGGAGGAGGGGATCTCACAGATCACATCTAAGAGCCAAGATGTGCGGCAAGCACTGGTGTGGAACTTCCCCATTGATGTCACCTTTAAAAGCACCAACCCCTACGGCTGTGAGTCTGCAGGGGCCCTGCAGGGTAGGGTGGCAGAGCTTTCACACAGCACCCCCAAGATGGCCTCTGCCTCATCCAGCCATGACTGTTCACATTCAGATTGTCACCTGGGCTCTTGAAGCAGCCCTCAGCGCGCTCTCTCGCCATCTGTCCCTTTCCCTCCTCTTCCTCATCTGCATTCACCCCAGTTCATCTGCTATGGGCTGTGCAGCTGGCCTTCTGGAAGTTCAGAGTGGATCAGGGCCAGTGACCATGCCTGTAAAAGGCAGGCCCCTCCCTGGCATGCAGGGCTGCAGCTGTCTGGCTTGGAGGTCTGACTCCGTGCCTGTTGACTTCCTGTGGCCTGCTGTGTTCCGACCAGACCCTGGCACTTGCTCCTCCTGTGCTAGCCCCTCAAGTTCCTTTATCTGAGCTTCATTCATGTTGATCCCTCTCTCCGATACCTTTCCCATGTCCTACCTCCAACCCCTTTCCCAAGGGCTTCCTGGCTGGCATTACTTATTTTCTACCTTGGCTGGTGCTTATTAACCATGCTGCTCTTCCACTTGCACTTAATAAGTGCCTACTGTACACAAAGCCTGGGCTTAGTCTCCATGGGGACGATGAATACTTTCCCTATGTGGACTCATCTGAGCTTCCCAATCATACCTGGTGGATAGATTTCTTTCCATTTCTTTTCCCATATGAGGAAACTGACACTCAAAACTGACTTCACTTGCCTTCTGCTTTACATCTAGTGACCAAGTGTGGATTTTCATTCAGGGCTCTCTGATTTCACAATCTAGGCCTTTCTGCTGCATGTGGCCTGGGCCTAGGCTCACCACAGTGTTGAGGGTCAGGAGCAGAAAATGCCTGGTGGTCCTCTTGGGCAGGGAATTCCATTCTGCTGTCATCATCTATGAATAGGAAGCTGCAATCGACTTCCTGTAACAGTGCAGTAAGTACTGTAGGAACTCGGCCAACGTCCTGCTGAGGACAGGTAGGAGAGGTAAATGAAATACACAAAGGCAAAAACAAAGAGCACCTACCTCAAAGGTATCAGAGATCTAGTGAAGTAGAAGAGATTTACTGGGCAAGATCCAGGAGAAGAACAGAAATCCAGAGGTTACCCCCATCCCATCTCCCCTGGGAGAGTTTGCTGATTCCAACAGAGGTGATTGAGAGACTGATCTAGACTTTTGACAGCCTCTCTGGGCCCAGGACACACACAAAAAACTGATGTTCAGAGCCCTCCAAGGGGTTGGGAGGAGGGCCTCAGGTAAATCTCTGCAAACTGGGTTAAGACCTCAAAGAGCTGCCCTAGGAATAAGGGAGAGATGGAAGCGGAGCAGTCTCACAGGGATTGCAGCCTGGCCCCAGATAATTTCAATCTCCTGATTTTTGCATTCAGCTCCAAGATTGTTACACCCGAGGCACCTGGCAAAAGCAAATAAGAAACCTCTTTTGGCTGGGCATGGTGGCTCATGTCTGTAATCCCAGCACTTGGGAAGCCGAGGCAGGTGGATCACCTGAGGTCAGGAGTTTGAGACCAACCTGACCAACATGGAGAAACCCTGTCTCTACTAAAAGTACAAAATTAGCTGGGCATGGTGGCACATGCCTGTAATCCCAGGTACTTGGGAAGCTGAGGCAAGAGAGTCGCTTGAACCTGGGAGGCAGAAGTTGCAGTGAGCCGAGATGGCG
>NW_016107853.1:619017-704818 GCF_001604975.1 Cebus imitator
AAAAGTTAGCGGTATGATAGTGCATGCCTGTAATCCCAGCTACTTGGGAGGCTGAGGCAGGAGAATTTGCTTGAACCTGGGAAGCGGAGGTTGCCATGAGCCAAGCCCACACCACTGCACTCTAGCCTGGGTGACAGAGTGAGACTGTCTCAAAAAAAAGAAGAAAAATGATCATCCCCATAAATGAAGAAAACATGGTAAATTTCAACACCCATTCATGATAAAAGCTTAGTAAGCTAGGAAGAGAAAGAAACTTTCCTAACCTGATCAAGATTGCCATTGAAATGTCGAAAGATTTTTCTTGAGATCAGCATGCCTGTTATCACCATTAATGCTGTACAAGTAAAGAGTGTAAGAATTAGGAAGAATAAAATATTCATAGACAAGATGATTATGTACAATTTCAAAATAATCCATAGATAAATTGTTAAAGTTAATAGATGGGCATGAATCTGGATATAAGATCAATGTATCTTAACAAAAATCAGTTGCTTTCTGTATGCCGACAATAAATAGAAAATGGTATTTTTAAGATATATTATTTATAATAATATTAAAATACAACTTGTTCTACCAGATAGCAAGCTTCAATTATAATCACAGTACATTAGGCTGGGCGTGGTGGCTTGCACCTGTAATCCCAGCACTTTGGGAGGCCAAGGCAGGTGGATCAGGAGTTAGAGACCAGCCTGGCCAACATGGCAAAACTCCGTCTCTACGTTAGTGGGGTGTGGTGGTAGGCGCCTGTAGTCGCAGCTACTTGGGAGGCTGGGGAGAATTGCTTGAACCCAGGAGGCAGAGGTTTCAGTGAGACGAGATTGCGCCACTGCACCCCAGCCTGGGAGACAGAGAAAGACTCCCATCTAAAAAAAAAAAATATATATATACACACACACACACACACACACACACACACACACCCCTCTAATGAAGGAAAATGTAATTTAAACCTACAGTGAGCTACCAGTGTTCGCTCACTAGGACAGCTCAAATTTAAAAGATTGGTAATGCCATGTTTTGGTGAGGTGTAGAGTAGCGGGAATCAGACACCACTGCGGGGGGGTGCTGGCAGCTTGGTGTTACCTTTTTGGAGGGAACAGACATGGGCCCTGTGCAGCATGCTTCTTGGGTGTGTGCCCACCACATGTGCACACATCTGTAACGTGCACATGAGTACCGAGAGCCTGCACCATGGTGCTCAGCCTCTAGCAGAAGGGCAGCCCGTGTGTCCATCAGCGCCAGAATGAACAGTCCCTGTGGCAGATTTCCATGCAGAATGTTAAATGGCATTGAAAATGAACACCCCCCTTTACAGGAAACCATTTGAGAAAAATCTCACAGTCATAATGTTGGATTAGAGGCTGGGCACAAAAATAAACATATTGTGTAATTCCTTTTTCATAAAGGTTCAAAAAGATTGGTACAAGTAAAACGCCAGGTTTGGGATGCATTCTTTGACAGTGAAGTCTTACAAGTAAAGAGGTGGTTTCATAAAATTCAGAGTAACGGTTACCTGTGGTGGAAGGTAGTCACGGGAAGGGCACAAACCTCTCCCTAACATTCACTGAGCACTTACTATGCGTTAGGTACTATTTCATGTGTCTTAGAGATGACGAAACAGGGGCAGAGAGGTTGGGTGACTCGCCTCAGCTGTGGCTGCAGGATCAGAGCCTGGCAGATTGGCCCCTAGGCCGTCCCTGGGCCTCACCTGAAACTGGCGAGGTGAAAGCGCCTTTGCACCTCGATGGTTACAGGAAGCAGGTGTAAAAACAACCACAGCTATTATGTTACCTATAATATTTCAAAGAAAAATGCCCAAAAAGTTTTTGTTTTCTCTCTGACTTCTCTAGACACCCCCAAAATAAGCCTGTGCCACCCCAATCCCCTGAGCCTGCCTCCATCAGAAAGGGAGCACCCAGAGAGCAGAGGTCCTTAGTCTGCTCTGATCACAGCTGCGGCCCTGGGCCTAGACTAGGGCCTCTGGAAGTGCCTCCTTGTACATGGGAGTGGCTGAGTGGGCCCTGACTCTGCAGCGGGGAGACGGGGTGTGGAGTGCATGCCCAGGCCTCAGGAGAGACACAGGAAGTACTAGTGTGGGCAGAAGTCCTCGGCACAGTCTGGGTTCCCATGCCTGCTCCTGTCCCCTCTCAGACCTGCTACCTCAGGGCTTTGAGCTCAATCCTCTGAGCCCCCTCAGCTGGACACTCCCAGTTCTCTGCCCTGCACCTCCCCCATGTGTCCTCACGTGTCGACCCCCTGCCTTGTCCTTCTCAAGGGCCACAGATCGTGCTCAGCGTGTATGGACCAGATGTGTTCGGGAATGATGTGGTTCGAGGCTATGGCGCGGTGCACGTGCCCTTCTCACCTGGCCGGTACGTCCTCACTCTGATCTGGGCCCTGGGCAGGGCTTGTTCTAGGACAGATCTTGCCCCGTTTTCTGTCTTAGGTTCAGGCTGGGAAAGCTCTGGGGTCCCCAGGGGCCTGGGTGGCGGGGGCGGGGGCGGGGGGCATGGGGTGTAGACTGTATTCGGGAAGAGAACCTCTAGGATGGGTGGTGTCTGCCACACACCAGGTGGGGTGGAGAGGCAGTGGGCCCAGAAAAGAAATTCCCGATGGACTCTGACCTCCATGAGACTGTCTCCCAGCACTCAGCTCCGTGCCCGGGCACAGTGGTGCTCAGTTAGCACAGGTTGGATTCGTTAGCATTGGCCCTGACTTGGCCCACGCTGCAGCTGCGCTGGCCTGATCCGAGTGTTTCTGCTCCCTGGAGGCTCAGAAGGTCTGTGACGCAGCACCTCTGTCTGCAAAAACATTTGTTTCAGGCACAAAAGGACCATCCCCATGTTTGTCCCAGAATCTACATCTAAACTGCAGAAGTTTACAAGGTGAGTTTCCTACCTATAACTGCAGCCCCTCCTCCTGACCTACTGGATGAATGGATGTCACATTCTACCCCTCAGTTTGCTCCTGGTCGCCTCCTCAGATCTGCAAGCTGCTCCACCCACTGGGGACAAATAGAAACAGGTCCCCTGGGAGTGCTGAGTCACGGGGCTCCCTTCAGCCTCTGTTCTAGCAGCAGAAGCCTGGCTGATTTTACCCTGTGCCCTGTGAAAAATCTTTGTGTCAGATGGAGCAGAGGAAAAACGCTTGGCAGATGAGAAAAATGTTCGTGACATAATGTGACATTAAAAGGTGGGAAACAAGAGGATACAGCAGTATGAGCCAGACACCTTGGCACAGTAATCATGATAAACGCCTTTACATGTGGGAGTCTGTGGCCCGAGCTGACATTTGCGCTGAGGCTTAGTGTGGAGGGAAGAGCAGGGAAGAACACCAGGCCCAGGGAACAGTGCCTGCCAGGCCGAGGGGAGCACAAGCTTAGCATGCTAGGAGAAGCCAGGACGGTGGCGTGGCCAGTACGTGGTAAGCCAGGCAGAATTAGGGAGATGGGGAGCAGGCAGGGGCCAGCACACCAGCGCCTGCAGGGAGGGCCTGGGAGATGCTCCATGCAGCCCCAGCAGGAAGGTCTCTTACCGCTGCCTACATCCAAGTGGGATCTTAGAGGGCTAGCTGGGCCCTGGCCTTCTGACTGGAGGCCCATTAGCACAGTTGGGCAGCAAGCCTCTGCCGCCCCCCAGCAGGTCAGTAAGGCACAAGGGGAAGATGGAGGACTACCTGGGTTCCAGCCCCGGCGATCGTAGCCAGTGCTGGGCTTGAGAACTGGCCAGAGCCCTGCTGGGTGGAGGGACAGCATTGCGCCTCAGGGCTGAAAACACCTCACTGAACTCAGAACTGTGGAGGGAGGAACGGCAGGGTCTCCACTGGCTCAGCCTAATCATTTGTGTGCCCGCTGCCCCTAGGAGCCCTTCTGGGAGGCCACCCTGTGGCAAAGGACCTCTTTCCCAGATGACCTGGGCCAGCATCACCTGGAGGTGACAATCGCCCCACAGGCTGTCAGGGAGGCAGTGGGGCAGTGCCGTCAGTGGCTTGGGGAAGCCTAAGGGACTGGTGGGATCCGAACAGCCATCCCGGCCGGGCTGTTCACCCTGTTCCACCGCCCACAGCTCCAAGGAGGACTTTGGGCCTCCAGGAGAGAGCTCGCTTTGGAAGGGGTTTCACAGCCCCTGTGGAGGGGCTTGCAACTGGGCAAGGCAGTATGTGCTTGGATTACAAAAACTGGGGAAAGATCTAATTAGTGAAGGCCATCTGATTGGCAGAATCTTCCCAAATGTGGAGGCTACTTGCTGAAGCTGAGAGCTCGGTCGTCCCCAACCCTCTCCCACCCTCTCCACATCCTCTGGCCTGGCCTAGGGCCTGTCCCGAACACTCTTGGCCCCTGGATTAATTTCCCGTGGTGGCTGCTGCAGCTGCCCTTTCAGTTTCTGGTGGCCCCAGCTTTGCTTGGCTTGTCGCCTCATCACTCCAGTCTCTGCCTCTAGGGTCACAGGGCCACCTCCTCTGTCTGTGAAATCTCCCTCTCTCCTTTGCTGATAAGGGTCTTGTGATGGCATTTAGGGCACCCCTGGATGATCGTCTCAAGAACCTTGGCCTAATCGTGTCTGCAAAGTACATGTGACCCTTTTTCTCAGTAAGGTCACATGCACGGTTTCCCGGGGCTAGGATCAGCCATCTTTGTGGGCTGTTATTCAGCCTGCTGCATCCCCTCCAGTCTAGTCTTCACACAGAAAAAAAAAACGGTGTTCCTAAAACACCCCTCCCCTTCGAGAACCTACCCCATGCTGTTCCTCTTTCGGGATGATCTTCAACCAGAATGCCGCCAGGCCGGTAGTTGGGCCCTGCCCACCTCATGGCCTCTGCCACTTGCTTCCCATCTGCCTCAGTTCCTCTAGCCCGAGGGGTCCTTCCCTGCCTTGGGCCCTTGCCTGGAATGCCTTCCAGAACAGTCTCTCATCTCTCCCACCCCAGCCAGCCAAGCAGACCACCTTGGCGCACCCCAGGAAAGAAATTCACTGGGGACCGGCTCTCCATATGTGAGCTCTGGGATGGGATCTGGGATCTGCCGGGCATGGTGGGGACGCTCCCAGGCCCCAGTCCGCACACACAGCCCCCTGTCAGATGGGTGCTGCGAGAGCCTCGCTCTCCCAAAGGAGAAACTGAGGTGCAGGGGTTGTGGCTGCCCGTCCCTTCCCCTTGGGGAGCACCCACTGGCTTTCACTCCCTGGCTCCCTCCTCGGGGTTGGGGGCTGGCGGGCAGTGCTCCCTGGCTGTAGTCTTCACAGGACAGCCCCCTGTGGCAGCCGGGGGGCCCCTCCCTGGCCTGGCCCCTCCGCGGCAGCCCCGGGTGAGCGCTGGTGCCCACCTCGGAGACGGAGAGGCTGAGGGGAGGGCTGCGCGGGGCTGTTGCGTCGCCACGGTTGCCAGCGACCCTCGGGGGCCGGGTGTGATGTGGGGTGGCCCTGGGAGCTGTGGCACGGAGGAGGCGCAGCCATGAGTCCCTGCGGGGCAAAGCCCGTGGCTGCGGGACCCACCCGGCTGGGAATAATGCTCCTGGTTGTTTCCACCCCGGCCTCCCGGCCTCCCGCCGGCCCAAGTGGGGCCCGGGGCTGGGGAGGGCGCATGCTGGGCCCGGTGGCTGCGTGCCGCCCTGACAGGTCCTGCGGTGGGTGCCACGATTGTCCCCATGTTACAGTTGACAAGCTTACGATTCAGGGATGGGAAGTGACGTTTCCTGGACCCCCACATTAACAGGAGGCGAGGCTGAGGAGCCCAGTTCTGGCCCTTTTGCCCACCCCATGGATTCTTTGGGGTGGGATCCCCTTCTGGGGAGGCTGAAGGGTCACACTGTCCCCTCCCCTCCCCCACCTCAGCTGCTGTCACTTTTCTGGGATTTCCACCTGGGTTCAGGCAGCACCCCCACCCCAGAATCTCCCTGAGCTCTCATTCCCAGTGAACCAAACCTATGGAAGCTGGAGATGGAAAAGCCTAACCCACCAGCGGAGGCAGCATGGGCACAGAGCACCTGAGGCCTGGCTAGGCTGTGTGACCCTAGCAAGGGACACCACCGCGCTGGAGCCCAGCCACTGGGAAGGCTCTGCTTCGGGCCTGACTCCTGGTGGGGGCAGGGTGCGGCTGGAGGAGAAGTGCTGGTTTCCAGAGTGAGGAGAGTCCACATCCAGCGTCGTCCATGGCCAGGAGTGCCCGGGTGGGGTCCTGCTCACCCATGTTCTTCTGTGTTCCCAGCTGGTTCATGGGGCGGCGACCCGAGTACACAGACCCCAAGGTGGTGGCTCAGGGTGAAGGCCGGGAAGGTAAAGCTCCCTCCCCTCCCTTGCCCCCAGCCCCCAGACAGGTTAGAGCCTGGGAGTGGGTGGGCCCAGGGTTGGGGGTGAATGCCAGGGACCTGCCAGGCACCTGGGAGCTGGCCCACGAATGTTCCCAGATGAGGGCTGCTGGAACACAGAGGGTCTGTCATGTCTGCCTGTCCCAGCGGCAGCCTCTTTCCCTCCCAGTGAGTGACATGGGTCAGGCGCTGTTGTCCCCATTTTACAGACGCTGAGACTGAGAGATTCCCAGATCAACCTGGGTTTGTCTCTGCCCCAACCCAGCCTGGCTGATGCTGCCCTTCTGTCCCCAGTGACCCGTGTCCGCTCTCAGGGTTTTGTCACCCTCCTCTTCAACGTAGTGACCAAGGACATGAGGAAGCTGGGCTACGACACTGGGCCTGCAGACACACAGGGCGTCTCAGGTCCCAGCCTGCCCCAGGGCTTCCCCCAGTGAAGGCACCACAGGTGCACAGTCTCTGATAATGAAGGGCTGCCTTCCTGGAGTCAGCTGCTGGCCATCGGTCTAAAGGGCAGCCTGGTGGCGGGAGCTGGGGCACACAGAACAGTTTTCTACAATAAAGTCACATTTTCAGAAAGCCCAGGCCTGGGGCTGCCTTCTCTCCTGTTTAGCCGTTCCCCCACAGGAGCTGGGGGCTCTTGGGCCTTCCCTGGCCCCACCTTCAGGGCTCTCCCCGTCCCTACCCCTTGTGCCGTCAAAGCTGTCTGGAGACCAGACCGTGGCCATCTGGGATGGGAGCTCTGACATCACCAGATTCTGCCACTCACAGCTGTGTGGCCTTTTCTACACCTCAACACATTCATCCTTGAACTGGGCATGGCACCCTCCTTGGAGGCTTGGGGTTTAAGCAGAATCACCTGCTCAGCCATGCTCTCAGGCACGAGCCTCTATTGGCAAGGAGGAGAGAACCCTATTATTGGGAGCTGGATGGTGAGGTACCCTCGGGATGGCAGACCCTCAGCCTGCCCACTCCACTCTCTGCCCCCACTACCCGCAGTCCCAGGGTTGGGGCTGGAAACCTACCAGGGGTGGGGGGCTGCCAGCTGGAGTCCAGCTTTCTGGCAGCCACTTGGCAAGAGAGGAAGGTGAGCTCCCTGGCTTAACACCCTGGCCTCTGAGGTGATCTGGGCCCCTCTGGAAGCAGAGTCCCTTCAGCATTACTTCAGGGGGCCCTGGGCCTGGGCCTCCCCACCGTCACGCAAACCTCTGGAACCTCACAAGGCAGCCCCGGGCCCTCTCTGCCCTGCCACTGAGCTTTCCTCGGCAGACATGGTGCCCCAGCCTAGATACTGCCCTCAGCGGGACCCAGAAGAAACCACAGGCTCGCCCATGTTACCCTAGGCTGTTATGGGCTCTTGCCCTGAGACCACCTGAGCCGACCGTCTTCTGCCCTTTATCTCACGGGCACTCCCCTGCCCTCCCTGCAACTCACTGTGCGTTCTGGAACTCATGGTCTGTTGTCAGCAAACTTCTGGATTCCAACTGCCTTCTCTGAATAGGAAGTTCCCTCTAGCTCTGGCCTGGCTGAAGCCCACTCAAGTCGCCTACAGCCCTCTTAAGTGGAACCTCACCCCACGTGCGGTGGACTGAGACCGGGTGTGTCCTTGCCGCCTCACTCGCAACCCTCTTCTCCACTCTCCCAATAGCCACGCGTGTTTCTTGTTACTGGTGACCGCGCTGCCTCCGAGGGCTAGATTGAGGTGTCCCTCACTCAGGCCAGGCTCTCCCTCACGTGGCGCTTCCCTGGGCCCTTCAAACCACCAGGCTCTCCAAGCCCCTGGCCCAGCCCCTCTTTCCTTGTTTTCCTCCCAACCCAGTTTAGAATTCCTGGTCACCTGCTTGCACTTCCCGGTAGTGCCCTCCTGCCTTCATGCTCACCTGGCAGAGCCTCAGCCCTGGTAACAGCCAGCTGTCCGTCCGCCTGCCCTGCACCTGCCTGATCCCCAGAGCCACGGCATGTTCCATCCACAGCCCAGGTCTGTGTTTCCCTGGACAACTCCCTCAATAGTTCTCTGAGGAAACACAACTTTTGTCTCTTCAGACCTCCAGCACCCTCCCTGCCAGCTTAGCTGAGGCACTCCCTCCATTCCCACAGCCACCCCACACCAGCTGCCATCCTGAGCCGACCTGAGGACGCGCCTTGGCAGTGTGGGAGACGCAGTGTCTCTGGCTTCTCCCAGGCCCCCCACCCACAAGGGGCTTCTTCCTTGTCCCTCCATCATGAGCTTTCCTGCACAGGCTCCTTCGCATCAGCCTCCACGCATGCCCCACACGTGTCACGGGAGGACAGAGCAACAGCCCTGCAACCCCAGGCTGCTCCTGTCCTCTGCCCCATTTTATCACAGCTCCCTGAGGGGCTGTCTTCTCTATCCATGGCCTCACCCCACCCAGACCACTGGCCTCGGTCCGCATCAAGGAGACCTGAAGCGTCTTCCCTGAAGCCTCTAGCCTGTGGCGTGCATGTTCGAGCCTCAGGCCCCTTTCATCCAGCCTGTCAGCAGTTGCCACATACTCAATCACCCTCTTCTGGTTATGTTTAATTTTTCCAATTTTTCTCAACATCACTCAAAGGTTTAAACATGGAAAAGTTGACTTCATTTTACAGTGAGCCCCACATACCCACCACCTAGATTCTACCATTACCGCTTTCCTGTTGCATACTTGCATTTTTACATCTATCAACTATTCATCTCTGCTTCAATCCATCCTACTTTTAGTGCATTTCAAAATAAACTGCGGCATCAGGACACCGCCTTCGTGTGTTTCAGCACACTCACCATTAACCAGAATCCAGACTTTAGTGTGTTCTTTTGAGGGGACATTTACATACAACAAAATGCGTAACTTTTTTTTTTTTTTTTTGAGACAGAGTCTTACTCTGTCCCCCACACTGGAGTGCAGTGGCAAGATCTTGGCTCACTGCAACCTCTGCCTCCCGGGTTCAAGCGATTCTCCTGCCTCAGCCTCCAAGTAGCTGGAATTACAGGCACCTGCCACCATGCCTGGCCAATTTTTCTATTTTTAGTAGAGACGGGGTTTCACCACGTTGGCCAGGC
The DNA here is from genome assembly GCF_001604975.1 of Cebus imitator. NCBI lineage: Eukaryota > Metazoa > Chordata > Mammalia > Primates > Cebidae > Cebus > Cebus imitator. The sequence continues at coordinate 628,377 of NW_016107853.1, forward strand.
TGGTCTTGTACTCCTGACCTCAGGTGGTCCGAGTGCCTCAGCGTCCCAAAGTGCTGAGATTATAGGTTTGAGCCACCATGCCTGGCCTAGAATGCCTTAAGAATTCACAACCCAGCGGGATGCAGTGGCTCATGCCTGTAATCCCAGCATTTTGCGAGGCCAAGGAGGGTGGATCACCTGAGGTCAGGAGTTCAAGACCAGCCTGGCCAACATGGTGAAACCCCATCTCTACTAAAAATACAAAAAATTGGCGCGATGGCAGGCACCTGTAATCCCAGCTACTTGGGATGCTGAAGCAAGAGAATCGCTTGAACCCGGGAGGCGGAAGTTGGAAAAAAAAATGCACAACCTGGCCCCAAAGGCACGGAACAAGCGTCACTGTCACCTCACAAAGCATCCCTGCCCAGTCAAGACAAGATGATGCAGTGAGATTTAAAGGCTGAAGGTGTGAGTGCCGGAGAAGCTGGGTGGGGGGTGTTGGGCATGTGGGATCCCCTCCATGAGGACAGGTGAGGTATACAGGGCCCAGGTCCACGCTCACTTGCTGTCCATGCTGTTGGCCACTGTCACAAAGTCGCATGTTCACCAGACGATCTCCCTTTTCTCCTGGCACACCAGAAGACTACATTTCCCAGGCCCCTTGTATCGAGGTGGGTCCTTGTGAGTAGTTCTAGCCAAAGCAACGTATGAAAAGGGTGTTCATCACTGAGCAGGCGGACCCACTTCAGTGTCACAGGAGCAGTTCTCCTCCTTCTGGGGCATGGCCCTCTTTGAGGCACACGTTGAAGATAGCAGCATCATAAGGAAGGAGCCTGGGTCTTGGCACCCCAGTTTGCAGAGCACCTCCAGGAGTATCTCCATCAGGCTTTTTATGAGTGGGAAATACTCAAAAGATACTGTGCCCAGCCAACCAGAGCTTGGGTTATTTGATCCTGCACAGCCTATTCTATTGCAAATGTTATGGAAATCAGGAGTGGGTCTCTGCTGTAGCCAAAAAAAAAAAAAAACAAAAAACAAAAAACAAACAGTGTCATTGGCTAAGCAGCTGGGTGGCAGGCAGAATGAATACAGCTCACAGGCTGGGCAGCAGGACATCGTATTATGCAAGTACAAGACATCTGTAAGACTCTTGTGCTAACTTGGGACGCAGGTTGTGCGTCCACAGAGCCAGCAGCTCTAGGGGAAAGGGACATGCCAGATAGGATGTACATGCAGTGTGAGCTCGCTATGTTGACTGCATTTTGGAATGCCAGCACAGTAAAGAGGAAAGAACTGGCTAGTTTGCAAGCAGAAATGAACGGGAAAACAGAGAATCTTAAAAAAAAAATTTCTATCAAAAGGTTGCAAAAGCAGTCTTTCTAGATCTCAGATGAGAAAAGGTAAGGCTGAAAATTGCTTTGAACAATAAATGCATAATAAAACTTCTCATCTGAACAAAATAACTTGGCCTTTTGGTAAATATGGGATTAAGGGGGTGGTTCTCCCATCATAATCCCATATGGCCTCATGATAGCTACCATTAAGTTAAGAGAAGCATGGAGGTAAGGATATAAGGCGGCTTATGTCTAGGAAAGAATTTTTTTTTTTTTTTTTCAGATGGAGTCTCGCTCTGTCACCAGGCTGGAGTGCGATGGCATGATCTTGGTTCACTGCAACCTTCGCCTCCCAGGTTCAAGCAATTCTGCTTCAGCCTCCCGATTAGCTGGGACTACAGGTGGTCCGCGCCACCACGCCCAGCTAATTTCTGTATTTTTAGTAGAGACGGGATTTTACCATGTAGGCCAGGATGGTCTCAATCTCCTGGGCCTCCCAAAGTGCTGGGATTAGAGGTGTGAGCCACCGCCTGGCCTAGGAAAGAATTTTATGTGTGTGCTTGGGGTATCTATTGCTATTTAACAAACTACCCCAAAACTTTGTTGTTTAAAACCACTATCATTTATCACTCATGATCTCGTCAGGGACTGGGCTCAGCTGGGTGGTTGTGCTACAATGGATGCTGGCTGGGGCTGTTCCACTGAGCTGACCAGGATGGTTACTCACATGGCTAGCTGTTGTCTGGGGCTCATCGGGGCCTACTAACCAGAACACCTCAGTTCTCTCTCATGTGGCCTCTCTCTGTGTTTGAACTTCTCATAGCACGACAGGTGGGCTACCAGTGGAACATGCCAAGATGTCAAGCCCCATGTGCAGGCATTTATTAAGCCCCTGCTGCCATCATGCCACTGGCCCCATCTAGTCATCGGCCACGCCCATCAGGTGAGGGAGACCACACCGGGAGACAGGGTCTATCAGGGGCCACTAAAGTAACACTCTGGCCAAAATAATGCAGTTACTTGCACGTGGAACTGATTAGAAGTGCTAAGATTGTCATGTTTTTGAGGAAACTGTGCTTATACAAGGCCCACGAGCCTGGACTGAAGCCGCCAGTTTACTTAAAACAGGTCCTAGCCTCACATGCACACGAATGTTCATTGCAGCACAGTTTACAATAGCAAAGACCTGGAACCAACCCAAACGCCCATCGATGATAGACTGGACAGGGAAAATGTGGCACATATACACCATGGAATATTATGCAGCCATCAAAAACGATGAGTTCGTGTCCTATGAACCTGGAAACCATCATTATCAGCAAACTGACACAAGAGCAGAAAATCAAACACTGCATGTTCTCACTCATAGGCGGGTGTTGAACAATGAGAACACATGGACACAGGGTGGGGAGCACTACACACTGGGGTCTGTTGGGGGGAAATAGAGGAGGGACAGCGGAGGGTGGGGAGTTGGGGAGAGATAGCATGGGGAGAAATGCCAGATATAGGTGAAGGGGAGCAAGGCAGCAAATCACACTGCCACGTGTGTACCTATGCAACAATCTTGCATGTTCTTCACATGTACCCCATAACCTAAAATGCAATTAAAAAAAAAACAGGTCCTAGCCTGGAACCGTCCACCCACAGGCAGTAGATGAGAAAGCCAAGCTTGGCCCAAGAGCTGCAGCCAAAGGGATACAAAAAAGGCCAGCCGCCCCCACCCTCCCATCTCCCCCCCAGCCCAAAACCAGGGGCAGAGCAGGGCACCGTCAGGTCCTTTCCCTCCTCGGTGCAAGGAGACCTTGGTCTGTGCTGCAGCTTCCAGCACTGTGGGGGCATCTCCCATTCTCTGCTCCTCAAAATGGTGCTGGACTGTGGGTACTGACCCCTGCTCCATTGTCTGTTACTGTTGGGGGAAGGGAACAGATCACAGGTCTCTCTAGTTTACAGGCTGTGTCTGCCTTGCTGGAGAAGGCTTTGAAGCCACAGGGCCCAGGACACAGGACCTTATGGTCTATGTATGAGAAAAAGACTGAAATAACTCTCTGGGGGTCAGACAGTCCACTGTGACCGGGACTGGCAATGTTAACTAAGCCCATTTCCCCACCTCCCACCTTCCGCCTCAAAGGAAGCCTGTACTTGCCCATCCCGCCACATCTGGATGGGGGCCGAGGACCTAATTCTGGCACTGGCATGGGTGGCAGTGAGGCACTTCCAGGCCTGGCTGTAAGAAATCTGTGCTTGACCCTTGTCCATTTGTCCCTTCGTAGCCACCTTAAGGGCTGTCAGAGAGAGCAGTGTCTCAAGATGACAGTGGCTTGGGTCCCTGAGTCAGACTTCTGTGAGAAATAAACTCGTGTGAAGCCGCTGAGCCCTGGAGATGTTACTGCCGCGTAACCAAGAGCATCCCAGACGCCCTTCTTTTGCTTGTATCCCCTGCACTGAATGGGCACTCCCTGCCACCAGCCCCTACTCTCCTGGCTGAGAGTCAAGCTTGTCCGCTTGTCCTTGGGTACACTGGGAGCCAGGCACTGGCAGAGAGCAGAGGGCTGCAGGGCAGCCCCAGGCCTTCCTCCAGGCTTGCCTCAGGACCTCCAACCCTTTCCACCAGCGTCTCCCAGCAGCCCTTGCCTCGGCCTAGCCTCCTCCCATGACCCGAGCGCCACTTCTACCTCTCCTGCACGTGTCCTCCAGCCGCTGCCCTCCTCTGGTCGGCGACTTAGGCACAGGCCCTTTGTGTCGGTCAGCTTTGCACAGCAAGCCACCCAAGAACCAGTGGCTCCAAAAGGCCCTTCCTCTCCCGAACACGCAGTTGACTGGGCAGCTCTGCACACTCCCTCCCTCCGTGGCCACGGCAGTGGCAGCTTCCCAGAGCAGCTCTTCAGCAGCATGGACAAAGGCAGATCACAGGACGCCTCTGAGGACCCTGCACACTGTCACACCTCATCCAAAGCAGGCTCCACCAGTGACAAGGCCACGGCAAGAGTGGACGTGGAAGGGTAAAGGGCAGTGGCTAGCACTTCCCCCAGGCCACCGGTCCGAGCACCTCACCAAGGGCTACCTCCCACCCCCTTTTCCCTGAGGTTCAGGGGCAACTGAATGCCCAGCTCACATGGGCACTAGGACTAGGTTGGTGGCCTCATTAACTGCAGATCAAGCTCCACAGGAATCGGCTCCCTCGTCTCCCACCCCTCTCCGGTGGCCCGGGACTGATGAGGATGGGGTGGGAGAAGGACACAGCCAGAAACTGCATCATGATACAAATGATAAATTATATTTATACAGTAAATAAGTATCAACAGTCAACACAAGTTCAAAACTAGCCACCGGCCTCTGGGACTGAGGAACAGCTGGGTGACATCTTCCACCGCTGTGCCCATCAGGAGGGAGCACGACGGCACAGCTGCAGCACACGTGGCAGTGGCCGGTGGCTTCATGATCAGTGCAGTGGGCAACAGGGACATGCACTTGGGATGGCCCGTGCCAGAAGATGGGGTGGGGGGCTGTCTTCTTGGGTCCTGGTGGCCCAGTGGCTGTCATGTTGGGGCCTCAAAGTCGAGTCACGAAGGGCTCTTCTGTTACAAAAGAATCACTGACCCCAAGTAGTCGAGTCTGGTCTACTGACCTGTAAGGCTGGCCCAGGCCCTGCACCGTCTGAAGGAAAGCACCTTTCTGGGCAAGCATCCTGCCTCCCATCCCATTGCACCTCCCTACCCTTCCCCTGGCAGATGCAACCAGCCACCAGCCTTCCCAAACGGCAGCAGGAGCCTAAGGCCCAGCCCCAGGCCTGCGGTTCTGGCAGAGGGTAGCTGGTCAGGAGCTCTAGACACGGCTCCTGGGGCTGGAGAGGGTGACCTCAGGAGCAGCAGCACAGGAGGGTGCAGTCCTCACTCAGAGTCTGCATGTCCCGGCAGCCCAGAGACCAGTGAAGATCTCTCCTGTGCCAGTGCAAAGGGTTAGATCTTCTGGGACCAGAGAGAGGCTGGCAGGTGGTCAGCTGCCCTTAGAGCTGGAGGTGAGAAGTCCCCATGGTGGAAAGCGGGCCAGAAACATCCACCAGGCAACCTGCCCAGACACAGGAGTGGAGAAATGTCCCTTCCCTGGGTAAAAGCAAGTCTTTTCTGGTCTTTAATGCATGACTCAATACTTATACAGTAGTAGGTGAGGTGAGGACAGCAGGAGTTTGGGAGAGGGAGGTACTATTAGTGCATGTTTGTTAAAAATCTGTCCCAGGTGAATGACTTTTTTCTTCATCTCCAAAATACAAGAGAATTATTTTTAGGTCTGCAAAACTTAAAAATAATGTCTGGAGTTAGCAGGTAGGTGGATCAGGGCCAGCCCTGGTCCCTTATCTCCCCAACCCCCATCTTAGCCTGGGGACTGCTGCCCAGGGACCCATGGGCACAGAGCACCACACATGCCCTTGGGACAACTGCCATTTCCACATTATTCCCATCTTTAGCCTGAGCGTGGATTAAGACAGAGGAGATCACAGACACACAAGGTTAAAGATGTTTCTTCCATTTCAGATTCCCATTGTAAACACAAGTCCTTGTTAATCCCTGCATGCCTTTAATTAAAAAAAGGAATTAGTTGATAAAAATTGGTGAGTCACATTCATACACTGTATTTTTTCTTTAACTTTCAGGATGTTGGTATATCAGTAAGAAAAATAGCCTCTCTCTCAGGATCTAGCCAAAAAGGCTGAAAGTCAATCCCTTTAGTAATTCACCAAAAACGAGTTAAAGAAAGGAAAAGGCAACCAGAGGCTAGGATTTTTTTGTTGCTGTTGTAGTTTTTTTTTTTTTTTTTAAATAAACATCATCATCTATGTGTAATCAAATTCCCATATTTTTTTCCTATAAAGAATTTGCTTTAGTTTTTTCATAAGGCATTTTTTTTTTTTGTCATCCAAACATCTCTTCCTTTTAAAATTTTCTTAGAGTGAAAACCATAAATAAGAGGATTTAAACCACTAACATGGCATGTGCCGATATCTTCATTCAGCCAGACCTGGTAAATTCTATCAAAACTAGACAGTTAAATAAGAACCACGTTATAAAAATATTAGCCAAAAAAAGACTATTAGATAATTCTGCAAACTCAAATATGAAACTGTACTAAACAAAATATGTGCAAAGGTACACAAGCATAGAGCCGCGCTGGGGGTTATGCTCAGATTAGCTTTAAAGCTCACTCTAGTGGATTTAATTTAAGAGTTGTCCACGGTGGTGGTGTTTACCTTGAACTCACACGAGTCAAAGAAAAATAAAATATGCACAACCACTTCCCCAAAAGGTCAGTGTCTGTGGAGCCGGTGCCTCATCATGTCCACACCCAGGACTGCCTGGGGAATCCCTAAGACTGGCGGGGGGAGAACAAAGACGAGGCCACCGTCCCACGTCCAGGGCCAGGCAACGTCCTAGAGACCCTTGGGCTGAGGATGGGGGGCAAGGGCAACACTGATGACTCCACTTCCTCATCTAAGGCCTCAGAGGAGCCCTGCTAGGACCTGAGTGCCTGGGAGGAGGTGGCAAGAGCAGGCCAAGCCAAGTGGGCCTGCTTTGGAAGGCGAGGGTCTGAGGGTTGGGGCTGTAAAGACAGCCCTTTCATCAGGAAGCTGGAGCTGAAAAGCCCTAATACCCCTAATCCCCAAACTCTTGGATCCCATCCCACAGACCAGAGTCCCCGCTCAGCATCCTCCAGCACAGGTGCTCTGGGCATTCCCTCTGGGGCGGGTCCTAGGCCCAGGCACTAGAGAAGGAAAGGGTTTGTTGTGCCAGTGGCCTGGGCTGCCGATGGGGGGATACCCACGCTGCCCACCATGTTCATTGTTGCAGGGCCCAGTGGGGTCAGAGAGGAACCACTGGACCCCAGAGCTGGGTGTGGAGCCGTGGAGGTCATCGAGGCCACAGCCATGGACTCCACTCCTGGGCCAGGCCCAAAGGATGTGCTGGTCCCCAGGACTGGGCTCCCCCGAAGCTGGTTCAGCGTCAGCGGCTGGGGCTGGTTCACCTGGAAGGGGTTAACAGGGGCCGAGGTGGCGGGTGCACCTGGGGAGACAGAAGGAATGGTAGAGACTGAGCTGCCAGGGTGTGGCTTTCTGAGCTCCCAGGTCAAGGACTGCATGAAGGTGTTCTGGTCCCTGCTGTGCCCTCAGAGCCCATGACAGTGCCAGCTGAGTCTATGGCAGACACTAGCAAATATCTGCTGACTGCATGAATCTGCACTTTAAGGAAGAGGAGATTGAGGCTATGAGAAGCCAAGTGATTTGTCCAGCACTACAAAGCTGAACACGGCCACACCAGGAACACACCCATCTCGGGACATCCGGGCCCCTCTGCAGGGCTGGCACCCAGGACACCTTCAGCAGCCATCAGCTGCCACTGCTCCCTCATTCTATTTACTGAGGGGAACATGGGACCTGCAGTGTGTGGCTCATGTGGCAGTGCCCGCACTCACCCAGAGACCCACGTGTGACACTGCGAAGGCTGGAAGCCCTGCAGTCAAGAAGCTGGTGCAGCTTTATCTTTCCCAGTGTCTCCAGAACTTCTCTCACACCAGAAAGCCTCTTCTTTGCCCAAGTGTGTGTGCTGCCGGCACCAACTCTCCCACGTAGCCTGGCACTACCTTGTGTGGCCTGGAGAATGGCCCTAGGTGTCCAGCAGAGCTGCCCAAACCTCCTCCATCTTGGCTGCAGCCCCCAGGGACCATGACTGGTGTGCAGCCAGCCAAGCTGCCCTATGCCTCCAGCCAGGTGCCCACCAAGAGCTGATGGACACAGATGACAACTAGAGCTCCTGCAAGGCCTTCAAGGGCTCTCTGGGCAGAGGAGGCAGGAGGCCTCTGGGGCAGGCACAGGCTCCTGGCTGGCTAAGGAGTCTGGAACCTAATCTTGTTCCACCTGGGGAGTCATCCTCCCCTGGGGGCTGCCACATCCTCACCCATCTCAGGACCTCAGGGTTGGCCAGGACCTAGGAACTCCACACCCCTCACTTCTGCCCAGGGGTCCCCAACCTCAGCTTCTCTAAGTTCAGTGGTCATTCTCCTCTGAAAGGTACTGTCAGGGGTGGTGGCCCAAAATCCTCAGACCCCTGCATCATGGGGCAAGGTCAGAGGCTGAACGCCTGAAGGTGACACATTCCTGTACTGGGAGAAGCCCAAGTCCTTGGGGAAACCCATGAGGAAGGAGCTGGGGGGACTTCCTAGAAGGCGGTTGTCTGAGCTGGGTGTTGAAGGATGAGCAAGATGCTTTCATTGGGAAAGAGGAGGGAGGACATTCCAGGCAGGGGGAACTGAGTGTGTAACTGCCTGGGCTTAGGAAAGGGTTCTGCAGGCTGAGGGGTGCCAAGGAGCTGGGTGTCATGAGGGTTTGATGCACACGGGGAGGGAGGAGGAGGGTGGAGCCAGGCCATAATGGCCCTGGATACCCAAATGAACAGCTGGGGGCTTGCCTAGCAGCCAATGTGGGGCCCTGAGGGTGGACGGCAGACTCTGGCACCAGGAGTGGAAGTGAGAGACCTAGAGGAAGGTTTGTACCCAAAGGCTAAGTTACATTTTCCCTAAGAGAGGCATGCTAGGCAGCAAACCCTGGCTCTTCCTCACCCCCAGCAGCCCACCCTACTTCCCCTGTCTTGGAACTGACACACCCTTTTGGGTCTCCCTACCGTGGGGCACCAAGGAGCCTGGAAGCTAATCCAGTTCCAAGGGGCAGCTTCTCCTTGGTAGTCTCAATTGAGAGGAGAGGAGCTGTTTCCAACCCACACCCACCCGCAAACTGAACAACGGCTTCCACACCCCTCCCCATGAGGCCCTGGCGACGGTGTAAGTGCTAATCCGGAGTTTCCGGCTAACCCCACCCTTTCCCCGTCACATAGTGGGAGGAGGCCCTGAGAGGCCTGCTGCACACCTATTCTCAGGCACAGCAAGCAGCTGGATGAAGCCTGGGATGAGAGCCTACCTGGTGCCAGGAAAGGGTTGAGAGACTGGGCCGGTGGGGCGGGCCTGGTCACCAGTGAATCCAGGTTCACCAGGGCTGCATTGGGGCCCAGGAAGGACTCAGGTGTTTTCCGAGCACTGCTGGGCTTGCTTGAGGTGACAGTCAGGGGTTGAGACTCAAAAGGGTCAGGGCTGGTAGTTCCATTGTTTTGGGATGGCAGAGAGGTCACAGATTCAGCTACGAGACAAGGACACATGTGGGAGGGTGAGTGTGGTAGGGACCGCCTAGACTGTGTAGTTAACACAAAACATGGCCTCCTGGGGGACACGCCTGCCTGTCGGTGCCGTGTGAAGACACACAGCCAGTCACGGGCTGGATAAATCACGTGTCCACATAGCCAAACACCAGAATGAGGGACAGAAGAATACCTAATGATGAGCAAAGAACACTTTATCAAAATACTAAGTGGGAAAACAGCAGGTTACAGAAGAGTGTGTGTATAGCTCAATCCTCCAGAACACTAAGATGTCATTTTGAGTTGGAGGCTATACATGGGCAATTTTCTTTTTTTTTTTTTTTTTTTTTTTTTTTTTTCCTTTTTAATTTTTTTTTTTTTTTTTTTTTTTTTTTTACATTTTCCATTTACAAAATTTTCTACAATAAACATGAATTTCTTGATAGCAAAAAGCAAGCAGATTTTTTTTTTTTTTAATTCAGCCCATAAGGTGACATAGCATGTGCTGAGACAGGCCGGTAGAAATGTGACTACCGCGTTCACGGTAAGGGAGTTCTGAATGACAGTCTGTCTCTCACTCAGTGACCCCATTTCTAGGAATCTGGTCTAAGCAAATAATGCAAAATGTGAACAGGGTCGTAAACATGAAGGGCTTCACAACAGCAGCACTTACAGCAGCAAAACCTGAAATCAACCTAAAATGTCCTCCCCCAACTTAATGAACTAATTATTGCTGAGCCATACAAAGAGAGATAATATAGTGACAAAATATTTTAAATAAATTTTAAAGTCATGAATCTTAATTCCTAACAGTTGAGGCAAGGGGCAGGAAAACTCTATCTAAGAATATGAGCTGAGCAAAAAAAGACTAAAAAAAAAAATCCTAAGAGCTCAGAAAAAAATACTGGAAGAAAATAGAGTAGCTGCTTCTTTCATAAACTTTTCCTTTTTCCAAATTTTCTACAATTTAGAAATTCCAAATTGTATGAGTCCAAATTCGCTAAAGGATTTTCTAAAACTAGAGATTTTTTTTTTGAGACAGGGTCTCCCTGTGTCGCCCAGGGTGGAATGCACTTAATCATGCCACTGCACTCCAGCCTGAGCCATCAAGGCTCACTGCAGTCTCAATCTCCTGGGTCAAGGGATCCTCCTGCCTTAGCCTCTTGAGTAGCTGGGACCACAAGCAGGTGCACACAACCACACCTGGCTAATTTTTTATATTTTTTTGTAGAGACAGGGTCTCACCATGTTACCTAGGCTGGTCTGAAACTCCTGGGCTCAAGCAATCCTCCCATGTTGGCCTCCCAGAATGCTGGGATTGCAGGCGGGAGCCACTGCACCCGGCAGGGGATTAAATGTTTCAAAAGCTGACATGTAACAATGGCCAAGCTGCCTTGTCACTGAGGCACAGAGGGGCAGGCAAGGACAGGTTAGGCTCTACTTTGGCCTGCAGAGAAGATACATGAAATCTTATTAATGCAGCAAAGGAAAGACCCAGAAAAGCAGTACATTCTCAAAGCTGCCTCTGGTCTCCCAGCTGGGAGCTCCTGAACTGAGATGGGTTGGAAGTCAAAGGAGTCGAGTGGGGTTCAAGGGTGTCACACCAGGGTCCAGCCAGGCTTGTGGCTGCAGTTGGTGGGAGGGCTAAAAGAGAAGGAAGAGACTGGGAGAAAGGTGATAGGGAAATGGTGAGGACAAGCAGCATAAGCCGAGAGGAAAGAAAAAAGAGAGAAGTTGCCATGCACAGCTGGGAGACGTGGCCCAGAGATGGACAGAGGCTGCCACACTCCAGTCCAAATAGGGTTTGTGAAGAATGCAACCAGGCCTTCTCCCTCTGCCCCTCCAGGCCCACCTTGGCCCACAGACCCCTTCTTTCTGCCTCCACCTAATACCCACCCATCCCACAGGCACACAGGGGAGGAAAACAGGTCTGCAGACTGGACTGTGGGTCTGCTGGACAAGAGCTGTCCCCTGATCAGATGGGAGGTGACAACACAGGGCAGAGGCTGGCCCCAACTGATGCCGAAAGGTGGCTGTCTGGGGAAAGGAGGCCCTCTAGGAGTGGAAGTTGGCAGGAGGAAGGTGAATGGAAACGCTGCATACGGCTGGAGGTGAGGCCCACTCTGAGCTGGAGAGGCCAGGGCTGTGGAATCCGCAGGAAGCCTTCCGGCTTCCTAACCTGGAGGCACAGTCCTGGGGGACTCCAGCTCGAGATTTTTAACTGTTGATGTATGAATTCTTAGAATTACAAGACTCAGGCTCCCTAGATCAAAATACAAAGAAAATGCAGGAAGTTGAAGGGTTTATTACTTCTGCAATAACTGAGCTGGTCAAATGCACGGAGGATTACAGAAACCATCATCACCTGTACATACCTGTTTTTTTTGAAGTCCGAAGGTTGTCAAATTCAGAAAAGTCGTCTTTAATTGTACCATTCAGATTACTGAAGAGCTCAAAGGACCCTGGGTGGACACAGAGGCCAGTGACTGGGGGCACCTCACAGGACTTCGTGGCAACTCCACTGCCCAGTGCACACCCTCAGGGTGGGCTGGCAACAGGGGCCTCTCCCCGCTTACCCCGCCTCATGGAGAACTCTGAGAGCCAAAGAGGGCAAGATAGGCTCGGGTCACTGGAGGGCTGAGAGGGAGACAGGGAGCCTGGCCTCCCAGTACAGGATGTGGGAGGCCCACCTGCTACTGCTTCTACCACCCCCACCCCAAAAGGGAAGGGAGTGCTGGCAGTGGTGGAGGTACATCAAGCTGGGTCTGGTTTCTTGGATGAGGGTCTGTAGGAAGTCACCAGAAGGAGTGCCCAGAGGCCAGCGCCCAGGCCCCCGGGGTGAAGACAGGAGCCGCAGGCTGTGGGCCCAGGGCAGCCTCCACTCACAAAACCCACTCGGAATCCCCCTCAATTTGAAGGAGGGAGGTGCTGGTGCACAGAGCCTGGGAACTTGAGCTCTCACACTGGGGTGCCTGGGATCTGGCGATCAGGAAAAAAGGCTAAGGGTGAGGAGGGCAGCAACTGCAAGCAAAGCAACAGGGCTGACGCTGAGTACCGGGAGTGGCTGCAGGGCCCATGGACTCTCAGAGGCCAGGTAGGAAAGTGGGTGGGTGAGGGGCTCACCAGAGACAGACACGGGCTTGGTGGTACAGACTGCGCCCCACGCGTCAGAAGCTGTTTTCCCAGCACTGGAGGCAGGCTGCTGCGAAGCTGCCCAGGGGTCTGAGCTCTTCGGGACAGATTGTGTGCTGGCTCCAGTGGGCGCCCCCCATGGGTCAACGGAGGCAGCTGGCTTGGTACCTGTCGGAAGGCAGGGTGTCAGGGCTCAAAAATGCCTGAGGGTCTGGGCAGCTGGGGTGAGAAGGGAAAAGAATACTGAAGGCCATGCCAGGGTCTGTGTCCTGTGTCAGGTGAGACAGACCTCGAAAGGGTACTATCCCATGCCAGCAAAGAGGGACACAGCTGAGGCCTAGGGCCAACAACCCTGGGAAGGGAGCATGCTAGGCCAGGACGGGCCAGGATAGCCTCTCCCTGGCCTCCGGTAATGACCAGAGGAAGCAGCTGAAAGAGGTCCTCTCCAAGCTCCCCACCATACAGGGGGCTTGCAAAGACTCCTGAGCTCAACTCCACTTCAATGGACTATCTGAAACAAGCCTATCTCCCTCCTCACAGAATCCAGGCTCCCTCCCCCGACAAGGGGCCCCAAGCAGCGTGCCCAGTTCAGCCAGGCTCTCTAGAGGCACAGAGGCATCCTCTTCCCCACATGCTTTGAGTGGTTTCTGCTTTCTGACAGAAGTGTACGTAAAATGGATGAGTCCTGTACAAAAAGGAGTAAAACAGCTACATACCACCCAACTTACGCAATAAAACACTTTCAAACAGGGAGTGACAAAATCAATTGAGCGGGTCACAACTGGCTTAAAAAAAAGAACAGAAAAAAATAAAAGGAAAAAAACTATAAAAAAATAAGAAAAAACAAACAGAATCTACAACATCTGAAAGCATCTGATGTTAAGTGTCAGTGCTATGCTGTGCATCTTTCACTCCTGTGTAGACAGAAATTTGTGTATATGTAAGTACAAATAAAACCCCCGTTTCCTTCCTTCTGGTGGAGCGCTGCCAAGTGTTCAGACACCACTTCTGCCTCTTAGGGACCACCAGGTGCCTCCCAATGGCATTCCTACCCCAACCATGACCTGTATATTAGCCTTTCTCTTTTTTCCTTCTAGTTTATAAGAATACCTTTAGTTAGCTGTGCATATTTTCTGAATAATACACACACACAGACACACACACAGACACACACACACACGTATTATGTATATGTATGTGTGTCTAAGTGTATGTGTGTGTATTTATTTATCACAGAGTCTCACTCTGTCACCCAGCCTGGTGTTCAGTGGCGCAATCACAGCTCACTGTGCCTCCACTCACCATGCTTAAATGATCCTCCCACCTCCGCCTCCCAAGTAACTGGGACTACAGGCATGTCACCATGCCTGGATACTTTTTTTCTCATTTTTGTCGAGATGGGGTCTCTGTTGCCCAGTCTGGTCTCAAACTCCTTGACTCAAGCGATCCTCCTGCCTCAGTCTCACAAAGTGCTAGGGTTAGAAGTGTGAGCCACTGTGCCAGGTCCCTACTTTCTGAACTTTATATGAATAGAAGCATACTATATACATTCCTTTATGGCTGGCTTTGTTCACTCCACATTTGAGAGAGTCATCTGTGTTGAGGTGGAGCTGGAATTTGTTTTGTTCCATTCTGTGAAAAAAAAGTCACAACGGATTCCTCTGTTGAAGGATACTCATTTGGTTTTGCTGCTTGTTCCTGTTCATATGTATACGAGTTGCTGGGTCATGGGTACCTCTGCCTTCACTGAGGAATGCTACAACTATTTCCACATGGTGGTGTGAGCTTATGTTCCCTCAGCAGCGGGTGCCTCATAACCCAGGAGTTGCCTCATAACCTCTCTGATGCTTAGTATTAGTTTACTTTCCCAGGTGTACTAATCTGTTAGGTTGAAAAGTTATTTGATTGTGGTTTTGATTTGCATTTCCCTGTTCTTTAATGAGGCTGGGCATCTTTTCATATATTCATGGGTCGCTTATGATTCCTCTCCTATGAGGTGCCTGTTTCTTTCTTTTACCAACCACCCCTTAGGGTACCTTCTTATTTTTACCTTATTACAGGTTACTTTAAAATCTTTTGGTGAAACTTAATCTTTTTAATTTTACCCTTTATCTCCCACAAGAAATTTGTACAACTTTTGTAAGATTTATTCCTAGTAACTTAGTATTATTCCTAGGAACTAGTATCTTTTAAACTTTTCATAATCTATTTATTGTTATGTAAAGAAACAATTTAATTTTGTATACTCTTTTGTACCCAGCAATCTTGCTAAACTGCTAATTAGAAGTCATTCCACTCTTTCGTCTGGGCTGCCAAGATGCCACCCAGACTGAGGAAGACCCGGAAACTTCAGGGCCACATAAGCCACGGCCACGGCCGCATCGGCAAGCATCAGAAGCACCCCGGAGGACGTGGTAATGCTGGTGGTATGCATCACCACAGGATCAACTTCGACAAATACCACCCAGGTTACTTTGGGAAACTTGGTATGAGGCATTACCACTTAAAGAGGAACCAGAGCTTCTGCCCACCTGTCAACCTTGACAAATTGTGGACTTTGGTCGGTGAGCAGACACGGGTGAATGCTGCTAAAAACAAGACTGGGGCTGCTCCCATCATTGATGTGGTGCGATCAGGCTACTATAAAGTTCTGGGCAAGGGAAAGCTCCCAAAGCAGCCTGTCATCATCAAGGCCAAATTCTTCAGTAGAAGAGCTGAGGAGAGGATTAAGGGTGTCGAGGGGGGGCCTGTGTCCTGGTGGCTTGAAGCCACATGGAGGGAGGTTCATTAAATGCTGAGTACTTATTCAAAAAAAAAAAAAAGTCATTCCAATTATTGATTCTGATAATAATTCAAATAACTCTTAATTCTAATAACTTATCTGTATAAATTTCTTCATATTTTATGTACAATCTCATCACCTGCAAATGATAACTGTTTAGTGCCTTCTTTCTAGTCCTTCATACTTTTTTTTTTTCTTTTTCTTGCCTTACTGTACTGGCTAGGATCACCAGTCACATCATCAAATAGAAGTGCTGGTAGTCAGTATCCTTGTCTTGCTCTGGATGTTACAGGATCAATTTTCAGTATTTTACCATTAAGTTCAATGTTACCTATAGGCTTTTTTCACTTTTAGAAGCCCTTTAACAGGTTATGAAAGTTCCCCATTATTCCAAGTTTGCGAGAATTTGGAAATTAATGGCTAATGAATTTTGTCAAATGGTCTCTGCCTCTACTTAGATGACCACATTTTTTGTTTTAATCTGTTAATATGGTACATTTGTAAATTTTCTAATGAGTTGGTCTTTGCAAACAAAGTTCTTCATAATGTACTACATCTTTTAAAATATTTCCCTGGTTTGGGTTTTGTAAGTATTTCTTTCCTTAGGATCTTTGCATCTATATTCATAACTAAACTGGCCTAAAATGTTTGTTCTCACACTGCACTGCCCTTGTCTAGTGTTGGTGTTAGGGTTATGCTAGTCTCATACAAAGAGTAGGAATATCCTCTATTTTCCTGTTCTCGAACGGAGTTTGTATAGAAGTGGAATTGTTTCTTGAATGTTGTTAGTACTTACCAGCAAAGCCTTCTGGGTAGATTTGCAGAAGGGGAGGATTTTTAAATACTGATTCCAAACCTTTCATGATTACAGAACTATTTCTATTTTTAGGTTTTTTAAATTATTCTTCAGTTAGCTTTACTAAATTTCCTTAATTTTATCCATTTTATCTAAGTTTTTGGATTTGTATGGAGCTGACCAAAGGGCCAACCTCTCACTCAACATGAAATCTTTTGTCTTTTCTTTGTTTTGCTTTTTCCTTTTTGTGGAGAACGGGGTCTCGCTATATTGCCGAGGCAGGTCTCGAGCTCCTGGGCTCAAGCTATCCTCCCACCTCTGCCTCCCTAAGAGCTGGGATTACAGGCGTGAACCACAGCGCCGAGCACTCAACATGAAATCTTACATCTACGTTGTTTCATTCCTAATGCTGTTCGTGCCCTTCCTCTTTTTAAAAAATTAATCTTGCCAGAAGTTTTTCTATTCCTCTTTTCAATTATTGACTTTTCTTTATGGATACTATTATATGTTTATGTTCTTTTCATTAATTTCTATCTTCATCCTTATTCTTTCCTTTATGTCAGCATAATGCTATTCTAACCTCACTGTATCTTTCTTCTTTACTAATGTTAACATTTAAAGCTATAAATTTGTTTTACTATTGCTTCAGTTGTCCCACAAATTCTTATATTACAATATATTATTATTTGGTTCTAAATATACCTGACTTTCATTATAATTTTTTCTGTGACTCAAGAATTTAGAAGTGTTCTTAAAATTACAGGTATATGAAGTTTTTCTACTTATCCTGTTAACTGATTTCTAACTTAATTAAGTATATTGTGATCAGAAATTGTATTATATGTGATACCAATTTTTTGAAATTTGTTGAGACTAGCTTTTCTACCTAGGACGTTGTCAATTTTTTCCAAGTATTCCGCATGTGACTGCAAAGAATGTGTATTCTCCAGTTGCTGGGAACAACAAATTCAAAAGCTTGTGGATTGTGCTGCTCAGATTTTCTTATATCCTTATTACTTCTGAAATGTTCTCCCACATTACCTCCTGTTTCCGATGTTCTTCATTCTGTCCTGCAGATCTGAGTTTCCATCTGGTTTTCTCTCCTAGCAACCTAAAGAACTTCTCTTAGCATTTCTGTGGTACAGGTGTGCTGGCCACAAATCCTCTTAGTGTTTTATTACCAGGAGATGTCATCCTTTCATCTTTACTCTTCAAGAACACCTTCACTGCATACAGAAGTCGGGGGGTTGGCAGTTCTCATTGCTGCTGTTGTTTCCAAACTTAAAATATCTTTTTTAAAATTATCGATTCTTGGAAGAAAGATGATTTTACTAGCAATGGCTTTCTAGGTTGACTGTGTTTTTCCTTCAGCACACTGAAGACTCTATGCAACTCGGACATCTACTGTTGCTGTCAAGAAATTAGCTATCCATTGAATTGCCGTTTCTTTGTAATGAACGGCCTGTCCTCTGTAGGTTTATCACAGGTATTTTCTTCTTCTGGTATTCTGTAGTTTCCTGATGATATGTCTAGGTGGGGATTTCTTTATCTTGCTTAGGATTAACTAGGCTTCCTGGATCTGAGAAGTAGCATCTCTCCAAAATTCTTGAAAACCCTCAGTCATCTTTTCAAATATTAGCCCTTCTGAAAACCCAAACAGATACGTGTTAGATGTCTTCACTCTGCTCCCATGTTTATCCCCAGCCACACTGATTCCCAACTGCTTTCCAAATGCCTGGCACCTTCTGGGCCTCTCTAGCCCTCTTATTTTCTCTTCCTACCTTTTCTGACTCCTCTGGAATCCTCCCCTTGCCTTTCTTTTAGGTCCCTTATCATATAGCACCCTAACTATTACTTAACTATGAGTCTCCCATGGACTGTGAGGTGATGGCTACCTCCAGCCCTGGCACCAGAAATGAGGGTGGCACCCAGCAAGCCTGTGACAACCTGGCTGAGCTCTGAGGCTTAGAGAAAGGCAGCAGAAGGTGGCAGTGACATGTCCATCTCAGAAGACTAGGGAATGCTCCCCTGAGCCTCCGAGAGAACTAGCCTCTGCGCTACTGCTCAACAACAGACAGGTGAAGAGGAAACTCTTTGGCTTTCAAAAAGATGAACCAGCTGCTAGCCATTCTACATGTAGCTTCATGCATTCTAGTCTCTGAAATGCTGAATGGCTTTGATAAGGGCCTATTAAGCCATACCAACCACTTTTTTTTTTTTTTTTTTTTGAGTGCACTGGTGCAATCACAGCTCACTGCAGCTTCAACCTCCTAGGCTCAAGGGATCCTCCCCCTTTAGCCTCCCAAGTAGCTGGGACCACAGGCACACACCACCATGCTTGGCTGATTTTTTATTTTTTGTAAAGATGGGGTCTCCCTATGTTGCCCAGGCTGATGTCACAGGCATGAGCCACCGCACCTGGCCCACCAGCCATCATCTTGATGGCCTTTTTCACTTTTGGCTGGGATCAGCTGCTGGCTAGCTGAGGCAGCACAGGAGGGAGAGGAAAACAGTGCTGCCTTCACTCCTTTCCAGGCTTGCAGTGGCAGCAGGGGACAGGCCAGGCCAAAGCAGACGTCCATCTGCAAGCTTCATTCCCAACATCCCATGGACACTTGTGCCTTTCATTTCCTCGTGGCCTGTCCACTCCTGTTTGGACTTAGGGCTTCTCCTGCTGCTGCTCCAGAACCCACCACTTTCTAGAGGTTCCAGAAATAACTGTTTCCATCCAGAAGCTCCTTCTGACACTTCACTCCTCATCTTCCAGTGTCTCATGCAGATCACCCACCCCGGGGACTGAAGCTGCCCTTGCCAGTTCCATCTCTGCTTGACATGGGGAAGGGCCCATCAAGACACTGAACCTGCCTCCTGCTGGAATCACACTGTGGAGACAAGCCCTCGCTCTAACCCCCTGCAACAGGACACCTTGGGGGTCCTCAGCTCTCTGTCCCAGCTGGAAGTAAGTGGCATGGTGGAAATGACGCATCAGGGAGAGGGCTAACTGCCAGTCGAAGAGCTGTGGTGTGACTTCAGTGCTGCCGTGACAAGGACGCAGGAAGACCTAGGGCCCAGCGCTAGGCTGATTCTGGCTCCCTGCACAGCCTGGGGGAGCCAACATACATTCTTCACGCACAGCCCAGCCGTGCCTGGATGACAGAGGCTGGAGCCTCAGCTTCCCCTGCAGCCCTGACTGTGCGTCGTCCCCCCTGCACACTATCCCACTCCCCAGCTACCATCCCTTCCCACTTGCCTTTGTCAGGAGCCATGCCCTGGTTACTTCCAGGCCCCACTCTCGCTTTCTCCTGCAAGGGTGCCCTGGTTCTCCTTGGGAGAATTCTCCCCTCACCCACTCCCATTCAGACTCTGAGAGGGACAGACCCTGCCCTGGCAACAGAGAAGAGTTCCCACTGGCTAAAGTCAATCTGCAAAATGCCCCCAACTCCAATCCCCCATCCCCAAATCCCAGAAATGGTACTGGAGCTACAGAGAAATCCTCTATCTCCTGGGCTGTGTGAACTGGACTATGAGGTGGGTACCCAAGGCAGCCACTGTGCGTGCCAGAGCAGAGGCTTGAGCTTCTGGGGTGGAAAGCACAGTAAAGGGGGTCTGACTCTTGGTGGTCACCTCCTAGCCACTGGTCAAGCTGAGGGCAGCATCACATGTTGACCAAACTGCCTCCCCTGACACACTGTGTGGGGAGCTTGCCGGGAAGGCCTGGCCCCCACCCTGCAGCCACCATGCCAGCCCGCCATGCATTCCCCACTCTAAACCCAGCTCAAAGCAGGGCACTCACACCACTTGTGTGTATGTAAGACTGCATCTGTCCCCCTTTCCAAAGCATGTGCTCCAAGAGAATAGGGGCTGGGTCTGCTTTGCTCCCCATCCCCGAGAACCAAGCCTAACACACGGAGGGGGTGCTTCATCACTAACTAGGGATTGAAGAGAGGTCACAAGGATCAAGGGAACCACAGGACCTCAGGCTGGCAGAGACTTTGCAGTTTATCTGCATCTCTGCACACTGGAGTTCAGTGACCACTTGTAACAGGTTCTGGATGAATGTCTGGTTCAGGGGCTCAGAAACACAACCCGATAAGAGTGGCCCATAATCTCCATCCTGATGATCTAAGACATGGAGCTTTCAGGTGTCTTAGACTTAGTGGTATTCACGCACCCTGGCACTCAGGGGGCACCAGACTAGTCTAGGTTCTCAACCATGCCTCTTCTTGGGAAGCTCTTAGGGATTTTAGTAAAATACTGATGCTGTCCTCTCCATACACTCAGATTCTGGGGTCGGCCTGCGCATTTGAGTTTTTAGAAGCTCCTGAGATTATTCGAATGGGCAGCCAGGATGCATAAGAAACACTGAGCTCTGGGTGCACCCAGACCCCTCACCAAGCCCTTCCCACAAGTGAGGCGCCATCTGAGGGCCCAGCTCATACCCACAGGCCTGAGTGGGCAGATGCGTAGTGGAGGCGAGCTCCGGCCTCCCACAGTCATCTTGCTCCATCCAAGCAGCATCTCATCAGCAGTCCCCAGGCCTGGCCCCAGGACGGCCCCTCCCTCTGAGACAGAAACACAGCGAGCCACTAGAGCCGGCATGCGGGTCACAGGCAGCCACCAATGGCAGGAGACAGGGCAAGAGGCAGGCCTGAAGACAGGGTGACCACATCTCCCAGAGTAGGGATGTCTGAGCCATGATTTCAAAAATACGTAAGAGTTTGCCAGGTAGACAACGAGACACAATATAAAGATCAGACATTTAAAGGAATCTAGTCTGCCTGAGCCCCTGCAGAACCCTCACCAAACAGAGAGGAGTCTCTGAGCTCTGCTCAGACTCCCAGGTGCCCCAGGCTTCACCTTTCTGACCTCAGTCACTACACACCTGGGCTGCCTGCAAAAGTAGAATCTGTCCTTCCATCCAGACGTACTCTCAGACAGTAAAGTTCTAAACACAGCTTAAACCCATAGGTTTGTATCTTTAAGATACAAACACACAAGGCATTTTAACATTTCTAGAAAAAAAATTTTTTTTTTTTTTTTTTTTTTTTGAGGCAGGGTCTCACTCTTGCCCAGGCTGGAGTGCAGTGGTGTGATCTTGGCTCACTGCAACCTCTGCCTCCCAGGTTCAAGCAATTCTCCTGCCTCAGCTTCCCGAGTAGCTGGGATCACAGGCACCCACCAACACACCTGACTAATTTTTTGTATTTTTAGTAGAGACGGGGTTTCACTATGTTGGCCAGGCTGGTCTTGAACTCTTGGCCTCATGTGATCCATCAAACTCACCCTCCTAAAGTGCAGGGATTACAGGCATAAGCCACCACGCCTGGCCAACATTTCTGGAAGAATTCTTTCTACTGGGAACTCTGCAACATGTGCAGTGTCTCCACTGTATGAGTTCTGAAGCACTCTCCATGAGCCAGCAGCATGCTGACCCACCATCCAGGGCTCATGGACCAGACTTCCACGTGAGAACCCCACACTGCAGTGTAATGCCACCTGAAACTATTCCAGAGACTCTCTGACACCTCCAGTTAGCCTTTACGGGCCCTGCTTCCACTCTGGAATCTGTTATTAAAATAACAAACAACAGCACTGCTAAGAATTTTTTAACTCAGCAACTGTTATCATGCACAATGTTGAAACCAACAAGTTTTGGCTCAGAAAGAAACCCCTACTCCTTTTTTTTGAGATGGACTCTTGCTCTGTCACCAGACGTGAGCGCAGTGGCGCAATCTCGGCTCACTGCAACCTCCACTTTCCGGGTTCAAGGAATTCTCCTGCTTCAGCCTCCCGAGTAGCTGGGACTATAAGCACATACCACCACACCTAGCTAATGTTTGTATTTTTAGTAGATACAGGGTTTCACCGTGTTGGCCAGGATGGTCGTGATCTCTTGACCTCGTGATCCACCTGCCTCAGCCTCCCAAAGTGCTGAGATTGCAGGCATGAGCCACGGCGCCTGGCCAAGAACCCCCTACTTCTATAGCCTATATAAACAAAGTTGGTCACATCTCAGACAGCTTTGGATGTGGAGTGAAGTATGTGCTTGGATCAAACCCTGATCACCTCCAAATCATCCAGGTAATCATGGACAAGCTGCTTGGCATGGGTGAGCTCTGTCTAGTTTTGCATCCTGCAAGTGACGCTGGGGACCTATCTGTGTGTTCAGGACACAGCAAACTGCTGGGGTGAATTCAGATTACACAGATGGGCAAAGCCCCCCAGACACATATACACAGTACCATGGTCAGTGTGACCTCCTTCTTTGCTGTGTGCAGGGGAGTCATGGAAGACCATACACTACGGTACCTTGCTTTCTTCAAACGTGACTCACAGACAAAATCACAAAGTCACGAGCACTCCCTGAGGCTAGCTGTGCCCTCAGGGAATGCCTGCTGGCTCGGGGAGGCACTGGGCATGCTCCTCCTCTATGAATGGATAGATTTGCTGCAAGGCTTCTCTCTGTGCTCTCTCCCTCCACATCCTTGGCAGGGTCCAGGCCATGCCAAACACCCGATCAATGCTTGTTGAAAGCTCAAGTGAATGAGAGGAAAGGAAGATGGAACCAAGGTTTGAAAGATCAAGCAGTTTCCGGCCTCTTCTTCACAGGGAGCCTGTGTCCTGGTCGCCTCCCACCCGCCAGCCTGGCTCATCCCAAGCCTCACAGATGAATATTCATGTGCAGAGGGAAGCAGTCACAACTAAGGGGTCACAGAAGAACTGAGCTGTGCAGAGGTCACCAGGAAGCCAGCAGCACCACCTGCTGCTGCCATGGCGGAAGGCAGCTTCTGTCCCAGCCCGGGTGGTGGGCGGGAGTGCAGAGAGAGGGCTCCAGCCAGCCAAGGTCTTCTGAATCAGCAGGCTGTGAGCCCTCCTCAGACCAGGTGGCTGCTTTGTGTGTCTGGAATAGAGGAGGAAGTGCCCCAGTGACCTGGCAGGCTTCAACCTCCCTCCTTTCAGCCTGGAGCATTTCCTCCCAAGGCCACTTAGCCAAGCTGCCCCTAGTGCTGCTTGGAAAGAACTGGTAATGATGGGGCTCACTACAAATGGTGGCTTTCAAAACAGTGTTTCTTTCATCCAGAGGGCACAGCTAACAGTGTTACAGGAAGAGACTCCAATCTTTCTAATATATGAATGTGTCTCAGAATGGAGGGGTGACCCTGAAAATGTGCACTATTGGATTTAACTAGATGCTAAACAATAAATCATACCACGGTCTTGCTCTGAAGCTGTGCTGACAGAACGTGGAAGCGGAAGGTGTGCTAACATGCTTCAGCAAATGCAGGAGCTAGCAGAGGGCCATTCTCCTGCAGAGCTGGTCAGCACCACCACGGAAAATTAAAAGAACACTGTGACTTTAATGTATTTTTCTATTTAAAGCAGGGTGCTTAGAACTGCAAAACACTCCTATGAACATTACCAGGCTGCTTAGTGAATGATGGTACAGCCTGGTATTGTTCAGAATTTCTAACGATGCCAAGAACTGCTCATGACACTACAAATTGAAATACACACATACACACACATGTAATTATATATAAAATACAGCCTCGACTAAGTAAAAACATAATGCCTAGAAAAAAAGACAGGAAGCAGACGAGCTAACATTTTAACAGTGGCTATGTCTCCAGATTGAAATTTACAGTGACTTTTCCAAGACATGCCAGGGCCACAGAAGGACCTTGCAGCAGTCCAGGATGGTGTGACAAGTATAGGACATGGTGCCATAAGCACTGAGCGTGCCCCAAACCTACTAACAATGTCTTTGGGCTTTGGTGGCCTGTCTCTTCCCCAAGTCACTGGTAATAACGCCAAGTGCGTCAGAACCAAGAAGGTCCTGGGTTGGGCAAGTGGCAAGAGATGGCAAACTGGCAGGCAACAAGCCACATGTACCCATCCTCAGATAGCTTTTAATTAGCTCCAACCATATTCTTAATTTTAAAAATTCACAGCCAACATTTAAACACTAATAGATTTCAAAAATCCAGGTTTCTATCTTCTCTTTAAAAAAAAACTGCATTTATAACAGCCAAAATGTGGAAACGGCCCAAATTCCACATCAATTGCTGAATGGTTAAACAAGGTGTTGTAGATCCATGCAAAGGAATATTATTCATCCACAGGAAGTCATGAAGGACTGACACATGCTACAACACCGACGAGCCTTGAAAACATGATGCCAAATGAAATATGCCAGGCACAAAAGCCCACATAGTGCACAACTCTGTTTCTATGAAATGTCCAGAGAGAATCCCTGGAGATAGAAAGCACATCAGTGGTTGCCAGGGGCTAGGCATGCAGTTCCTTTCTGAGGTGAAGGAAATGTTCTGGAATTAGATAGGTGTTGGTGGCTGCATAACATTGTGAATGTGCTGAAAATCACTCAAATATCCACTTTAAAATGGTTGAAATAGGCCGGGTGTGGTGGCTCACGGCTGTAATCCCAGAACTGAGGGGGGCCGAGGCTGGCAGATCACTTGAGGTCAGGAGTTCCAGGCCAGCCTAGCCAACATGGTGAAACCCCATCTCTACTAAAAATACAAAAACTAGCCGGGTGTGTTGGCGCACACCTGTAATCCCAGCTACTCAGGAGGATGAGGCAGGAGAATTGTTTGAACCCAGGAGGCGACGGTTGCAGTGAGCCGAGATCATGCCACTGCATTCCAGCCTGGGCGACACAGTGAGACTCTGTATCAAAAAAATGGTTGAAATGGTGAATTTTATCTCAATTTCTTAAAATTTAGGAGGGCAGATTCACGTGGGTGGCATTCCTAGGTGGGCAGCAGCATCTGCACCTACTCCACCACTCCATACCCCTCTGCTTCTCACACACTGATTTTTCTACAGGGAACTCCCTGCCTCTTGGTGCCTGGCCACCTTCTCTTCCCTGCGGACCCAACAGAAGTAGCCGTCCTCCAAAATGCTTGCCTTACACTCCCTGGACTCCTATACTCCATCTCATCGCACCCCAGGATGCTCTCACCCTCCACTGAGGCCTGGACTACACAGTATGACTACTGTACTGTGTTCCTGTCCTGCCCGCTCCTGAGCAGGGCCCTGACAACAGACAACAGCGACAATAATCACCTGCTGTCTCAGGGGTCATGCCCAGCGGAACACAACCTGTCATTTGGTACATTTCAGCAAACATCTAGGGAGACGAGCTGAACACAAGAGACGGTTCTAACTGAGAGAAGCAGAGACTCCAAGAGATACAGGCAAGATGCCACAAAATATACAAAGTTCCCAAACAGAAAGCCCACAGGTCAGCCATGCCCAGTAGGGTTTAGAGCACCAGGAGGGGCCTCCAAGGGCACCGAGCCAGGAAGCCTTCACAAAGCCTGTTGGGCCACGCTCCTCCCCAGTGATTAAGAAACTCATGCACCCAAGATCATCAGCCAGATCAAACCAGTTGTGTCACGCTCACATTTTGAACTTTCTTACATTTCACGTTAAGCAAAACTTTAAAATATTCATTTAGCCTCTTAAATGGATTTTTTCCTACTGTTTTAAGTAACAAGTAAGAATTATAGCAAATGTATCCCCTTTTCATCAGCAGTGGTGGTAAGCACATCATCATTTCCAGCTAATTACAGCAGCTTGATTTGGATATTCCACGCTGTGTATTACGGTTCCTTAAGCTGGGGTGCTGGGCGCAATGCTGAGGCTTCAAGAGTTGAAACGTGTCCCAGAGAAGGCACAAGGCATTTCTGATGCAAGTGGGAGGCTGAGGGGAAATCAACTTCCTTCTCCCAAAGCAGAAAACCATTCAAAACAGAGAGAACACCAGGCCACCATTCTCAAGGAGGGGGGTGAGGGCCGGTTGGATGTCACTGCTGAGAGCTGGAGGAGCCTGGACACCCAACACAATCCACTAGACCCAACTAGGTGAGAGACAGCAAGAAGCATGGCCCTGCCCCTCACCCATCCAGCAGGCAAGCACGGGAGACCAGTGATGGGGTCTTTACCAAATGATGGCCAGGGGTCCGAACTGCTCGCAGGAGCCGCTGGACCGCCCCAGGGATTGGTCTGGTTAGTGGAGGCCGACGGGCCCCAGGGCTCCGCTTTCTGGGCTGCAGGGCCTGAGCTGGGGAGAGCATCCATTAAATCCAACAGCGTAGTCTGCTGTGGGAGAGAGCCACGCTTTTAAGAGAAAGAGAACGGAATAGATTTTACTTTGCTACAGTTACAGCAAATACCCATAAACTAGCCATAAATATCACCCACTCGTACCTCTTCCTCCAGTGAAGCCCTCTAGGAGGTGCCGAGAACTTGGAAACTGAGCCGTCCCATCTCCCTCCCCGTCCCGCCAGCTCTCCAGTCACAACAAGCTATTTACTGTCTGCCAAATGCCCCAACAGACCTCACAGACCTCAGGGCTCCACAAACTTTTCCAGGCTAATACTGGCTTCTTTCTGCCCAGGCTGTGGATGTCCTCCAGAACACCATCCCTCCCACCTGCCAGTCACCATCCAGGGCCAGCCTAAGGGCCCTCCTCCTAGGGTTGCCTGCATGCTGCCTACTCCCAAGACCACCACATGTGTCACCAGGGATCATCATCATCATCTAGTCAGGAGTGAGGGGCTCCACCAGCCACAGCAGCACTGTAACAGGGGAGGCCAATGGAGCCCTGGGGCCTGTGGTGTGAGGAGGGGTCTGGGTCTTGACTAGATGATGATGAGCTCGTCAAGAGCACAGCCATGTCCTGGTCACCTCTACATCAAAGCAGGAAGCCTGGCACAGTGCTGACCAGGCAACCAGCACTACTGGGGGCACATCCTGGGGCAGGAAAGTGTTCTGAAGCCACTGGCACGTAGCTCACTTGACAGCTGCTGTAGCCACAGCTGCAGGAGGCAGGCGCTATCATCACCTCCATTTTACAAACGAGCAGACTGAGGCATTGGGACATTGTCTCCTGGTTAGTTCAAGTGTGCTTTCAGTCGCCTGCTCACCTGGCTCTTGCTCACTACAGGCATGAGGGTTATCTGCTGAGAACTTGCTGTGCATCACGCCCACCAGGCAAGTTGGGTGGGGACACTGGGGCAACAACTACAGGACCGTGTGAAACAGCTACCCTCCCAGCAAGCTCTTACCTCTTTCTTTTTTGGAATTTTAACTGTGTCCCTTCGGCTTTCTTCCAGGGCCATCTGTAATCTGAGGTCATCACCCCGCCTGAGGCGTTCTTCCTGTAGAGGGACAATGCAAACTGGTAATTGTAATAACATTGCTGGACAGAACAAAACCACGCTGGCCAGAAACAGGAAATGCACATTGTATGATGCAGTATTTCAAAGGAAGATTTCAAAACTATTTGTAAAACACAATTACTTTCAAATCCTGAATGTGTGTATACCCAGAAGGCTCCTCCCTCATTGCGACTCTTGTGACTTCAACCCCTTGGGGTCACGCCAGGGAGACTGTAGCTCAGGTACCACCGAACTGGGGAAAGGGGACGCTTAATCTAAAATCTTTTTTTCTCAAAATGAAAGCGGCTTTATAAATTCTTTCTACTTATAGAAGCAATGTGCATCCTTATAAAACACAAATCTAACAACTCAAAAAGGAATTAGAAAGAGGATAAAAATGACATATCATTCCATCTCCACTGTGTGGAAATGGCTTCCGGAAAATGGCTGCCTATTTCTATGACTCCTAACAGAAATGATTCACTATCTTTTTTAAGGCAAAGTCACCATAGGCAAAAGACAGGGTTGTCCTAAGGTTTTATATAATAATTAAATATAAATAAATTCCTTATGTTTTTTCTTTTCTTATTTTTAAGAGACAGGGTCTTACTACATTGCCCAGGCTGGCACACAGTGGCTATTCACAGGGACAATCCCACCACTGATCAGCACAGGAGTTTTAACTTGTTCCCTTTAATTATAAACATTAACTAAAAGGGGCTCTAACTGTCTGTCTGCCCCTGTGCTTCTCAGTAGACGCTACCACCATGCACATTCCTCCTGGGGTGCCATGGAGCCGCATGCATCCACATGGGCAGCTACTGGCAGCCTGTTTCCCACTGCAGGGACAGAAAGGTCACGACTGAGACTGCCCGCTGTCACTGAGCTTTAGAATGTTGCCAGTTATAGACACACAAACAATGCCAGGACAAGCTTGTCTGTACTCAAATCTAACTGTCCCTAGTATCCCTCTCTGAACTCCAGCTTCTAAAGGAGAGGAATCCCTGTGCTGCCCCCTGGTTCCATCTACCTTTTTTAACCAAAGGTCAGTGGAGACAGCCCTGATATCTGCAACCAAAGGCATGACAATTTGTAAGGCCACTCTAATTACTCCTTTCCCTTCTCCCTGTTTTAAAGTAATGCGTGCTTACTAAAAAAATGGGGGCGGGGCACGGTGGCTCACGCCTGTAATCCCAGCACTTTGGGAGGCTGAGGTGTGCAGATCACTTGAGGTTTTAAGTTTGAGACCAGCCTAGCCAACATGGTGAAACCCTGATTCCACTAAATATACAAAAATTAGCCAGTCATGGTAGCAGGCACCTGTAGCCCTAGCTACTCAGGAGGCTGAGGCACGAGAATCACTTGAACCTGGCAGGCAGAGGTCGCAGCGAGCCAAGATTGCACCACTACACTCCAGCCTGGGTGACAAGAGTGAGGCTATCTCAAAAACAGAAGAAAAGAGAAGAGGAAAAGGAAAAAGAAAAGAAAAATGAGAACTGAAGAAAATTACAACTACACATAGTTCCGTCGTTGAAACATAAGCACTCTCATTTCGGGAGCATTTCCTCCCAGCCTCTGTTTTTCTGCAAATCTCTTGCTACAGTCACCAAAGTGCTTGGCAGGGGCTAGGCTGGTTCCTGCCCCTCAGGCCTGCATTCCTGAGCTCGTCCTGCAGCCACCCTTCAAGGAACCTGTGCAGCTTCAGCTAACTCCGGGAAAGCCCAGGCATGGCTGTGTCTGTGCGAGTGTTTCCGGGAAGCTTTTTTAACTGGTTTCTTTCCTTGGGAACAACTTCCTGGAAAACTTTTCCTAAATGTAACTTTGCATGGGCTCCCTCCCTGACTGGGGAGGGACGGTGGGTAACAAGAATACACACTTATGGCAGCATGAAATGCCATCTCAGCAAGCATATCTGAACTGTTTTGAAGACAGGGCTGTTTCTCCCATTGTCCTCCCAGTGGGCCACACGCCGCCCTGAGCATGGGCAGTCAATGCAGTGCAGACCTGCCTGGGGCACTGACCTGCTCAGCCACTTCTCTGCTCATGGCAAGTGCCAGCTGAAGCTGAAGCTCCTCTTCTCCACTAGTCTGGGGCCGGGCTTGCTCCAGCTCGGAGGACACTCGCGGAGAGGTAGCTGTCGGAGAAGACCAAGTCATCATACGCAAAAGACAAGGCCAATAGAGCTCCTGCACAGCAGTTTCCCAGACACACCAGATCCCATTCCCATCTCAAACCCTCAAGGTCCCGCAGCGGCCCAACAATGCAGGCAGAGGAAAGGAAAGGCTTACAAACACTTTTATGTTAAAATCAAGTGACAGCCAAACGCAGCTTCTCAACAACAGAAGCCCCTGGAACCGCCCAAGAGAAGATGCCTTTGGGTGTGCAAACCCCAGCCGTCAAGCTTCAAGAGGATCAGAACCTCAGTCTTCACTGCAGATCTGCAGTGCTCCAAAAAAGGAACTAACTCAAAGACTCAAAGTATAGCTCTTGAACAGATGAACCAAAGAGTCATCCTTCAAACAGGTGCAGGGCATATGGAGACCAAGGACTTCACTCCAGGCACACCAACGTTTAAGAGTTGACCTTTGCCTCTCGTAGTGTTACTATGAGATCATGGAAAATTAAGCCCGCCCATTTCTGCAGTGACCCTAAACATTTCTGTTTTGTAAGCACCTCTGTACACTGACTAGAAAGAAATGCAGATAAAAATGCAAACACGCATGCAGACATTTTTGCTGTATACTTAGCTAGTTTAAACAGTTCTAAGCAGCTCCTGGAAAGACAGCTTTGTTTTCGTTTTTGTTTTTTGAGATGGAGTCTTGCTGTTGTCAGTCCAGGCTGGAGTGCAATGCCACCATCTTGGCTCCCTGCAACCTCCGCCTCCCAGGTTCCAGTGATTCCTCTGCCTCAGCCTTCTAAGTAGCTGGGATTACATGTGTCCACCACCAAGCCTGGCTAATTTTTGTATTTTTAGTAGAGATGGGGTTTCATCATGCTGGCCAGACTGGTTTCAAACTTCTGACCTCAGGTGATCCACCTGCCTCGGCCTCCCAAAGGGTTGGTATTACAGGCTGGAGGCACCGCGCCCTGCCTCAAAGACAGTTTTTATTGAATGAATGAGACATGAAGTCCTAGCTGATATAGCAAACTCCAAATGGAGTCTTGACAGTCACACCATAAACCATGGTGATGGGGCGTCACAGCCATTGGGATGTTTGCATGGATGAGGGAGTCTGAATGCCTCCAGAAATTACTGTAGAGTTCTGGAAGTATGTGCCCACCTCTGCCCCATTTCAGGAAGGATCTACAGCTTCTCTAAAACTCTCAGAGCAAGACCTGCCCTCTGAGAGGCCTGAAGCCACTGCTTTAGCTGGTTCCTCACCCTGCCCTCCTCCTGGGTCTCTGTGCATGCTGTTCCCTCAGCACACCCACCTCCTCTTTAGTATTCAGAGCTCGGCTTCCCCGACCTGGTCCTTCCCCTCCATCCTGATGCTGCGTCAGACTCCAGACCTTTCCCTTGTAGTACTCACCCCTGGCTGACACACACCTGTTGGGTAGAGGCTTACATGCATGCATGGAGACGTACATGTGCAGGTCGACAGATGGACAGATAGACAGCTACAGAATTCAATTTCATGGTTAATGGGTCATTTTAAAATGCTCTAATTGTGCCAGGCATGGCAGCTCATGCCTGTAATCCCAGCACTTTGAGAGGCTGAGATAGGTGCATCACCTGAAGCCGGGAGTTTGAGACCAGCCTGGCCAATTTGGTGAAACCCCATCTCTACTAAAAATACAAAATTTAGCCAGGCGTGGTGGCAGGCACCTGTAATCCCAACTACTTGGGAGGCTGAGGCATGCAGATCAGTTGAACACAGGAGGCAGAGGTTGCGGTGAGCCAAGATCACACCACTGTACTCCAGCCTAGGTGAAAGAACAAGATTGCATCTCAATAAATGAATGAATGAATGAATGAATGAATGAATGTTCTAATTGTGTATTAGTTTACTTCCTTCTTTCATTATATCTATTCTAGGAAACCTAACTATCAGGATTTACTCACCTAGGTGTTGCTTCTGCCTTACTTTCCAATCTACGTTTGCTTCTTAGGGTTTTCCTCTTTGGGAGAAACTAAACGGCTGGGAATAATTACTGACAAAAGAGGCTTTCAGATGGCTGGGCCATGGCTATGGTGAATAAAACAGAGGAAGGGGCCTAAATGCAATTCAGGCCACAGACGTGATCCACAGAACCAGGGGAGGCAGGAAGAGGCTGCTTCTGGGCAGAGGGCTGAGTTGGGGCTGGGCAGGAGACTGGGAACTTCTCTACCATGTGAGGTTGCCAAGCAGAGGCATCACCCTATCATGAAATTCTTTAAAACACACAAAACATATAGTGATAAATTTACTTTGAAAAAACCAGCAACCAGTGCCTCATGGGCCTCCTCTAATCTGCATGGACAGGCCAGAAAGGTGCAGCTATAAAAACACAAATGTATTTTTCTTTTCTTCTTCTTCTTCTCTGCTATGTTCTTAGCAAACAAATGTATTTTTCTAAATGAAATAAAGTCAAATCCCATCCTAGTGTATCACTCAATTATATTTTCCAAAGTTGTTTTGTTTTTGTTTTTGAGATGGAATCTCACTCTGTTGCCAGGCTGGAGTGCAGTGGCGCAATCTTGGCTCACTACAACCTTTGCCTCCTGGGTTTAAGCGATTCTCCTGCCTCAGCCTCCCGAGTAGCTGTGACTACAGGTGCATGCCATGACGCCCAGCTAATTTTCGTATTTTTTAGTAGACACAGGGTTTCACCATGTTGGCCAGCACGGTCTTCATCTCTTGACCTTGTGACCCACCTGCCTCGGCCTCCCAAAGTGCTGGGATTACAGGCGTGAGCCATCGCGCCTGGCCAAATATTTTCCATAGTGTTTCTACAGAAATAAAGCAAGAGGGTAATGAAAAGTCCTCAATCCTTAACAACTTGATTTCTTAATAATACACCAAAACAAAAAGTCTATTTTTTATTGGCTTTGTTCCCAAGCTACATCTATGCCAATCAGAACTCTCAAGTTTGGGCTTTCCTATGTTCAATAAGATGTCACCATCCACATGGAAGAGAATAAGGGAAGCCAGACAGTTCTAGGGGGACTCTTCTGAACTGATCAGAGCACTCCCATCCAAATCATTAACCACTCCAGCCCAGCCTCTTTCCTGATAAGGAATCTCTGAGGCATGGTTCACAAAACCCTTGCTTTATAACAAATACTGCATTTCTGACATCTTCCATTTACTACCAAATGGAAACCACAAACGAATCAAGTGGAAGGCTCATATCCCACCCCACCCCAAAAAAAGTACTCTAGTAATCAAGCCCCATCCTGGCAGGGAAGCTGGTACTGGGTTGCACAGCCACTGTGCCTGTTACACACAGGTTGGAGGGAAGAGTGGGCGTGGGGCTCTGAACTGGACCTGCTGGATTAGTGAGGCCTCCTTTGTCCTCTGAGCTTTCTAGCACATCTGCAAGGCCAGACTAGCTTCAAATGCAAATGTACATGTTTATGTCTACCATAACCGACACTGCTAGAATAATGCACAGCTTGCATATACCGGCTCACCACATCATAGCTCACCACATCAATGTGGAAATTAAGACAAAGGGTATTCCCCTGAACGCTGTGGTTTTTATAAACGGATGTACAGCTCTCAGTTCTGCAGATGGCAGAATTCTTGGCCACCATCCCTGAACATCAGCTGAGCTACACACAGCAGGTCTGAGTTTCGAGGGAGGATTCCAGCAGAGATATTCTTGCCTTGGTGACAGCAACTCAGCTCCACAAAGGGCCTCTTGTGCCCATGCACATGACAGTGAACACAGATGTCGTTGTGAGACAGGCCTGAATGGGCCCTTCTGACCAACTGAGCCTGACCTTGGCTCTGCTCTGAGGATCTGAAGGTTCAGAGCTCACAGGGACCAAGGGAAAAAGCAAGTGCTGGCGGATGCGCCACTCTCGCACTGCTGCAGGTTGCTTTCTCTCCCAGACACTCACTGGAAGGAAGAACGGGAATTATTAGTTTAAGCTCATCACTGAAGTAGCATCAAATGAGCGGACCTTCTCCGGTGACGGCAGCCTTTTGTATTACAAACCCCACTGGAAGAGCCCCAAGTCTTCACTTGCTGTGGCCAAGAACTGTAACCACAGGTAGGCCTTATTTCTATCCTTTCCAGTCTGTCACACTGGCTGAGAAAAAACCTAAAGTGGAGAGGGTGAGTAGGAAGCCTGGAAAAACCCAACGTTTCCCTCAAAATACAATAAAAGGAAGAGCAAGAAAGCTCTCCCAGCTCAGACAGACAAGGGTCTCTTCCACTCAAGTCCAGCCTGTCTGCTCCAGGGACTGCCCTGCAGAGTCTGGATGCCTATGCTCTATGCTGCGGGAGAGACATCCTTTCCCAAATGTGCTCCTAAAACAAAGTGTGAAAGATTTTCTAATAAAGATGCTTCAATGGGTCACTTTCATGTAACTGTGAAAGAAGTAAGGCAATCAAGTTGGTAGAAAACCAGAATTATCAGCTACACTTTGAAATTTTCCTAGAAAGTACAGAAGCAGCATCTGCCAGTCACCTAGTGCTGATTAAAGTGCCTCCTTAATCTGCATGGATAGGTCACAGAGGAAGAAAGCTACAGTTACCAAAAACACAAATGTAGGCTGGGCGTGGTGGCCCATGCCTGTAATGACGTCACGGACTTTGGGAGACTGAGGTGACTGAATCACTTGCCACCAGGAGTTCGAGACCAACCTGGCCAACCAGGGTAAAAACCCTGTCTCTACTAAACATACAAAAATTAGTTGGACGTGGTGGCACATGCCTGTAGTCCCAGCTGAGGCATGAGAATCGCTTGAACCAGGGAGGCGGAGATTGCAGTGAGCCAAGATCGCACCACTGCATTCTGGCCTGGGAAACAGAGCATGACTGTCTTAAAAAAAAAAAAAAGTAAAAAACCCCCCACGAATGTATTTTTACATCTTACACCACATGGAACAGGACCCTACCATCAAATGGCTCTTCAGTGGGCAGCATGACTGCACAGGGACATGAGCATCACAGACCCTGTGGGGAAGGCAGGGTGAGGTCCTGGTCTCCATGAGTCCCTGGGCTTGGTCTGGCAATGGCGGGCACACAGACATGTCTGACAGCTCAGCAAAAATGAAAAGCTGCCAGGCCTTGGGGGCCTGAGAAGACCCCACATGGGCCCAAACACTGCCACCACCTCTCACACCCTGTGCATGTCAGCAGAGGGAAGACCAGAGAGTGGAAAGGGCACTGGATGGATCAATCTTGTCCCCACCGCTGACCAGCAGTGGGAGTCCATGTGACAGCCTGACCTCTATGAGCTTCTGCTCCCACATTGGTAAAATGGGGACAGTGGGGCCTATGGGAGGAGGTAAGCAGCTGACCTACAAAGGGGTCAAGAGTGCCGGGATGCAGGTGGCTCTTCCCTGTGGATTCCAGCCCTGCCCTGAGTTGGTGCTCTTTCCTCCATCCGTGAGCACCAGACCACCTGACAACTAGGCTCTGTAGGCACCCCACCTTCCACCTCACACACAGAAATCATGGCCCTTCCCAGGCCTCCAAGGAACAGGCCTGGGGCTGCTTTCTGCAGGGCTGGCCTACTTGGAGGGAGGGGCTAGGGAGCCAGCGCTGAGCCCAGAGCCAGCGCTGAGCCCGTGGTCAGCATCCACCAGCCAGTGGCCAGTTCTCCAATCCAGCTAAGTTCCTTCCTCTTTACTATTGAACAGCAGCAAAGCACTTCCTTAATGTGGTGACATCACTGACATCATCCTGTGGTTCCAGGGGCACTTCCTAAATCAGCAACGACCTTGGCTACTGAGAACATTCTTGCTGCTTCTCAACACAAGAGAGCGAGCTTCCAGGGCCCTCACTTTTCCTCCTCACAGGGAGGAGCAGTGAAAGCTGCTTTTAGTCTAATGAGGCAAATTACAAAAAATAAGCTCAGATTACACCAGGTAATATTTAACAGGAATATAAATACGTGATGCAAATGCCAAAAAGGTGTACAATGAAAAATGCAGCGAAACATGACCACAGCCAGATCACTGTCCAGCCACAAGGTGGATGCGACTTTACAACACAGGGACAAACCACAAAGCCATCTTGTGCTGTCGCCAATGCTGGCACTACCAGTGGCGGGAAGGCTGCCTGTCAGGTGACGTCATACCCCCAGCCATGACAGTCCCAGCAAAATGCTGATATTCACAGAATCCAGACTCTAGCCGTGATTCCAGTTCATGGGAAGCTCAGGGTTGGGGCCAGGCTGAGCACAGCGAGGGGCAGTAGATGGACAGATCAGGCCAGGGACAGACACTCCGAAGGCAGGCTGGTCCCGAGGAATGGGGAATGTGCTGCCGTGATACAGACTGCAGGGACAGGATGGCCAGACTCAGCCTGGGGTCCTGACATGGCCTCATGTTACACTGATCAGCAGCAAGACACTTTCAGACAACTGGTAAAATGTGACCGTGACCTCAGTGTGAGATGCTGCTGCTAATTTCCAATTTTGTGAGGTGTGTGGCTCTGTGTGCGACAGTGGCTGTATGACTCTCCAGGAAGAGATGTGTACTGGAAGTATTTGGGGGAGGAATGTGAGAATACCCACAACTTATTCTTAAATATCTCGGCATAAAAGGAAGTGAGAGCCACTCCTCTCATCCTGTCCCACTGCTCTCCCCAGAGGAAACAGCTGTTCACATTTTCTTGTGCTTCCACCCAGAAAAGCTTCTGAATGAACACTCCGTGTGTGGATGCCTGTAGCGCGCTTCCCTCTCTGACACTTGCCCACAGGGAACCCCTCCTCCCTGCCCTGTGTGCTTCTCCCATCTGAGCCTGACCCCAGGCCAAGTGTCATCAGCCTGTGTGGGTACCCCAGTGTGGCAGGCGAGAGCACAGGCCCTGGAGTCCCCACACCTGGGCTCAGATTTGGGCTCTGGCACTTCTTGATGTGTGACCTTGGCCTACGTCAGCTGTCCCCAACCTTTCTGGCACCAGAGACTGGTTTAGT
Source organism: Cebus imitator (assembly GCF_001604975.1). Lineage (NCBI taxonomy): Eukaryota > Metazoa > Chordata > Mammalia > Primates > Cebidae > Cebus > Cebus imitator. The sequence goes on from NW_016107853.1 coordinate 664,836, forward strand.
GGAAGACAATTTTTCCAAGGCCAGGGGTGGAGTGGTAGATCGTTTCAGGATGATTCAGCCACATTACATTGACTGTGCACTTTATTTCCATTATTATTACATTATAATATATAATGAAATAATTAGACAATTCACCATAATATAGCATCAGTGGGAACCCTGAGTAGTTTTCCTGAAACTACATGGTTCCATCCGGGGGTGATGGGAGACAGTGACAGATCATCAGGCACTAGACTCTCATAAGGAGCACACAACCTAGATCCCTCACATGCATAGTTCACAAGAGGGTTTGCGCTCCTATGACAATCTAACGCCACTGCTGATCCGACAGGAGGCAGAGCTCAGACAGTAATGCAACCAATGGGAGCAGCTATAAATACAGATGAAGCTTTGGGTCCATGGCCAGGAGGTTGGGGACCCTTGGCCTAGGTGATTACCTTCTCAGTGTCTGTTTTCTCATCTGCAGAAGGAGAACCTGTGTCCCGGAGTTGTTGTGGGGGAACAAATAAGTCATGACATGAAAAGCACCCAATGCCTGTGCAACTATAAGGTACTACCCCGTTATAGTCCAGGCTGAGGCCTAGACGTGCAGTGACTCTCCCAAGGCCACCCAGCTGGGGCAGGTGGAGTCTGATGCTGAAGGTCCGGCTCTTCATTACCAACTCTTCCCACTGATGAGGACACCAGGACCGAGAGAGGGCAAACGGCTGCAGCTCACAGTAGCCCGGGGGCAAGATGAAAACTCAGAGCCAAGACTCAAGACCTATGCCCCACACTTGTTCCTAGCACCCTAAAGGAAGCTTTCCCCCTCAGTCAGTTGCATGCACACTCCCACACCGAGCAGGGCCTCCTCTAGATGGGAAGAAAGTCCCTGTTCCCATGAGCTTGTATTCTAGTAAGGAGAGACCATAAACAAATCTAAAAAGGAGGGTCGAACAAGGGCAGGGTGGGGAAGAGGAAAGCTTGCTCAGCTATGCTGGCACAGGAGATCCTGGCACAGAGCCATGGAAGGGCTGACAAAAAGGCAGGGGCACTTCCATTCTGAGAACAGGGGACAGGCTCTGAGGCTAGTGTCAGCAGAGGGCACCCAAGGGCACATGACCAAAGAGTGGTGGGGGTTCAGAAGCCCTCAGAGGTACTTTGGAGAGTCTAAGTGGGGCAGTGATGCCACTTGACTGGCATCACTGGTCTAGGGAGCTTGGGCCAGAAAAGTAGCTATGAAGGGGATGAGAAGTGGCTGGAGTCTGAACACATTTACTTGGGGCCTGATGTATGATACCTGGTTCCAGAACCAGCTGGTGCATGGAGCTGCCACGTGGTGTGGACTCAGTACTTACAGTACCTTCTTCTGACTGGGGGTTATGGGCTGAAGTGGGCCCCCCCATAAAGTAAGTTGAAGTACCCCAAAACATGACCTTATTTGTAAACAAGGTGGCTGCAGATGTAATTAGTGAAGATGAGGTCATACTGGAGCAGGATGAACCCTAGAGTCAATAGGACTGGTGTCCTTAGAAGAGACAGAGACACGGACACACCAGGGGAGACTGCCATGGGACCGTAGAGGCAGAGACTGCGGTGACACAGCAGCTAGCCAAGTAACAATGGGCCTGCTCGCTTCCCATCCTCCCTCCCTGGGCACCTGCCACCAGGCTTCTTCCTGCCTCAAGCCTTTGCCTGCCCGCTGCTCCCTCACACTGTGTGTGCTGCCCAAGGTCCTCAAATGGGAAAGCAGATACACATCCTCATCCCTATCATCAGCTCCAAGGCCACCTTCTCACTGTGCCTCCCCTGGCTGTGTTATCAGGCCAGTCTCTCATCAGAGTGGGAGCTCCACAGGGAAAGGGGATCCATCCGTTTTATTTACTACTTACACCTTGGCACCTGGAGCTGGCCCTGGTGCACAGGAAGCACCTGGTGGATGTGGAGGTCAAAGCAGCTCCATCCTGAAGGCTAATTCACCAGGCTGGCTTCTGATTAACGCCAGTTCCGCGAGGGTCTCTAAGATTTGCAATTCGTTGTTTTTTTATTTAAGAGCACATGCTTACCTTAAATCCTGTCTTTAGGTCAAACTACCTTAATGTTATTGTACTTCAAATGTCCTACACATTCCTTCTAAACCACCCCTTCCCTATGGTATATAAGCCCTGGCTCTGGGGGGTAATGGCGTGGGATCTGACATCTTGTCTCATCACTGCCTGAGAGAGACATGGTTTCTGCTCATAAGTCCCTGATTCTTCCTAAGAAACTGCATTTGTCAGCCTCCTTCCTTGGCCCCTCAGCTTCTCCGGATGTTGTGGGTAGATTTACACAGACCTGCCCACCATGGAACCCTGGGGCAGCTGGGTAGCACCTAGACTGCAGCCTGTAGCTGCGTGTCCTAATCTGTTCACCTGCATCCAGTTGGCCATCTCCCCTAGCGGGTGGAAAGCCGGGGCCACGTCAGCTTTGCTTCTGGTACGTAGTATGTGCGCAAACACCTATTCTGCTAAAAACAAATAATGACTGTAACTTCCTATTACCACTCTGCAACACTGGTACCGCTGCCTCAGTTTATAGACAAGGAAGCTCAAATCCCAGGTGAAAAAAGGCAGAGCCCCAACAATGACCACATTGAGGCCTCGACACAGGGCTGGTGACAGATAGGGGAGGGTAAAGCAGAAACAAAAGGCAGTCCATCCATTTGTCTGCATGAATCAATCCCATCCTCAGAAATAAAAAAGCGAGTTGTGCCACTCTCTCCGGGCTGTATTAAAGCCTCTCCTACAATAAGACCATCAGCTTTCATTCTGAAGGTTCCCAGGGAAAAAAAAAAAAAAAAAAAAGACCACCAGCTTGTTAGGTGAGAAAGGAAGGGCTCAGCCAAAACACTAAGCAGCTTTTTCTCACTGCCATTTACCCAGGAGTCCCTGAGGTTCCTGCTGCTTCTGTCCACGGTGAAATTAACAAAGCTACAGCTTGTCTTTCTCTGGGTAGAGTCCTAGGGCAGGAGTCTCATCATGGCTGGGGACCTGCAGCCTCGCCCTGAGCCAACCCAAGCTCTCCTGGCATTAGCTAGAGTGGGAGGAGGGGTGCTGAAGCCCAGACAATGCCAGCTGAGGAGAGCAGGCACTTCAACGAATATATCATTTATCTCTTTTTAAATTCAATCATAAACTTAAAAGAAGTTAAATGCCTGCAACAATTTCTTAGAGTAATACTTGTAAACAGGAAACTCATTTTTAAAATGAGTATTCTGATAGTAATTTTCATCTATTCAATTGGAAATAATCTATTACAAAATTATAGCACCTGCTGTGGGCTCAAGGGTTGGCTACCAACTGAGCACTCTCCTCCACTGCTGGCGCACAGTCTGTCTGGAGAGCATTTGCCATGCTTCAAGAAAAAGAATGATGTTCATACACTTTGCCCGCTAATCTCACTTCTGGGAATTCTACGCTGAAGAAATAATCCAAAGAATCCTTAAAAAAAGAAAGAAAAAGCAAGTTTTCTGTACAAAGTTTACCACAGCATTATTTACACTGGTGAAGATCTGAAAAGAAGTCTGATCATAAGAACGACAGTGACAGAGCCACTTGTGGAGTACTTTCTGTGTGCAAGCTGGTATGCGAAGTACATAATTAGCACATGTAATTTACACAATAACCCAGGAGAGAAGCACTATGGTTATGCCCATTTTACAAGTTACAACTTCTCCAATTTAAGTTAACTTGGAGAAGTTAAGTAACCTGTCCAAGGTTTAACCTTTAAAACTAAGTGTTGCTGGGCTTGGTGGTAGGCAGCCGTAGTCCCAAGCTACTCAAGAGTCTGAGAGGGGAGGAACCCTTGTACCCAGGAGTTCTCAGATGCAGTGAGGTGAAATCACAAACACCACTCCAGCCAGCCTAGGTGACACAGTGAGACCCCCAACTCTAAAAACAACATAAATAGGCCGGGTGCAATGGCCAGCACTTTGGGATGCCAAGGCAGTAGGGATCACCTGAAGTCAGGAGTTCAAGACCAGCCCAGCCAACATGGCGAAACCCCATTTCTACTTAAAATACAAAAATTAGCCAGGCGTGGTGGCATATGCCTGTGATCCCAGCTACTCAGAAAGCTCAGGCAGTAGAATCATCACTTGAACCCAGGAGGCAGAGGTTGCAGTGAGCTGAGATTGTGCCAAAATACAAAAAATTAGCTGTGCGTGATGGCACACACCTATAATCCCAACTACTCAGGAGGCTGAGGGAAGAAAATCACATGAACCTGGGAGGAGGAGGTTGCAGTGAGTGGAGATCACGCCATTGCATTCCAGCCTGGGAGACAAAGCAAGACTCCATCACAAATAAATAAAACATAAATGAATCAATCAATAAAACAAAGTGTAACTATCTAGCAACATGGAAAATGCATAAAGAGAGTTAGATCTTTTTTCAAAAAAAATCAGACTGCATAATTGTCTTACTTCTCACGAAAATGAGGGGCACCCTCTGTGGCCATGCACGCCAAGGCCACTGCTCCTGCCCTCCTAGTTTAGGCCCCCCAATGGATTGCCTTTGGTCTCATGCTCCCTCACAAACTGGGATGATGACAACTGAAGGGCTAGAGCAGCTTCATAGTTTACAGCCACTCTGCACTGCCTGCTTGAATACCACCTTCCCCTGCACCCAGTGCACCATGATTGTGCCACCATGCTCCAGCCTGGGCAATAGCAAGACACTGTCTCTAAAAAAATAAAATTAAATACACCAACATATGAACAACAGTTGTCCTTGTACATTATAGTTAAGATTGCAGGATTCTTTTCTTCTTTTTCTTTTTTATTTTTTGCATTTTCCCAACTATCATAAATGGACATATACTATTTTTGACCAACAAGAGGCCGGGCGCGGTGGCTCACATCTGTAATCCCAGCACTTTGGGAGGCCAAGGCAGGTGGATCACCTGAGGTCAGGAGTTCGAGACAAGTCTGGCCAACATGATGAAACCACATCTCTACAAAAATACAAAAAATTAGCAGGGGGTGATGGTGGGCATCTGTAGTTCCAGCTACTCATAAGGCTGAGACAGGAGAATCGCCTGAACCCAGGAGGCAGGGGTTGCAGTGAACCGAGACACACCACTGCACTCCAGCCTGGGTGTCAGAGTGAGCCTCCGTCCCAATTAAAATGAAACAAAACTGGCAGAATGACTGACTTCATGTCACACTATACTAGGATAAGCAAGTCGACAAGTAGATTCACTCGAGGGGCTCTGCTTATCCCACTGCAAGCTGGACTAAGCTTTCCATTAGCAGTCAGCAGGAGGAGACTAATTCCATGTGTAACATCAGTTTCCAAGCTGCTCCCAGTTGGAATGTCGCCTGCTGCCTGTGACTCTGTGAAAAGACACTACCACGAGCCTTGAGTTGAGGAGAGGGGGAGGAAGAGCCCTTTAACCGAATAAAGCCTGACAGGAAAACTGAAGCCCCCAGCACACAGTTGTCAGTGCCACCGAGGCGCCTGGGGCCCTCCCAGAGGCTCCAATTTGAGGGGTGGGGCCAGCGGTGTGGCCCAGGATTTGGGACTTTTTGGCAGATTTAAAAGCTTGAGAGCTAGTGATTTAGGGAAAAAAGAAAAGGCAACTGTCAAAATGAGGAACTGCCTTTTATCCATAAACAAAAACTAACAACTGTGAATCAAACTGTTGCTAAACTGAACCTTAAAGCATCAAGAAACCACACAAATATATAAAGCATTCCTAATATTTATGGAATTGACCTCAAATTATTATTATTTTTTCTTTTGAGAGGGAGTCTTGCTCTTGTCGCCGAGGCTGGAGTGCAGTGGCACGGTCTTCGCTCACTGCAACCTCCACCTCCTGGTTCAAGTGATTCTCCTGCCTCAGCCTCCTGAGTAGCTGGGACTACAGACATCAGCCACTACATCCAGCTCATTTTTTTGCATTTTTAATAGAGACAGGGTTTTACCATGTTGGCCAGGCTAGTCTCAAACTCCTGACCTCAGGTGATCCACCTGCCTCAGCCTCCCCAAGTGCTGGGATTACAGGCGCGAGCCCTGCCTGGCCCTCAAATGTATTTTCAAAAAACTAACACCCATGCCTGGGGCACAAACCAACAGAAATAAAAAATAACACCACCAAAAGAAAAAAAAATGGGGGGAGAGGAGAGGAGAAGCCTATTTAGCACTCATACATGAAATATGTTCTGAGCACCTTTCAGGGTTCAGGTGTTGTGCTTGGGACACTAGGGATACAGCACGAGGCATGAATGGGGTTCCTGCTCTAACAGCTCGTTTTAGTGCAGAGAGACAAAACAGAGTAAGAGAATTTCAGGTAGTGAGAAGGACTCTGAAGACAGTAAAGAAGGATATGACAGAGATTTAAATTGTATGGCCTACTTCCCCATGTGAAGAGAAATCTATCTGTATGCCTTCCCTCCTGTTTCTATTCATATAATTTTTTAATGTCTCCTGGAAGTTGGCTATTTGAAACTAGCAACTGCTGTACTGAGCATCCATGAATAAAGACACTGTCAGCAGCTGTGACTATCTAACTTAAAACTTAGCTACGACTAATCTGACTTAAAACACCTCCCTTTTCCCTCCTATACTTATTGACAGTTTATAAACAATAGTTTGTTTACCTATATTACAAAGGATCCTTTAAAAACAGGTAAATATCGTATTGATCCGTTTTCTAAGGCATACGTCAATGTCAATCATTTAGTCAATAATCCCCAATCAGCAATTTTTTTTTTTTTTTTTGAGAAAGGGTATCACTTTGTCACCCAGGCTAGAATGCAGTGGCACAATCTTGGTTCCCTACAGCCTGGACTTTCTGAGCTCAGGCAATTCCTCCCACCTCAGTCCCCCAAAGTAGCTGAGACTACAGGTGCATGCCGCCATGCCAATTTTTTTTTTTGTAGAGATGGGGTTTTGCCATGTTGCCCAGGCTGGTCTTGAACTCCTGACCTCAAGCAATTCACCTGCCTCAGCCACCCAAAGTGCCAGGATTATAGGCATGAGCCACTGCAGACGGCCTCCCAATCTGCAATTTTGATAGCACTCTCTTTTTTAGACAGTCTCTTGCTCTGTCACCCAAGCTGGAGTGCAGTGTGCAATCTCAGGTCACTGCAACCTCCACTTCCTGAGCTCAAGCAATTCTCCTGCCTCAGCCTCCCAGGTAGCTGAGATTACAGGTACTCACCATCGCATCTGACTAATTTTTTCTATTTTTAGTAGAGACAGGGTTTTACCATGTTGGTCGGGCTGGTCTCGAACTCCTGACCTCAAGTGGCCCGCCTGCCTCGGCCTCCCAAAGTTCTGGGATTACAGGTGTGAGCCACCACAGCTGGCCTTGATAGCACTGTTGCAATTCCAAGAACAATCCCATACTCTGACAATCAGAAGAGCTCTTTAAGATCTGGGGTCCAATTAAATAACAGTTTAATTAGATATTCCTGGCTGAGTGTGGTGGTACGTGCCTGCATGCCTGTAATGCCAACACTTTGAGAGGCCGAGGACAGAGTACAGCTTGAGCTCAGGAGTTCCAGATTAGCCTGAGCAACATGGCAAAACCCCATCTCTACAAAATACAGAAGAAAAAAAAAAAAAAAAAAAAAAAAAAAAAACCTGGGCATGGTGGTATACACCTGTAGTCTCGGCAATCCAAGAGGCTGAGGTGGGAGCCCAGGGAGGTAGAGACTACAGTGAGCCACGATCACACCACTGCACTCCAGCCTGGGCAACAGACCAAGGCCCTGCCTTAAAAAGAAAAAATAATAATAAAGAAAAAAGCATTACATAAGACGAACCATATAATGTTAAAATTGTAATAGGTATACACCATATTTGTCTATTTTGTAGAAAAATTTAAAGTAATTTCGGCCAGGCGCAGTGGCTCACGCCTGTAATGCCAGCACTTTGGGAGGCCAAGGTGGGTGGATCATGAGGTCAAGAGTTCGAGACCAGCCTGGCTAATATGGTGAAACTTCACCTCTATAAAAATACAAAACTTGGGCCGGGCGTGGTGGCTCAAGCCTGTAATCCCAGCACTTTGGGAGGCAAGGTGGGTGGATCACCTGAGGTCAAAAGATCAAGACCAACCTGGTCAACATGGTGAAACCCCATCTCTACTAAAAATACAAAAAATAACTGGGCATGGTGGTGCATGCCTGTAATCCCAGCTACTCAGGAGGCTGAGGCAGGAGAATTGCCTGAACCCAGGAGGCAGAGAGGTTGCAGTGAGCCGAGATCACGCCATTGCACTCCAGCCTGGGCAACAAGAGTGAAACTCCGACTCAAAAAAAAAAAAAAAAAAAAATACAAAAATTAGCTGAGTGTGGTTGTGTGCATCTGTAGTCTCAGCTGTTCAGGAGGCTGAGGCAGGAGAATCACTTGAACCACGGAGGTGGAGGCTGCAATGAGCTGAGTTCGTGCCACTGCACTCCAGCCTGGGTGACAGAGCGAGACTCCATCTCAAAAAAAAAAAAAGTAACTTCAAAAATCATCAAGTAAAGGAAAGAGAACCAGAGTTCTTCAAAATCCTAGTTCCAATCCTAGCTTCTTCACTTACAAATGAGAGGATTTAGGGGAGCAACTTCATGCAGTTTCCTTACTAACCTCATCTGCTCTGACAAGTGTGAGAAGCAAATGGACTCCTCCTAAGAGCAGGCAAAGGCCCAGGAGAGGTGATCCAGACGCCTATTGCGTGTCTTGGGCAACTGCCTGACTTCAGTAGCTCAGCCATTCAATAGCCTTAACAAATCATATTCAAATCCCACTTAAAACCCAAGCCCTGTGGCAAAAATGAGCATCTTTTATACCCAACACTTGGACAGATGTGTCAACAAATCTGCCACCTCTGAGGGTGTGTTCATGTTACTAATCAACTTCCTCCATGACTCAATTTTCCACTTGAAGAGATTAACTCTCTCTAGAGTAAGCTAACACTGACAGTCCTGCTGTGCCTCTGCCCCCAGGACTGACTGCCCGCTAAAGATGCAGGGCTCCCCTGACTTACAGAGCACATTTGTTCCAGCAAAACAAGATGCCAAATGAGTCTCATCTCCCACCAAATTCTTGGTCCATCCCCAAAACCCAGTGAAAGAGCCCTGAGGACTGGATACACTCCCCACAGGTAGCTGTCCCTGGCCTTTTGTGATACTAGGAAATACCTGGCTGGCAGCCACCAACCACCTCTCAGCCCCAGGCGTGCCCTGCTGTCCCCCTATCTCCTGGTGGCATCACTCAGCCCTGCACCTCGGAGCTCTGCCACCTCCCACACCCTCAGGAGACCTCAGCTGGCCCAGGATCCTTCCAAGGTCCACCTTAGAAGCTGGCTGAATTTGGCTTTTCTTTTTTTAACAATGTTATTTCCCCACATTTTTGAGTTTTCAAAAGTAGACCTGCATAGGACTCCCTTTTCAGATGCCTACTTCTTATCAAAACACTCTCCTTCATGTGTGTACATGTCTCGTGTAAGTGCACGTGTCCATGTATACGCATGCTCCAGCTCTACTCCCAGAGCTGGGCAAACAGAGCTGAGGCCATGACAACTCTGGTTTACCCCTGAGGTTCCCGTGCTATGAAGACAGCCTCTGTAGAGAGTCCTCTGAGGGCCTACTGTGCCTGGAAACTTCCTGGACACACTCATGAAACAGTGCACAAGAAAGCTTTCAAATTCTAGCAAGTCTCTACTGGGTTTAAGACAACCGTGGATAGCCCTGCCACTCCTCCACTCCCTGAGAAATCCCGCACTCCCCTTAGATTCTTGCCAGGCCACTAGAGAGTGGAGGCATGGCCGGAAGGCCTGGCGGACAGTAGCAGCAGCTGTTGGGGTGATGCCACAAGACAATGATCATGGCCACTGCTCCATGGCGTCCTGGGCAGGCTGCCTGACACCCTGTGCTTCCCAGCTGCACAGCACCAAACCAAATTTGGATCCATCTCTAGCCACTGTATACAATCCTGGCTTTTTTTTTCTCACCTCTATTTTCCTTTTGCCGCAATTTCTTCTGTTATCTATTTAATCCTGTGGCATTTCATGTGTTTTATAAGCCAACTCAAATCCTTTCTAGAGTGAAGCAGGGCAAATAAATTAAATGGTCATAACCTCTAGTAATCACTTGGCAAAACTTTGCCGGGGCTCTCAGCCCAGAGGACCAGTGGCCCAAAGGAATCCATGACATTTCCCTGGGAGCAGACCTGAAGCATACCACAGCCAGGGCCAACAGTGTCAGCAAGACAGGAGGGGCCATCAGGAGAGCCAAGAAGACCCGGCTGCAGGCAGCAGCATTCACCTGGTAGGAAGTCCACCACTGCTCACTTTGGTTTCAGGACCCAAGGTGGTTTTGGTTCACTTGAGTGAAACAAAAGGCAATGAAGATTTCTATTCTGTCCGCCTTCCTTTTTTTTCTTTTGCTTTTTTTTTAACAACAGTTAAATGCTGGGCAGTTAAACTCCACCAAGAACTGCAAGGTACCAGGCAACACAGGACTTGCTCAGGGAACAAGACAGCTGTTGCTCTGGCTCTGCAGACTATAATTCAGGGAGCTCAGCAAGGGGGCTGAGAACACCAAGCTAAGTATTCCCTCCTTCCCTCACCAGCCCTTGACAGAGGCCAGCCAGGGCAGAAGATCTGGCCCCTGGCCTTAGAGTGTCCTCGGTGAGAAGACAGCAGCAATCTTTCTTTCCAGCCCTCCTCCTTGGCTCAGGGATGCTTTCCCCATCCCCATATGCCTCCCTTTGATGTAGGTTCCCTCCATCCCAAGAACTTCTGTAATTTCTCCAAAGCCTTTTGACACTGTGGCCAGTCCTGCAAAACGTTAACAGGAGATGGTGGAAAGAGCCCTGGGAATGGGTAACATGTGGGCTGCTCACCCCCACCAGTTTTATAAGCTGTAGTTCAGGCCTGCTGTCATCTCTGCGTGATCTTAGACAAATCCCTCAGTCCTCTGGGCCTGAGGGTCCTCCTTTGGGCTGCACAGCTTCTGCCCACACACAATAGTCCTGTACACTGACTACATGCCAGGATCATGTGAGGGCAGCCAACGCAGGTAAGCCTTAAGAGGCCCCAGCCTTGGGAGGGCAGGACAGCTGGTGTGTCAGAAATTATAAGGCAATGAAGTAAACATGAGCACCAGGGGCTGAGCGTGGTGGCTCCCACCTGTAATCCCAGCATTTTGGGAGGCTAAGCTGGACAGATCACTTGAGGTCAGGGGTTCGAGACCAGCCTGGCCAACATGATGAAACCCCATCTCTACTAAAAATACAAAAATCAGCCAGGCGTGGTGGCATGTGCCTGTAGTACTACTCAGCTACTCAGGTGGCTGAGGAAGGAGAATCATCTGAAGCCAACTAGGCAGAGGTTGCAGTGAGCCACTGAAATCCAGCCTGGCCAACAGTATGAGACTCCATCTCGGGGAGAGGGTGGGACAAGAACATGAGCACCAGGTGAGGCTGAATAGCTGACTGCCAATAAACACTGCCCGTGCTCTGACAACTCCGAAAGTGTGTCTGCAGCCCAGAATTCTCTTCCCAACTCTGGACTTCTCAGATCTTGACACCTCTACCGCACGTCTAGGAGATATACTTCGATGTGTCCTGAACTCGATCCCTCCACGAACCTGCGCACCCACCCTCACCTCAGGTGCTGGCAGCTCCGCCTCTAGCTGCTCCACTTCCAGCCCTCAGAGTCATCCTCAGCTCCCCTCTCACTCTGCCCAGTCCTCTAGCAAGGCCTGTCGGCTTGTCTTTAAAACATACCCAGAACCCAGCCACTGCCCAGACCTCTGCAGCCCTGCTGGGTCCAGACCCCCACCATCTCCCACCTGGAAGTGGACAGTGGCCTCCTTACCTAGCTCCCTGCTCCCATCCTGCCCATGCACAGCCCAAGGGATCCTCCTAACCCTCTTCTTCCTCCACCTCACTGTGAGTCAAATAAATTTCTGACATAAACCCAGAAGGCCCAGCACCAGGCCACTGTGCATGGTCTCTAAGGTAAGCACAGTGAAAGTGTTTCAAAAGCTCCTAGCAATGACATCATCACAGCATCCAAACATGGACACAAAAGTACCCATCTGGATAGACTAGCAATTCAAGGAACACTCCCAGCCAGAGAGTTGAGAGGCCCTGCTCTATACCTCCTCCAGGCCCACCTCTGCCATGCTCCGTCACTCAGTGCTACCTCACTGGCTGCCTTTCTTCAAATACCCTGAGCACACTCCCACCTCAGGGCCTTTGCACAGCTGCCCTTCTGCCTGGAAGGCTCTTCCCAACCTCCACAAGGGCTCACTTCCCCACTCCTTTAATCCTGGATCCATTAATACTGCAAGCCACCCTCCCTTACCTCCCCCAAGACACTCAGCAGAACTGCTTTTGTTTTGCTGTTTTCCAGAGCACTCATTACATAACATGCTGAATAATTTATATTGTACTTTTCTTTTCCATCATCATGTAAGCTCCACAAGGGCAGGGGGCTCAGCTCTGTGCTCAGTGCCTGGCCCCCCAAGGGAATTCAATAAAGACAGAGCAGAGCACAGGCAGGACAGGCTTCAAAAGGAAAGCCCAGAGCTGTGCCTGCAGGCAGACGTCAGCAGGCCTAGAAAGGTCTGGAATGCTTCTGTGGGAACAGGAGGACCCCCAGACTGAGGGCAGGGGACAGAACTGGTAGAAGCAACTGAGGTCTGCAACGTCAAAGGCCCCTGCAAGGCCTGGCATCTAACGGGGCTTTCTGAGATTCAGGATCCTGCATCCTTTATAAAGAGGGAGGGTGGGTGAGACTGGGAGAGGCTGACAGCAGGAAACTGGTCAGAAAGCTGGCACTGAATTGAGGCCATGGAACAAGATGGACAATTGGAGAGACTTCCGAGGTCAGATCTACAGATCCACGTGGGAGGTGAGAAGGGGGGGGGCAGAGGGAGGATGAGATGGCATAAGGCACATGAAAGAAAGTTCTCCTCAAACATCCTCGTGATTACTGCCAGTCACACGAGAGGGCTTTCCAGCTGTGGCTGCTCTCGTGTGAAGAGGACCTCCTAGCAGCCTGCATCCTCTGCCTCTGTGGAGTCTGGAGTCCCAAATCCACTACTCACAAACATCTTTCCTGAATCGCAGCCTGTATCTCACCTGACGGTTTTCTGAATGGTTGGCATCATTCTGAATTATCCACTGCTGATTTCCAAGAAGGTGTGCTCCAAACAAATCGACTGGTGTGCATAGATTAAGCACTTACCTTACGCTCAGCCCTTTGTGAAGCATCAAGAAAGAACAGAGAAGAAACACGGGCAGAGTCCTTGCCCTCCACTCTGACAGTCCCCTACCCTCTGACTGGGAGGGAGTAAGATGTGGAGAGGATGCGCACACCCAACAGTTAAAGGATGACATGCAATCCATGTAACACGCGTTTGCTTAAAACTCATCTGGAGCGTGAGAACGCTTCAAAAAAAAGTATTGTTTTATCTTCAACTCCTATCAGGGCTGAAAGACAGGAGAAATCCACATGGGCTGGACACTTTAAGCAACTTGCCAGGTTGGAGGAACAGGGGACAGGTGCTGGGAGCGGCATCCAAGCAGAGAGAACAGAATGGCACAGGCAAAGGTGCAGAGGCAGGGCCAGAGACAGCCGCAGCAGAGGAGATGGCCAGCCTGTAGGCCTGCCAGGCCGTATTTAACACGTAAACGTCCTAGGAAAGCCAGTTTGCCAACGGGAGAGCTAGAGGGCCAGGGGAGCACAGAATTAGCCACCAGGGCTCAAAACAGACCTTGTCAGTTACCAAATGGACAGAACACAGAAAAAACAAAAAGGGAACTCCATGGAGAGTTCTATGGGACCTGCTGAGAACAGCAGCCCCTGAATATCCAGGGAGTGAAGTGGGCATGTAACTCCAATGCCTCTGGGTGACCCTTTAAAGCACACTTTTTAACATTTACATTCTTTACAGTGCAGAACTGGTCTTCCTTATGTTTTCTAATTCAGTTTAGAAGAAGCCAAAATCCTGTATAAACTGTTAGGGGAAGACAGGGGCATGAAGGAAAATATCCTAGAGCTAAATATAGTGATCACACAAATACCCAAGTCAAACAAGCTGTAATATTAATGAAGCATGAATGAACAGTAACTGTTTCCAGGGCTGAATAAAGGCTGGCCATCTTATCAGGGAAGTCACACAAAAGCTCTCTGTCGCGCCCCTTCTTGTAAGAAGAGTAGAAGAGAACAGACACCTTTCTTCTCTGTAGCAGAGACCCCACTTGGGACCGAAGGTAGATTAGACTGAGAGCATTTTCTTGTAGGCAACAGTGAAAATCTGTTTTCAGTTTAACCTGCTACAGTTGTAGGGCTCTGATCAGGATACATTATTAATTAGTAGAAAGAGAAGCCCCATTTTTAGTTACCCATTGAATTAGGTATCTTCAAACACCATGACCTAGAATTGACAGTACAGCTAACTCTCTGTTTTCCATGGTAACGGGGATTCAGGAAGAAAAGCAGTTAATTGGGAAGCAAAAAAGAAATCCCATTTTATTCAGGGCAAGGCATACTTTACTGCATTTAGGATGATGGCTTCCAATGATCATCCACTGAGGATCTTATATTTGTCTGGCGTTGTGAGGTTTAAATCACATATTTCTAGTCCAACAAGTCGTCTGGCCCACCACCGTGGGTGGGCTTGGCAGGTGACAGAGCCCCTCCATTTTGTCAGGGAGTGGGAGCATGGGGAGAGCATGGGCCATCACCCACGCCTTACTCAAAGAACAGCTCCCCTGCTAAACCTTTGACAGAGCTTCTAGCAAGTGACATGTGATCCTGGGAGGGGGTCACGACCAGGCCACAAGCTCCCAGAAGAGAGGAAGAAAGGGCTCCTGGGCCTGCTGGTGGCCAAACCGCCAGGCCCAGAGGAGACAGGAAGAGAGTTGGCTGTACTGACACGGCAAGCATACCCCCAGCAAGCTGCCCAGCATTTCTAGTAAGGAAAAAAGCAAACCGCCGTCCCACCTCGGGCTGCGCGGTCACAAGTGAGGCAGGGCTGGGACCAGTCGCCATTTGGGCGGGAGGCCAGCCCCAGGTGCGGCAGGAAGGGGTGGCGCTGGCTCAGTGGCTGCAGCTCCTCACTCTGACCCAGCGGGGCCCCTGTGCGGTGCTGGGGGCACAGCGAGGCCTCAGGCGCTGTGGGGCAGGGACACACACACACACAGAGAGAGACACGCCATTAGAGGGAGCGCAGCAGCCCCTGCAGGAGGTAGAGGCCAAGGCCGCTCAGGGTCAACCCCGCAGCCCACCGCAGTGGAAGCCATGAAAAGCCCGCTGACCACATTCTGACCCTGAGCATGCAGCTCAAGCGTAAGGTCTGAGGGAACCAAAAACTTCAGAGCTGGAACTGTGGCAGTATCATTTAGCCCAGCAGAACCTAGGGCTACAGGCCCTGGACTCGGTGTGAGGAGGAAGGGTGGATCAAACCAGCCTCCTGTACCCACACTGTCCCACCCCTGCATATGCAAAGTTCCACAAATTCTTCATGGAACATGAAGCTGTTTCAGCTCCTTGCTTAGCATCCTCTGGCTTCTTGAGAATAATGACTGTGAAAAGCACATAAAGAGACTGGCAGCTCCCCCTGGCCTGCATCAAAGCCACAGACACAGCCACAGGAACAGAGGAAGTCAAGGCAGGTTGGGACCAACTCAATACAAAGGGAGCCTCTCTGGGGGTTGGTAAGAGGGTCCTTGAGAGAAACAAAACAATTTCACTTCTTTTTTTTTTTTTTTTTTTTATTTTTTTTTTGAGACGGAGTTTCGCTCTTGTTACCCAGGCTGGAGTGCAATGGCGCGATCTCGGCTCACCACAACCTCCGCCTCCTGGGTTCAGGCAATTCTCCTGCCTCAGCCTGCTGAGTAGCTGGGATTACAGGCACGCGCCACCATGCCCAGCTAATTTTTTGTATTTTTAGTAGAGACGGGGTTTCACCGTGTTGACCAGGATGGTCTCGATCTCTTGACCTTGTGATCCACCCGCCTCGGCCTCCCAAAGTGCTGGGATTACAGGCTTGAGCCACCGCGCCCGGCACAATTTCACTTCTTAAAGGGCAATCTTCATTTTTTGATGCAACTTAACCCTGTGTGAGACTTCTGAGATTAAGGTTAAATTGTTTTCAAGTGGTTGACCTAAGGTCGCAACCTTTGCTTAAGCAAAGCAGTTCAAACTAAGGAGGAAAACGACAACTACAAATGGGACAAGAATATGTTAACCTGCTTCAAGCTTGGTAATAATTCAGAATTCCTAGAGGCAGGAAATCTGACTTTAATATGCAAATCTCTCATTTGACACATTTCTCAAAATGCTAGTGGTGGCGACACAATGTCAAATCGAAACCTGCAAAGGCAGGAAATGTTAGTAAATGGTCTGGTAACAGAACACTGACTAAGCACGGGTTTACTGAGGTCTGTCAAACTACAAACTGCCTTTAAAAAAAGTTTTCGCTATGCTGACATAGTGTTACGAGGGATCTGCACTTTTGTTTTTGCAGGCAGAAGATAAAATTTATAAAACCCCCGCCTCCATCCTCACCCTGCCCCACAAAGGCCACTAGGGCCACCTGTCTCTCTGAGTATGGGGTCCACACTGTGGCTGGCACAACACTGCGAAAATGGAGAGGCACCTATTCAGGGACCACTTCCAATGAACAGCCAGGATGCCAACGTAGCTCACAAAGACCAGCTTCCATCAGGTCCCGAACTCCACTCTGTTCCCTGACACCTCTTCCAAACATAGGGCAAAGACCCAAAATAATCCAACATGCAAAACCAGAACACAGACCAGCGCCACTCAATGCAGACCCAGCCATACAACCAAATCACTGAGAACTCTCATTTGCATGTTTGGAAGGGAGGCCTTGTTCACACTAGCAACCTGTAGAAGCTTTTTTTGCTGAAGTAGAGTAACACTGAGCCATTCAAGAGACCTGCAGCTCAGTCAGTAGAAAAACGCTTAATATGAGATTAAAGAAACAAGATTATCAAGAAAGAGCATTTGTTTCCTCCTGGCTACCAGAGTTAGCTCCCCATTGTACGTGCAGCAGGACAACCCCTTTGCTGCCAGGCCCATTCTGACAAGGAAGCAGACAAGACCTGTCTCTGCCCACCGTCTGCCCAGATGTACAGAATGGGACCACAAGGCAGCAAGTGGCACTAGGGTCCCCTGAACCAGAGCAGCCAAGGGACTAAAAGTCCCTTTATAACCAAAACTCAATCCAGACCAAGGACAATTTGCCTGGGCCACCAAAAGCTGGGTACTGAGGACAGATTCGAGCTCTGCGGTAGCCACCACTCCCTAAACCCAAGGACACTCGCCCTGCCCGTCACCCATTGCTGCTGCTCTGGCAAAGGGTGAGAAGCACTTCCATTACTCACAGCCATGATAGGAGGCTGGGGACCCCCCGGCCTTGCCATACTCCTGCTCCGAGTGGCTGGTGGAGAGGTTGGGCTGGCTGGAGCCTCGCCCAAAGGTGATCTGGTTGCTGCCCATGCCAGTGGCAACCTGGGCCATGCGCTCTTTGGTTTTGAGAGCCTGGGCCCTCTCAGCCTTCAGCCGTTCCTCGTCCTTGAGGAGGGCCACCAGTTGCTTTGACTTCTCACGCACATTGATGCCCTGGTCCTTGCCATCTCGGTCAATGTACTGGAAGTCCTTCAGGGTCTGGATGGCGAAGATGTTCTCACGGCACTGCTGGGCCACACGCTCGGAGCCTGTCTTGATGAGGTAGTCCAGCAGTGTCAGTGCCTTGTACACATGCCGCCAATTCTTGCCATGGTCATTGAGCCGCTTCCACACCATGCTCATGATCTCCGAGAAGGCCACCACATTGTAGGTCAGGTCAGCTATCTCAGTCATCAGAGAACTGGAGGGGCCCCACGGGTCATTGGAGGTGGCTTCCCGAACTTTGATTTCTGCCTCTGAGTAATTGTTCACAATGTTTTTCATCTGCCTTCTGATAGACGAAGTCGTCATTTTTATTTTCTTTGTTACAAATTTAAAGCCCTTCAAAGAGAGAAACTTTCCTGTTCTTGGTAAGTGCGTACCCTATGAAGGTTCAGTTTCCGTAATCAAGCTGGAGCAAGATCCCTGAATGGTCATTTCCTCCTTTGGAGCCTCAGATCCGAAAAGCTGGAAGCCATGATCTAGAGAAAGAGAAAACCCACTCCATTGCGATGTAAGCCCCCTGCAAGGGTGGGAGACTCTGGTCTAGCAGCAGGTACTGAGTAAAACTGGGGGGCTAAGTGGACACACCCAGCCTCCTTAGAATGAACCCAAGATAAAATCAGTATTACCAGTAAACAATGAATAAAACTTAAACTCAAGTTTAAGCCTTCAGGAGAAAAGAAGTAAACATCATGACTGTTGCTGTATTTTCAAAACACTTCCACTGGAATGGCTACTTTGTGGGATTTTTCACTGCCTGGCAAAAGCCAGCTGTGGAAGAATCAGAAATGCTGGGGGAAGCCCATCTTGGCAGATTTAAAATTACACCTGAGACCAGATACGGTGGCTCACACCTATAATCCCAGCACTCTGGGAAGCTGAAATGGGAGGATTACTGGAGGCCAGCCTGATCGAAACAGCAATACCTCCATCTCTCTTTTTTTTTATTTCAATTTTAAAAAAAAATAGACATGAGGACAAGAAAGAGTCTAATTTCACGTCTACCTTAACTCAAAAATGCCTGTCAATATCTTCAAAACTGCTTTGGTCCACTGTGCTTCTGAAGGTCCAAAAAATTCTCCTTGACAACCACTTTTTGCCTGACCTTTCCTGCTCAAGAATGTATAAAAGTTCCTGATAGCTCTTCTACAACAAGGATAAAGACCTCTACTTGGCTTTCAGAAGCCTCCAGCATGTGGCCCAAGCTAACACAGCCTTAAAACTTACTTGGTTATAGCCCAGCCCCTCATTTCACAAAGAAAACTGAGACCCTTGGCTACCCATTAACTAGCTCCAACCAAACATATCCTCTATCCCCTCTCTTCCTCCAGATAGCACTCACTTACCAGGCTACAGTGAGATCCACGTCTGTGACATGAGGCTCCTGTCCACAAGTTTGGTAACCTCCATCTGCCTCATCACCAGTGAGCACCCAGCACTTAGCACTGTGCCCGACACAGAAATGAACACTGTTAAATAAATGAATGTTACAGATTAAAAACAGAGTCCCTGCCCTCAAGGAGGCCACAGTCTGTCAGGGGATGAAGGTGCCTTATCTATAAAATGGGAAAATTGAGGCCCTAGAAGTCTCCAGGGACTGCCCCAGGTAGATTAACACAGCTGGGGCCCAGATACAAAGCAAGGGGCTCCACTCACCATCCCAACCCCCTGCTTGGCTCCCCCCTGCAAACCCTCAGGGTAAGGATTATTTTTCCCGCTATATCTGGCCAGCTATCATAAATCCTCTAAAGGCTGTCAAGGGACCAGGGATAAAAACTTTTTCACGGAACCTGAGGCCTGGAATCACAAGGTAGATGACTACGTCACTCCAGGCCTAGAACCTGTGCCTCCCTTTCCTCCTGTGGTGGTCTTTACTCTCAAGATGTTTCTGCCACAGAAACAACAGGCAGCTCCTACCTTCCTCATCTAAAGCCCTGGATGAATAATGGGCACATCAAAACAAACAAACAAGTGAATAAAAGGTGTCAGAAGCAAGGAAAAGCCACAGGAAATGCAATGATTACTCATCACAAATAATCACACAAAAAGATGGGTGTAATATTGTGAAATATGGATTTGGTCTTCATCCCTGACACTTGGCAGAGATTCCAGACTTAAAATCCTTGGAATCTCCACAGTGATGTCTTTTTGCATGTGAATGATTGACTGAGGGCTGGCAGTCCCTAGGCAGCTTCAGGATGGGGCTGGTCACCAGAAAGACCAAGGCAGGATCAGTCTTGGGAAGGGGAGAGGGACTGAAGGTTAAGTTTATCACCAATGGCCAATTATTTAGTCAACTGTGTCTCCATAATGAAGCCTTCATAAAAAGGCAAAAGGACAAGTTCAAGAAGCTTCTGGATGGCTGAACACATGAAGGTTCTTGAAGGGTGGCACTGCGGCATGGCATGGAAGCTCTGTACTCCCTCTCCCACACCTGGCCTATGTATCTCTTCAACTGTATCCTCTGCAATATCCTTTATAATAAATAGGTAAATATAAGTCAACTTCCCTGAGTTCTGTGAGCCACTCTACGGAATTAATTGAACCCAAAGAAAGCATCCCAACTTGAAGCTGGTTGGTCAAACATTACAGAGACCTGGACTTGCACTGCTGGGAAGGAGGGAGTGGTCTTGTGGGACTGAGCCTTCAACACGTGGGATCTGAAGCTATCTCCAGCTAAATATCGGAGTTGAATTGAAGGACACCTAGCTGGTGTTCTGCAAAATTGACTGTGGGGAGAAAGTTACAGAAGTCTTCTGTATTGACTGCTGTTCAGTGTTACAGGAGAAAATAGGAAAAAGCACTTGTATGATTTTCCACACACAAAAAGGGGACAGCTCGTAAAATTTCACCCTGGTAATAACCCACACATCTGCTAATGGCCAAGGAGGCCTCCTCTCCATCCGCAAATATGTCAAGGACTCTGCCTCTATCTGAAGCCACAGAACAGGGCTTCAGCTAAAAGCAGGCATATTCTGCTTCTCCATCGATCTGGCCAGCTATCATACATCCTCTAAAGGCTGTCAAAGGACCAGGAATAAAAACTTTTTCACAGTGACCTGCACATTTGATATAATTAGGTTTTTCATTCATGATGCAACATTCATTGCTAGCAAAGCTATGATAGGCCTCATAAAGAAAAAAAAAGAATAATTTTTAATGAATATTTCCCAGCTTAAAGTGCAAATATGTGTCAAAATCAGTAGTAATGTTCAGATGTACTTAATGTCCAGGGATCTTACAATGTGCCAGGGACCACCAGGCCCTTCTATTTTTTGCTCTATGTGACATAGGGCAGGTATGACTCTTCAGCTTCTTAGAGAAGTGGGCAGAGCTAGGATTCACCACTGACAAGGACTTCGGCTGGGTGTGGTGGCTCACATCTGTAATGCCAGCACTTTGGGAGGCCAAAGCAGGCACACTGCCTGAGCTCAGGAGTTCAAGACCAGTTCAGGCAACATGGCGAAACCCTCTGTCTACTAAAAATACAAAAAATTAGCCAGGCATGGTGGCATACACCTGTAGTCCCAGCTTACTAAGGAGGCTGAGGCAAGAGAATTGCTTGAACTTGAGAGATGGAGATTGTAGTGAGCCAAGATCGCCCCACTGCAGGGCAATAGAGTGACACACTGTCTCAAAAAAAAAGAAAGAAAAAGAAAAGAAAAAACAGAGGACTTCAGCTACCTCCTTCCCAGTAAAATGGTCTCAAATGGTTGAGAACGTCTTAAGAAAAAAATAGAAACACTTTCTTTTTTTTTGTTGTTGAGACGGAGTTTCACTCATGTTACCCAGGCTAGAGTGCAATGGCACATCCCGACTCACCGCAACCTCCGCCTCCTGGGTTCAGGCAATTCTCCTGCCTCAGTCTCCTGAGTAGCTGGCATTATAGGCACACGCCACCATGCCCAGCTAATTTTTTGTATTTTTAGTAGAGACGGGGTTTCACCATGTTGACCAGGATGGTCTCGATCTCTTGACCTCGTGATCCACCCGCCTCGGCCTCCCAAAGTGCTGGGATTACAGGCTTGAGCCACCGTGCCCGGCCTAGAAACACTTTCTTAAAGGAGAAACAACACCCTGCGCTCTGCTGCCCTCCCCTATCTGGTGACCTTGTGGGTGGCATAAAAAGGCTTCAACTGGGTTCCGTGTCCTCCCAGGGAGACTATGAGGCCCTGCCAGGGCTCCCAACAAGCCTCCTAGACCTTTGGCAGCAAAGAAAAGGCAACAATTCTTGTAAGCAAGGGCCGAGGTGCTGTTGCCCTCTTAGACACAAGCTGGGAAAAGAATTCCAAACAATTTAGAAAGAGGGGCTGTTGACCAAGGCAGGGGCTTTCTCTAACAGACAAACTTGCAAGGACATCAGTTGATGGTCTCTGAAATACTCAGGCTTCAGGAAAAAGAAAAAAGCTAATAAAATAATAAAATACCACACCTGTTATCCCAGCACTTTGGGAGGCCAATGCAAGAGGATCACTTGAGGCCAGGAGTTCAGCAACAGCCTGGCCAACATGGCAAAACCCTGTCTCTACTAAAAATACAAGATTAGCCAGGCGTGGTGGCATACACCTAGAATCCCAGCTACTTGGGTAGCTGAGTCATGAGAATTGCTTGAACCCAGGAGGCAGGGGTTGGGGTTGGAATGAGCTGAGATCGTACCACTGCACTCCAGCCTGGGTTACAGAGTGAGACTGTCTCAAGAGAAAAAAAAAAAAAAAAGAAATCCTCATGATATGATTTGGCTGTGTCCCCACCCAAATCTCAACTTGAATTGTATCTCCCAGAATTCCCATGCGTTGTGGGAGGGGCCCAGGAAGAGGTAATTGAATTATGGGGGGCCTGTCTTTCCCTTGCTATTCCCATGATAATAAGTCTCACAAGATCTAATGGGTTTATCTGGAGTTTCCGCTTTTGCTTCTTCCTCATTTTCCTCTTGGTGCCACCATGTAAGAAGTGCCCTTCACCTCCCACCATGATGGCCTCCCCAGCCATGTGGAACTGTAAGTCCAATTAAACCTCTTTTTCTTCCCAGTCTTGGGTATGTCTTTATCAGCAACATGAAAACAGACTAATACACCTCACTAGGGCCAGGTGTGGTGGCTCACGTCTGTAATCCCAGCACTCTGGGAAGCCGAGGTGGACCGATCACTTGAGCTCAGGTATTTGAGACCAACCTGGGCAAGATGGTGAGACCCCCATCTCTAAAAAATAAATAAATCATCATCATTAGGAGAAAAGTCACTGGAGGTGCCTCCAAGAAACCACTTTCTAGGCCAACTGGGCTACACACCTCACCTAAGCAAGACTTTGGAGACTGAAAGTAACCAACCGTGAAACGGCCCATGAGGCAGGACTCCAGCAGTGCCAGTGAGCACAAAGCTCCAGCTATTCCAGATGAACACCTGGACTTCCATCACTTTGCCACACTTGGCTTTGTACACCTCAGGGCCCCATTTTTCGCTTCTCCCCTCAACCACAGGACTGGCTGTAAACATTCAAACATCTCCTCTCCCAGCAAACACCTGCCATGATTCCATCCCAGGAGCAAGCTCCAAACACATACCACCCTCCACGGCACATCCTGTTATTTCTTTTCTTTTCTTTTTTTTTTTTTTAAGACTTCTTGCCCTGTTGCCCAAGCTGGAGTGCAGTGGTGCAATCTCAGCTCACTGTAACCTCTGCCTCCCAGGTTCATAGGATTCTGGCCTCAGCCACCCAAGCAGCTGGGATAACAGGCACCCACCACCACACCCAACTAAGTTTTATGTTTTTAGTGTAGAGAAGGGGTTTCACCATGTTGGCCAGGCTGGTCTCAAACTCCTGACCTCAAGTGATACAACCGCCTCGGCCTCCCAAAGTGCTGGGATTTCAGGCGTGGCCCACCGCGCCCAGCCACATCCTGTTATTTCTAGAACCTGAGTTTTGTTTTGTTCTCACTCTTTTTTGCATAGTTTGCATGCTGTACTTTCCAAACTTTCCTTCTCCATGTGTCAATTTTCTTGTTTCCAGCTTGTTAAGACCGAACTAATGCACATGCAAATGCAACTAAAACAGGATCATTTGTTACCTTTTGAGCTTCTCACTCAAACCTGAAGAAGCGTGTGTGGGATCAGTTCACAATCATTTCTTAAGGCCAGATATGGATGTTAGAGGTAGAGATGGGAGGGTTGTCAAAACAAGGAAAAATCACGTTAAACTCTGTTAAAGGTTTAGACTCACTACAGAAAAATAAATAAATAAATAAAATTAAAAATTAAAAAACCTTACTCTCATAAATTACATACTGACAATTGAAAGGGTCCTCAGTAACTAGAAATGCCTTTAGAAATCCAGTTCTATCATCATATCATCAGTTATAACTTAGAACTATTTTATGCCAAGTGATAAATGAAGTACATGAACTTGTACAATTCTGTCAAGTTTTAAATATGTTTGAATGAAGACAGCAAGATGTAAGGTAGGATTTATTATTCAAGGCAAACAAACCTTTCTGTACCTTCCAAGAGAGCTGTGACAGGGACTGGGCCGGGTGCGGTGGCTCACGCCTATAATCCCAGCACTTTGGGAGGTCAAAGCAGGAGGATCACTTGAGCCCAAGAGTTCAAGACCAGCCTGGACAACATGGTGAAGCCTTGTCTCTACAAAAAAAATTAAAAATAAAAAAAAATTAGCTGAGCATAGTGGTACACATCTGCAGTCCCAGCTACTCAGGAGGCTGAAATGAGATAACTGCTTGAGCCTAGGAGATGGAGGCTACAGTGGACCAGGTGGTCCATGATGATGCCATTGCACTCCCGCCTGGGTGACAGAGCAACTTTGTCTCAAAACAAAACAAAACAAAAACAGGCTGAGTAGGCCCACAGAACAGCCACTTTATTTTCTAGATGAGATGACCAGGCAAAGCCTCCCAGCTACCACCCTGCCGGCCATACCTTCCCCACTCCGGTCCATGCCCTAAAAAACTGTTTTGAAATTGTTTTAATGAATAATTCATTTTACTAAGAAATCAGGGAGCTGGTGCACATTAGATAGCTATTGTTAACCACACTGAGTCAATAAAATTCTAACCAACAGCAAAAAAACTGCATGTTTGAGGTGGCCTGGGGAAGTAGCACCATGAGCAATGCAGAAATTGTCAGACCTTCTAAAATATGCTGGGAGCTTCAGAGCCTCCACGTAAAAAGCCATATATATTCAATATGAAAGAGAATACTCACTTTTCTACAGTTAGTCCCCTTAAACCAAATATTTCATTTCCATTCTGAAAACTGAATCATTGTTTTCGCCTATGTAACAACTCAAATTCCCCTCTTCTTGGAAAGAGTACATCAGTCATTATTGGGGAACTGGCCAGGAATAGGCCCAGGACTCAGACCAGGCCAATCAAAGCCCCACCGTCCCGCAGCCCAGCAGCTACATCAATGATAAATGAAGAATCCAGACTGGACCACCTGTAGACCTCTCTAGACGATTCCTAAAACTCCTGGGAAACCAGAAGGTTTGCTAAACTGCTGGAAAACACCACAGGGCCCGAGCCAGAGTTTACCTATGATTGACGCAGCCACAGAAGAAAGCAAGAAGCCAAGGAGAGGAAAAGGCACAAGACACAACAGCACGTGGTCTGTACGTCCCTGTGCATGAAGCCATTTATCCCCCTGGAATTCTCATGCTGTAACCTACAACAATGCATGCTTTTGACACCTGCAACTGCAAACCCTGTGCACGAAGCAACTGAGAGAACCAGACAGAGGTAGAAAGGCAGCAACAGCTCAACAACATAGAGCGTGGGCACTCCCCTGAACCTCCAACAGGGCATCAAGTAGGAGTGCAGAGACATCAGGCAGCCTGTCCTCAGTCACAGGTGACCCACAGCCCCAGATTGACCAAGGAAAAACCGCATCCTTCTCAGGAGGGCTCAGCATTCCCTCTGAATGAGGCACCCCCAACCAAAGTCTGGGATCATCTGCTCTTTTTTTGAGAGTGACTCATGACATGAACCATAAAATAACAGCTGTATCCCCATACATGCAGGGGACAAGCTGGGGGAAAAATTTCTGGCATACTTGAAAACACAATCAGAATTCAAATGAGGGTACAGACTGGAAAGAGACTAAACAAAACAGCAAACAGAACAAAACTGGAAAAAACATTTCCAAGGCTAGGGTTATGCCCCAGGAGGCAAGAAGTATTCCATAAAAATGTATTCTGAGAGCTTGAGGAGCTGGGTGGGGAAATTCTTTCCAAATCTAGAGTTCCCCATCAAGGGAGACAGAGAGAGGCTTCTCACAGTTCCAAGCAGACGTGAAGGCACACGTCTCTGCGCCCGATGCCTATGCGCCACCCAGGTGTGGCTGACCATGTGCTGAGAGGATGCTCGCCTTTCAGCTGGGGTCTACATCAAGTCCCTAAGGAAACTACGGGTAGTGGCTTTTTAGCAGCCATCACTGAAGATCAAGCTTGGCTGTCCGGGAACTATCTCTCCACTCCCCGCCCCAAACCTTACAGTCACAAGTCAATCAACATTGACTGGGAAAATCCAGTCCCAATCAACAAACATGAGTGAATTAATTGACCTGAACATTTTCACCTTGGATAGCAGCTCCACCTATGTATGTCTGACAGCCTCCTATGTTTCCACATATTCTTTATTTTTGTAAAAGCATACGACAGAGAATGCTTGGGAAAGGGGTACACCCCACCTTTTCCATAGTGTTCTACCAGCGTGGTCCCTCAACCAGATACATCAGAACTTCCTGGGAATCTGTTTAAAAATCCAGTCATTCTGGGGGCAGAGCTGAGGGACTGCCACTCTCTTAGCCCCCCTGGGGACTTCTAGGCATGCTGGAGTCAGTGTTACGGTCCACTGCAGGACATGTGAATGTGTGCAATACTCCACAATCCTCAATTCACTGGCTTCATCTTTCCTGAGGTGCAGACCATGAGTAAGGAAACATCTCTATCTTCCTACTGGAGAAAGGGTACGACAATCGTTACAAGGAGGCTCAGCTGGGGTAGCCGAGACCACAGCTCACGTGACCAAATCTCACAGGCTCTCCAGAAGACAACAGGCCAGTTAGGACAATATGGACAGTACCACATTCTTTTCAACAGTCATCATTTCAGCCAAAAGAGAAAAGACTATTATGACTGTTTCAGCCACCCTAGCAATAACTTAAAGCCTAATAACGGCTGCTCATCCCATAAAGAAAAGAAAATAAATCCTTTATTTCCCTCATACCAGAAAAACTATGAGATTCAGCCAAAAAAGAAACATCATCTTCACTAACTGAAAGTGGGCATCTATATTCTGATGACTTCTTGTTGGTTAGAGAAATCATATTTTATATCAGCTGGGCAGGGTGCTACATACTTATGATCCCAGCTACTCAGGAGGCTGAGGCAGGAGGATCACTCGAGCCCAGAAGTTCAAATTTAGCCTGGGCAACCTAGCAAGACTCTGTCTATAAAAATGAATAGCTTTTTGTAGTAAAAAAATTTGTCAGTCTCCAAAAAGTGGGCTAAAAAAAAAAAAACTTTATACTCATACTTACAGAATTCTGGGGCTGGGCGAGGTGGCTCATGCCTGTAATCCCAGCACTTCGGGAGGCCAAGGTGGGCGGATCATGAGGTCAAGTTCGAGACCAGTCTGTCCAATATGGTAAAAACCCAGCTCTACTAAAAATATAAATAATTAGCCCAGCGGGGTGGCAAGGACGCCTGTTGTCCCAGTTACTTAGAAGCCAGGGGCAGGAGAATCACTTGAACCTGAGAGGCAGGGGCTGCAGTGAGCCGAGGTCGCACCACTGCACTCCAGCTTGGGCAACAGAGGGAGGCTCCATCTCAAAAAAAAAAAAAAAAAAAAAGAATTCTGAAGGAAAACAAACATTTCAGACTTGACATGTAGATGGTAGAACAGGAAAAGGTAAATGGCTCATGTCCTCACTTGTCTCCCCTGGGACGTTCTTGTGAGGAAGGAAGATCCCTGCAGGTGTCAGTTAACCTACTGCCAGGGAGGAGCCGGGAAGGGCTGACCGCATAGGAAGAACCCCCTAAGCTGGTCCACACCATCCTTCAGGGGAATAGGAGGTCCACCCTCAAGGAGCCACCTAGGCAGCTTCTCCCAGGATCTGAGAGCCACTGGAACAAACACAGCAGAGCTCAAATTAGATGTCACCTGGCCTCCTAGAACTTGACATATACTTAATTTTCCAAAAGCAGAAATCAAGTACCAAAACACACACAAGGAATTTAATTTCTTGCTATCAACATGCCCCTACCATTTAGTCTCTGGGAAGAGCAGCCTGTGGGTACAGATTACATGAGCAGGTGGGGAAATGCAGTCATTTTTAAAGACTGTGTGAAGAAAACATGGAGTCTGGATATCTGGTTTGGGCAGTTCCTGCCAATCCAGGAAAACAGGGGTATGGCAAGGAGCTGCACCTCTCCTTCAGGCTAGAGGATCAAACACTGACTGCACAAAGGGCAGGCAGCAACGCTCCATAAAAGTAAGTGAGAACTCTTGAATGCTCCCCTATCTCTCCTATTGCTCAAAGCGGTCTCACAAACGACCAAATTATGAACAGCATTCTTTTAAAAATCATGCCAAAATGTAAATAACGTGGTGTGGTAGAGAGAGGAGATTGGAATCCAGGGACCAGGGCCAATACTGTGACCGGTCTGTGGCACCAAGAAGCCAGTACCCAGGTTCCTTGCTTCTAAAATGATGGGATTAAATCAGATGCTTGCCCCAAACCCTTCGGTCCCAAAGGCCCCCATTCTGACCAGTGGTTCAATTCCCTGCCATCTCCATGGTGTCCTGAGGAACTCAAGCTTCTGATAACCCAGCCACAGGTCACCAACTGAGGGAGTGGAATTCCAGCCATAGCCAAGCAGCAGATGTTTTTGTTGGCCTGTGGAGCTTCGTGGTGGGCAGAAAAGTAGGGCTTCCCTTCAGCCTTTGGAAACGTGAAAAGCAGCCTTCAGAACCTTTCCCTCATCTGAGGATGACGGCTGTGACCCTTAGGCAGAGATTCCCCACTTCTAACATACTGTGGCTCTGCTAGAGAAAACACTTGCTGATGGGAGACGACTAAGCCAACCAGAGACGGCACAGAGAACAGGAGCCTTTAATGGCTATTCACCCCACCTCTCACGACAGGCCGAGCTATGTATTGCCATTTGATCGGTATAATCTTCCAGCTTGAGACATCTGAAAAACATGCAGAGCTGCATGGGAAAATCTACATTCCCATGATCTTGTGCTTAATTTAGACCTGGCTGGTGGCTGTGGTGGTGCTAACTGCTGGGCTGTTGCCATCTCATGAGGAGCCTGCGACACTGTGGAAGTAAAGGAGGGGCAGTGGATCCCCTCAGGCAGGCCTTGCTGACTTTTGGTTTCAGGCACAGTAGTGACATAACTGTTTTCTCAAAGGGAGCTCCAGATGCTGGCCAAGGAACAGGTATTTTTACACTGTACACTTACAAGTGCAAGACCACAGCTTCGAGAAAACTGAGTGGTTTGCTCACCTCTGCCCTCCTGTGCCTCCAGGAGGTCACATCTGACTCTTCCAACAGCAGCTTCGAGGAACAAGGCGGATTTCTGAGGGAGTTACTTGCAGGGACCTGGTGTTAGTGATGGCTGATGTCTGCTAAGCCTTGTCCAAGCAGCACTACGGGATGAGTGGTGAGCCAGGGCCATTGAGACCACAAGGGCAGGCTCACCACAGCTGACACTCAAAGGATGAGCCCCTTCACCCCAAAGGTGGGCCCTGGGGCAGGGCAAGCCCTGAGGGTTAACCCTTTACGTGTCACCCACATGCTGCATTCTCATTTCCGGTCACTTTCCCTATGACCAGAACCAGCTCCTGCCTTGCACGTATCTACCCACCTGCCATTCCTCCCACCCAGCATCCTTCCCATATCTGTCACTAGACTGGCTCCTCGTCACTTCCTCCTCAGAACCCATCAGGTACTCTCTATCAATGTCACCAGCTGTCATCTGGAACAGAGCCCCTCCTCTATCTGACATTTCTTATGTGCCTGTTTATCTGTTTCTCTCCTGCTCCCACACCACCCCTGAGAGCAGGGCTCAGCCTGTCTTTTTGCCACTGTCTAGAACAGTGCCTGGCACACAGTGAGCCCTCAACAAACATCTTCCATGCAACACAGAAGCAAAAAATACGAACACTGTTAAAGATACCCATTATCCCTCTACTCGGAGACTGCCAGAGTTCACACCTTGAGGCTGTTCTCCCAGTTCCTGTTTCCCTTTTGGTCTCCATCTCTTGAGATAAAGGGCAGCTGCTGTACATGTGCCTCACAATAAACTGCCTGGGAACAGGAACAGCCCTACCTGGTGCTTAACACATGCTCCACACGAACCAGCAACTGCCGAAGCCCAGGCACCACAGGGCCTGAGAAGCCACTCGATGCCCCTGACAGCTGGACTCAGGAGCGACACCAGCAGCCTGGGCAGCAGCCTAGGGCTGAAACATGCAGTTCTCACTCCAGCCACAGGGATTATGTCCCACCTTTCCAGCTGCATGGTCTGAGGCAAGGTGAGCTTCTCTGAGCTTCTATTTCCACACCTCTCAAATGGAGGTAACAGGTGCTGCTCAGCATGTTTGTGAGGGTTGGTGAGAGTCGGACTGGCAAATAAGAGGTGTCCAAATACCTCTCCCATGTCTTGCCAAGGGAGAGGGACACTTCTCTGGTCTTTGCTTTTTGAGAGGTCGTCTCACTCTGTCACCCAGGGGCACAATCTTGGCTCACTGCAACCTCCATCTCTCAGGTTCAAGTGGTTTTCCTGCCTCAGCCTCCCGAGTGGCTGGGACTACAGGCGCGTGCCACCATGCCCTGCTAATTTTTTGTATTTTCAGCAGAGACGGGGTTTCATCATGTTAGCCAGGATGGTCTTGATCTCCTGACCTCGTGATCCGCCCGCCTCTGCCTTCCAAAGTGTTGGGATTACAGGCATGGGCCACCACGCCCAGCCTACAGGGACATTTCTCAGCAGGTTCCTGAGGACAGCTCGACAGGAGATGAAAGCCCACAGAAGCATCCCCGTAAGAACATACTGGGTGGGAATCACCTACTAGCAGGGAGGGTGGTATTGTCCACAAGCATCTCTCTCCAGACTACACACACAACTTGTTAAAAACCATCATCAATCTTGCCTGCTCTTTTCCTGAGACAAGGAAAGTCTCAGATGTGTTCTTTGATACTAGTAACAGAAAAGAATTAAAAGAGCCATAAGAAAGAGAAGGGGTTCTCTAAGCAGAGGCCAGTGAATACTAACTGAGCAGGTCACATGTGTCCACTGATTGAATCTTCATAACAATTCTACGGAGGAGTTATTCTTCTTATTCATATCTTACAGAGGAGGAAAGTGAGGCAAAAGAGAGACTAAGTAACTTACCCAAGGCTCCACTGCCAACAAGTGGTGAGACTAAGATTTGATCTCAGACTCTGACTTCTGCTCCCATCCTCTTAATCCCTATTCTTATTCACACTCTTTGTGGCTTTAGAGAAATTCACGGCTCAAAGTCATAAGAACAAGGGATTTTCCTTTGCTGAACCTGCAGACCTAGAAAAGTCCCTCTTGTCTTGATGTTTGAGGCCAAAAGATGGCATGGAAACAACTGTTTTCCAACCTCATGTTCTGTGGCCATAACAGATCCTTTCCCCAGCCACTCACCAAGTCAAGCAGGCAGAAGCAAGACGCTACGGCTAGAAGGGCCTTGGAAGTCACCCACATGCAGATGCCGGGACCCAGAGCTGTTCAGTGCTAAGCCAGGATCAGAACCTGGCATTCCCAGCACCCTTCAGTGCAGCCAGCAAAAGGGAAAAGGCTTTAATACTATTCAAAGAAAACTTTACCTTGAAATGTGGAAGGTTCTACACACCGGCAACACAACAGTGTCAGTCAGGATAGAGGTCCCAAAATAACAACAAAGAAACTCTAAAACTATTCTTAAAGACATGTTCTTTAGAACTCACATCCTTAGGAAATGATGCCTCTTTGGCTACTAACAGTGTCTCTTCCCCTGAATCAGTCACACTGACTTTAATACCCTGAGAAATCTGCACTGTTCCTTTGAAATAGCTGTTGTCATCTGAAATACCACTCAGGAAAAAAAGTCTCTTCATGTTGAAAGGTAAACTTCCTTTTTTGGTGTAGAGTAAAAATATTACTTCCCTCTTTCCTTCTCTGCTGGAGACATTCCCAGTGTTTTATTTACTGTGCAACACTGACTGGATACATTAGGAGGAAATGCTCCTTCCTAACTCTTAAATGTCAGAGTCCACCCCACAGAAGGCATGAGCCAACTCTAATGTTTTCTTGTTGTTCCTCTGTTTTCTTAAATATTTTCTTATGTACCATTAGGCAAATATAAAAGAATATGTGCAAACCACACGTGAGGACAAACAAAATGAGTCCCCATGACTCCATAGCCCCCTCAAAGCCTGGAACATGACCACCATGTCCAGCCAGCTGGCTCCCCCTCACTTCCCTCTCCCCACCTCTTTGACCCCCCAAGGCAAACAGCCCTGGTACTGGGTTTTCAGTCCCTCACTTTTTAAAAAAGAACACACTTATATCACACACTAGTAAAACTGAACAGTATGCCACCTTCCCCAGCCCGCCTGTGGCATTCCATACTGCTTCTGGGGTTCTCTCTGTTACTGTGCACAGCTGGCTGCCACTCACCCACTGTCACTGCTGTGTACCATGTGATCTTGCCAATATTTAACCGCGTGCCTACCCGTGTTCCTATCCATGGACATCTGCATTATCTCCAGATTTTTGCTACTGTGAAAAATGCTTCTACAGCCATGCATGTCTCTTAGGACACATGGGCGAGTTTTCTAGAATCTGTTCCTAGAACAGCTTGTTTATAGGATATACAAATTCTCTCTGCAGTGTATTTTTAAATATTTTTGCCTGATTTAAAACATCGTTTGGTCATTACAAAGATGTATTAAGGCCGGGTGCAGTGGCTCATGCCTATAATCCCAACACTTCTGGGAGTGGGAGACTGATCGCATGAGCCCAGGAGTTTGAGGCTGCAGTGAGCCATAATCATGCCACTATACTTCAGTCCGGACAACACAGCCAGACCCTGCCACAAAAAAAAAAGGATGTATTCATACTTTAGTTGGCACAGGTTTGACAAGTATTTTTCACACACTCACTGTGTGTCCATATCCCCATGCCAGCAGCCACCGAGGTCTGGACAAGCACAGATGTGGTAACCAGTCTGGGCTGGGGGGCAACAAAATGACTCCAAACTGGGTGCTCCAGGCAGCTCTTGAGAAGACGAGGACAGACTGGGGGACATCAAGGGCACTGTCATGAAGAACGAGAGGGATAAGTGTCTGAGTAAGGAAGAGGCCTCTGCAGGCAGAGTGAGAACCCTCAGGGAGAGACACCTGCCACTAAGGTAGCTGGGAACGCAGAGGCTGCGGCAGGCTGAGGCTGCACCAACAAGGCCTCCCTAGGCACACGAGAGATCTGCACTTGCCAACATGGGTTGTTCACCTTCAAGATTTTTGCCATTTCCTCTGGACAATAACAATGACTAACATAGAGCATCCACTATGTGCAGGCACTGTCCCAGGAATTATCCCATTCATTCCTTACTATAAAAGCTGCCCTACTGTTTGCTTCATATTTTTCTTCATATCCAATTTACTTTTAAATTAAAATACTCATGTTAAGTAACATATAAAATGAACTATTACTACTATGGCATATGGGGGGATCTTTTTGTTTTGTTTCTATTGAGATACAATTCACATAGCATCAAATTCACTATTTTAAAGTATACAATTCAGTGCAGTTTTTTTAACATATTCACAATGTTGTGCAATCATCACTATAATTCCAAAACATTTTCAACACCCCAAAAATAAGCCCCACATCCATTGGTAGTCACCACTCATGTCCTCACTCCCAGCCCGTTAACCAAAAAATCTACTCTCTATGGATTTGCCTACTCTTGACATTTCATATAAATGAAGTCATACAATATGTGAGCTTCTTTCACTTATATGAAAGATTCAATGTTTTCAAGGTTAATCCATGTTGCATTATGCACCAATATTCTATGACTTTTTATGGCTAAATAATATTGCATTGTATAGATGGACCACATTTTGTTTATGCATTCATTAGTTGATGGACATTTGGGTTGTTTCTAGTTTTTGTGGCTATCATGCCATG
This sequence comes from Cebus imitator, assembly GCF_001604975.1. Taxonomy (NCBI): domain Eukaryota; kingdom Metazoa; phylum Chordata; class Mammalia; order Primates; family Cebidae; genus Cebus; species Cebus imitator. The sequence continues at coordinate 698,722 of NW_016107853.1, forward strand.
AAGAATATTCATATATTCATATTCATAATGCTGATATGAACATCTATGCACAAATGTTTGTGTGGACATGTTTTCAGTTCTCCTGGGTATATATTGAGGAATGAAACTGCTGGGTCATATGGTAACTATACGTTTTAATTTTTCAGGACCTACCAAAATACTATGGCATTTCTAAGACAAAGATTAAAACTAAGAACATTCAATTGTATACCACTTAAAATTATTTTGGGAAATACTGGGGAAGGCGAAGCTACTAGGTTGATTTTTGATTTCTGTTTGGAGAAGGGAACTCACGTTGTCAGGATGGTACTTCTGAATTTTGATCAGGCAGCAATGGGAGAAAGGATTGGGGCAGAGGCGGGAGGAGTAAGACAGAAAGATGACTGAGAAGCCACACAGGCAGGATGAGTCCAGAGCCTGAATCCGGCAGCAGGGGAATGGGAAAGGCAGACAATGGACATAAACAGAAGTGGGAACATGAACCCTGACAACCAAATGTCAGTGTGGGTGGGGTAGAAGGGGCAGAATAGCCAGGAGGACAGAGGCACCTTTAACAGAAAGAGAAAGTGGAGAGGTTCCCGATGAAGGCAGGAGGCAGCATACTTAGTTTTATTTCAAACAAACATGACTGGAGGTGCTGGCGGGACAAGCCTGGAGAATGAAAACAGCCAAGTGGCAGCTGGCGCCTAGGATCAGGGCACAGGAGGGGCACTGTGTCCAACATGTTCATCTCGGAGGAATGTGTGAGAGGCCCCAGGGAGAAAGAGAGCAGAGGAAGATGGGGACAAGAATGCAATTAAGGAGGCAAACAGCCATCGGCGAAGTCCAAGAAAGGGCCAAGAGCAGGGTGAAGACACAAGAGAACCACCCAGTCAGTGCCAGAGAAGCAGAGAATGGAGAGGTCATGATTTTCTGCCCCATGTAGAGCAGTGCATTCTCCTTCTAATGACCACCAACAAACAGTTCAGACACCTTTGTGTGAGACCATATGTAACTTCCTAGACATTTTTTTTTTCTGACACAGGGTCTCACTGTCACCCAAGATGGAGTATAGCAGCACAATCATAGCTGACTGCAGCCTGGACCTCCCAGGCACAAGTGATTCTCTTGCCTCACCCTCCTAAATAGCTGAGGCTACAGGTGTGTACCACCAAGCCCAGCTAATTATTATTTTTTTTTTTGTAGAGATGGGGTCTCCCTATGTTGGCCAGGCTGGTCGTGAACTCCTTGGCTCGAACAATCCTCCTGTCTCAACCTCCCAAAGTGCTGAGATTGTATAAGCCACCACGCCTGGTCACTAGACCTTCTTGGTCACTGGTACACACCTCTGCACCATGCCGCCTTCCCCTCCAGTTTCAGGACAAAATTGAACCCATCATCCCCAGCCCCACACCTGCCCCCTTCCCCTTCCCTCCAGGGATGCTCTGCCCAGGATCCACCACCTGCTGCTCAGCTGACTGAGCCAGAGGCCTTGGAGCTCGCTTAGGCTTCCGGCTTTCCCTCTACCCTCCCTCCTTCCTCCCACGACCTCTGGACTGCAGGCTCTCAAGGGACAGAGACCCCGACTGTCTCCTTGCTGCTGCATGCTGGGCCTGGCACGGTGCCTGGCACACATCTGCTGCAGGAATGAATGACTCCACAGGGCACCGAGTCCGGCCCCACCTGCTCACACACTCCCCCTTCCTCCCTCCCTTCCTCCAAGCTCTCTGATTCTCTCTACACCCTTACTAAACCACAAATGCACTCACTGAACATAAAACATGGCCTATCAATATTGGTAACAGTTTTAAAATAACTATTTGGCAAATGAAAAGATCACTGCTCTACCCAGCACCTTTTAGTCACCTTGCTGAACATCAGTTTAGTTTCCTCATTTGTAAAATAGAAATGGCAGCCTTCGAAGATCAGCAAGATCAGGAACATTAGTGAGCTGTGGGAAATCAGGCTGCATCTTCTGCTTCTACTACAGGTTTCCCCATGTGCCTCACAGGCTTTTTTCATGGGCCCTCTTCAGGGCCCACTGGTCCGTTGACCACACCTCTCCCAAAGAAAAGCAAAAATGGGAACAAGCTGACATCCCAACAGGAGGGGAATTTTTCAGTCTACTGCGCACTAAATTTAACAGCATAAACAAACTGGAGTTCGCATACCATGTAATTTTTTTAATTCCTAAAAGATTAGAAGTATGCTACTAAATGTCAAAACACAAAAACCAAAAGGAAATCAAAGTTGTTATTTTCCTTTTAGTTTTATCTCCATTGGCCAAATGCTTTTTCTTCAAGCAATGTTTACACTGCCATTGTCTTGCTTTGTTTAGAAAAATAATAATAAAGGGGCTCGTTTCCAGCACTGACAGCTGAGTGCATGTGCAGATCTGCCCAGTGGCTCCTATACTCAGAAACTGCTCTACTTTAGAACTTTGGGCTGAGAGGCCGAGGAAGAACTGTTTACTTGACCTCAGAATATACACTGGCTACATCTGTGTCCCTAACCCGCCTCCTCGCTCCAGCCCCTGCTTTCCTTCAGCCACCACAGGGATAACCAGGCCAAGAGAACAGGGATGTTCTTGAGCACATTTATGCTTCACAAGGAAAACATAAACCCAAGGCCTAAAGAAGGTCCATTGTGGTCACTCAGTGACTGCAGGCTCAGCTACTGCTGGTCAAATGCACCAAGGTGACAGCTGTAATTTACTGAGTGCCTACCATGTGCCAGGCACTGACCCAGGGGTTTCATGGCACTGATCTTGCTGCATTCTTGCAAGGGAGGCATCGCACAAGAGAGTAACATACAGCAAGTCACAGAGCTGGGATAAAGCTCTGGGCCACAGCACCTCCTGTGAAACTCAGAAGTGCCCAATCCTAAACCTCTGTTCTATTTAGTATTACTTCTCTGTGGTTGCCCTTCTCTGTTTCAATATCATCATATCCATCTAAGACACTCCTTGGAAGATGTGAGGTTTTTCCACCAACCACCTTTCAAGGCCAACCCACATAATTTCTATCCTGGAACTCCCTCTTTATTAATGAACGCTTTCCAGAGTGACCTGTCCAAACAAAACCACTCTCCTGGGCCCTAGGAATGTCTATTTATCTTCTCTTCTATAGTACTGATTCTAGTCACCAAGTATTTCCAGTTCAGCCACTTCTGGGTCTATAACAGAAGTACATTTTCCCAGTCCTCTGAAGTCAGCCAAGACACTGCAGTAAGATAAGACAGAAATGATGTGTGTCACTCTCTGCTGAACAGTAAAAGGCAGGTACCACATTCCCTGTGGTGCTGACAGTGGGTGCCTATATCAGGACGGAGCCTCCTTATCTAGCCTGAGACAGGAAAGCATGTCTACACAAGGACTCATGTACCGTGTTCACAGCTGTGTTACTCTAGACTGCCAAAGACTGGAGACAACTTTGTCCAATTGATGAATGAATAAACAACATGTGATCTATCTACACAATGGAATATTATTCAGCCTTAAAAAGGAAGTTCTAGTCCGTTCTACTACATGGATGAATCTTGACAACATTACACTGAATGCAAGAAGCCAAACACAAAAGCGGACATACTGTATAACTCCACATTTATGTGGAATGTCCAGAGCAGGCAAATCCATAGATACAGAAAGCAGACTGATAGTTGCCAGGGACTGGAGGGAGTGGGAGGGAAAATGATCGCTTAATGGGTACAGGGTTGCTTTTGGTGGTAATAAAATGGTCTAAAAGAAGACTATGCTGATGGTGAACTTTATTGCATAGCAAATAAATTATGTATCAATAAAACTTGTTTTTTTCGCCAGGCGCGTCGGTTCATGTCTGTAATCCCAGCACTCTGGGAGGCCGAGGTGGGCGGATCATGAGGTCAAGAGATCGAGACTATCCTGGCCAACATGGTGAAACCCCATCTCTACTAAAAATACAAAAATTAGCTGGGCATGGTGGCATGCACCTATGGTCCCAGCTTCTCAGGAGGCTGAGGCAGGAGAATTGCTTGATTCCAGGAGGCAGATGTTGCAGTAAGCCGAGACCGAGCCACTGCACTCCAGCCTGGCGCCTGGCAACGGAGCGAGACTCCATCTCAAAAAAAAAAAAAAACTTGTTTTGTTTTTTTTGAGACAGAGTTTCGCTCTTGTTGCCCAGGTTGGAGTGCAATGACATGATCTCAGCTCACCGCAACCCTCTGACTCCAGGTTCAAATTATTCTCCTGCCTCAGCGTCCCGAGTAGCTGGGATTACAGGCATGCACCACCACGCCCAGCTTATTTTGTATTTTTAGTAGAGACGGGGTTTCTCCACATTTGTCAGACTGGTCTCAAACTCTCGACCTCAGGTGACCCGCACACCTTGGCCTCCCAAAGTGCTGGGATTACAAGCATAAGCCACCACTCCGGCCCCTTTTTTGTTTGTTTGTTTTTGAGATGGAGTCTCTCTCTGTCACCCAGGCTGGAGTGTAGTGGTGAGATCTCAGCTCACTGCAACTCCACCTCCTGGGATCAAGCAATTTTCCTTCCTCAGCCTCCCAAGTAGCTGGGACTACAGGCACATGCCACCATGCTGGGCTAATTTTTGTATTTTTAGTAGAGATGGGGTTTCGCCATGTTGGCCAGGCTGGTCTCCAACTCCTAACCTCAAGGGATCCATCCGCCTCGGCCTCCCGAAGTGCTGGGATTACAGGCGTAAGCCAGTGAGCCCAGCCAATAAAACTGTTAACAAAACAAAATAAAACAAAAAAAGAAAGCTTGTGCCACCATCATCCTGGGATCATGAATGACTATGATGAATCAAGTCTGACCACGTACACTGGACACACAGCACGAAAAAGAAACGAGCCTCTGCTGTTAGGCCACTGAGGTGAGAGTGGCTGGTTGCTCTCACATCATGTAGCCCATCCTGATACAATTCAAACACATTCATACTCCCATAACTTCATACCAAAAATGTGTCTCATGCCAATTAACTTAAATCCTGGAAGGAAGCCAAAGGTGTAATTCTATCCCAATAGAGACCAGGCTCTGTCCCAAAGCCACAGTCTGGATCTTGAAACACAAGGAGATGGGGCAGAGGGAAGGGGAGGAATGGAATTATTTAAAGACTCTGCCTAGATCAGGATAATTCCTACCCTGAAAAAAATTTATAGCTCATAAGTCAATGAACTAACCCTCCAAAAATATAAAAAACAGCTCATGGAAATTGAGAAAAAAAACAATAACCCAAGAGAAAAATCAAAGAACAGAAAACTATGAATGGTCCTTAAACACATGACAACATGATCAGTTCCACTTCAGAAAAATATAAATTAAAACTATACTGAGATATTATTTACAATGGTCAGGCTGGCAAAACTCCAAGCATTTGACTAAACTTTCTGTTGGCAAGGCCGTGGGGAATCAGGCATCAACACTGCCAGTAGGAGCGCAACATGGGACAACCTCTGTAGAGGGCAACTGGGCAAAAGCTGTCAAAATTACAACTGTGTTTCCCCTTTGATTCAGCAATGTGCTTGCAGGATGCCACCCTGCAGGGCGACTCCAATGTGGGAAATGACATGCGGTGAGACAACTATTGCCGGCATGTTATGAAATGGCAAGCTGGAAACAGCCAGGCCCCCTTCCTCGGGGTGAGCATTCAAATAGGGACAACTTCACAATACAACACAGCTGAAAGAGAGAATGGCAAAGATTCTCCATGCACTGATACGGAAAAATCTCAGGATAAATTTAAAAAATAAGCATAAGGTGAAAAACAGTATACACAGAATGCTATCTTTCATTTACCGAAAAGAAAGAAATAATAATATACAATTTATGTTTGTTGTACTTGCATTAAGAAAAACTAGAATGGGGCCGAGCACGGTGGCTCACGCCTGTAATCCCAGCACTTTGGGAGGCCGAGGCGGGTGGATCACGAGATCAAGAGATCAAGACCATCCTGGCCAACACAGTGAAACCCCATCTCTACTAAAAACACAAGAATTAGCTGCGCATGGTGGCACATGCCTGTAATCTCAGCTACTCAGGAGGCTGAGACAGGAGAATCGCTTCAACCTGGGAGGCAGAGGTTGCAATAAGCGGAGATCATGCCCCTCACTGTACTCTAGCCTG
>NW_016107853.1:704998-709182 GCF_001604975.1 Cebus imitator
AAAAAAAAAAAAAAAAAAGGTTCTATTCTCATTAAAAAAAGAAAAAGAGGTGCAGCACAGTGACTCACACCTGTAATCCCAGCTACTCGGGAGGCTGAGGCAGGAGAATCATTTGAACCCAGAAGGCAGAGGTTGCAGTGAGCCGAGATCAGGCCATTGCACTCCAGCCTAGGCAACAGGGTGAGGAAAAAAAAGAAAAGGAAAAAACACCAGAGGCACATCAAAGCCTTTGGCCAACAGGTCTCAGACACCAACGCCAAGGGCAGCCCAGGAGTGACCACCAGACCAGATCCCACCTGTGTCCTTTTGCCACACACCCATGTAAGAGCCCAGCACCAACACCTGTGAAGCTGAAGGGCAGGAACCCCAGACTCTCCCGTGTCTGTCCCTTCCTTTCTGTGCCTCTCTTCCAGGCCCCTCCAGCTTCATACCTGGAAGGCTGCAAATGGCCTTCAATGCTTCCCCCACTGTCCATGTTCCCATCCAGCCTGCTATCCACTCTGGTCGGGGTTTCCTTCCTCCTGGCCCTCTCCCGTGGGCTGCCCAAAGCATCATGCACAAACCCAGCACACCCCTGAGCAGATCTGTGTCCCTCCCATCATAAGGTGGCAGATTCAAGGAGGGAAGAACCAGAGCTCCTGGCATCCACTTGTACAGCAAGCCTTTTCTTCAGCTCCCACCCCCCTGCTACCTGCCAGGCATTGGGCTGGCGGTGAAGGATGGAGGCCAATCAGACATGGTCCCCATCTGCAAAGTACTCCAGCGACACAGTCCACAGGGAGCGTGGAAACAGATGATAATCCTATCATGGAAGTCTAAAGGGCACAGGACAGCAGACTGAGCTTTTAGGCCAGCCATGGAGCGTGCAAGGGGGCAGATGAGGTGGATATGCAACAGGCAAAGCACATTCCAAGCAAAATGAGGAAAAGCAAGTGAAGAAAGGCCACAGGCCAAAGCAGGAAGGTGGAATGTCCATGATGAAGTCAATCCCTTCCTCTGGGCATTTAGGAGGGAGGGGTCACTCTCTCAAGGCCCATCTGTGAACAAAGTCCCACCCACCTTGCTCCAGGCACCCTTGGCCTTTTCCCTGAAACCAGTCAAGCGTGGCCTTCATTTAATCAGGGAACAGGGAGAGTGTAAAAGAGAAAAACACAAAAGCTGCAAGCAAAGATGAAAAGTTTTGATCCCCTAAAGGGAAGAGATTCATCAGTCAGGGAATTTCCCTCTAAAAAGACTCAACTCTCAAAAGATGCCAGATCAATGAGCTACAACTCTCACATTTGATGAAAAAGCAGCAAAACCATGTTTCCCTATCACCTACCAAAGGAGAAAAATCTGAAGCTAGTGGATTCCAAATTGTATTTCCACAAGCCTTACAGGGCAGTTTTCAAAAATGACAAATTTCCAAGATCTTGATTAAGCAGCCACTATGTTATAGAATGTTTTTCTTTTAAGGCAGGTAACACTTGTTTCTCTGTTCCAAATTCTAAACTGATTTTTTTTCTTCCAAATGGAAAAAAAAAATTCCTTCACAGTAGCCTTTAAATTTCTATTAAATGGATTTCCCTAATATCCACCAGTTGTTAATATGATGTGGCACACACATGCAGACTTCCGATGTGTACTGAGCCACATACGTGGCAGGCCCTCATCTAGACTCACTGACACAGCAGTCCTACCCCGTGGCTGCAGTCCTGTGGGAAGACTGGGGGTTGGCTCTGCGACCAGTCAGGTGGGCCCAACACTGCTGGGCAGAGATCCAGGGACCTTTCCCTTATGGGAACCCTGCTCACAGGGACTCACAAACCACGCTGTCTACATGCAGTGTCAATGCCAAGGGCACCCAGAAGAAAACTACTAGACACTGGCATGTCATGGGTCACCTTGAAGTGACCTGTCTGACCCCACAGCCTAGACTAGCTCTCTAAGTTAAACTGCAGTTAGCTGCTAAGACTCAGGCAAACATATTTCCTGAGGAACTGGCCTGTTTTCCCTTCTGAAAATTCCTGAAAAGAGAGGCAATAAACTGTGTGGAAAGAATATGCTAACACCCACTGCCAATTTCCCATTGTCAACCCAACCCAATGTCACCAAAGAGAGAAGAACACACTCAGAAACAACCAAACAGCTGCCAGCAGGAATGCAACTCTCACCCAACAGAAGAGTCTTAAAAGACAGAATCAAAGCACGCTGGAATTGGGAAGGACCTGGAGACTATTTAGTTCCACTCTCTCACGTAGGGGAGACTGAAGCCCAGAGAACATTAAGTGTCTCTGCCCCATTCTGGAAGTCTCTGAAGTGCACTCAGGACTAGCAATCTTTGGTCCCATTATTTGGCCCTGAAATCATCTTCCCCACCAGGCCAGTTTCTCTCCACACTCTGTCTCAGCATCAGAACCAGCACCAGCACCAGCACCAGCAGTCACCTGAGTCAGTGTTTATTCCTCTTCCCTTACCCACATCTAACTGGTTAACACGCCCTATCACCGGGTGCAGTGGCTCCTGCCTGTAATCCCAGCACTCTGGGAGGCCGAGGCAGGCAGATCACCTGAGGTCAGGAGTTTGAGACCAGCCTGGCCAACATGGCGAAAACCTGTCTCTACTAAAAATACAAAAATTAGCTGGGTGCAGTTGCGGGCGCCTATAATCCCAACTATTCAGGAGGCTGAGGCAGGAGGATTGCTTAAACCTGGGTGGCAGAGGTTGCAGTGAGCCAAGATCATGCCACTGCATTCCAGGCGACAGAGCCAGACTCAGTCTCAAAACAACAACAACAACATACCCTATCAGTCCAACAAAGCGTCTCCCCTACCAAACAGCTCCCTCCTGGCCTCCCAAAGCTTCTGATGGGTTGCAGACACCTACCACCTGGAGCATGGGAGACCAGGACCAAAAGCTTCCTTGAATACAAAACAAATCACAGTGGGCAGCTGACCTCTTCCCAGCATAGCCCGTCAAGGGAAAGCTCTGAGCCATCCCATGATGGTTACAGAAACCATAAAGACCCCTGAGTACTAAACAAACACAATCTACTTAGAGAAAATAAAGCAGGCCGGGCGTGGTGGCTCACCTGTAATCCCAGCACTTTGGGACGCCAGCGCAGGTGGATTACCTGAGGTCACGAGTTAGAGACCAGCCTGGCCAACATGCCAAAACCCTGTCTCTACTAAAAATACAAAAATCAGCCAGGCGTGGTGGCACGTGCCTATAGTTTCAGCTACTCGGGAGGTAGAGGCAGGAGAATCACTTGAACCTGAGAGGCAGCGACTTCAATGAGCCATTGCACTCCAGCCTGGGCAACAGAGTGAGACCCCCGTGTCAAAAAAAAAAAAGAGAGAAAATATTAACAGTGATAACAGACCAAACTAGGACTTAACCTATAGGTTCTAAGGCTATAGGTCAGGTTCTAGTTTGTTCCTTCCTACTTAGGCATACTTTCCAAATCTTCTCTGATGACCATTAAAACAGGCATCCTAAACAATCTCCATGGGACCTGGTACAAAAAATAAATGCACCCTGCAAACACCATCTTGCATATAGCCTGTTTTGGTAGACCTGACTTTTATACAATCTTTGAAAACTACTGATTATCAGGGGGCGAACAAGGGAGAAAAAGCAAGATTTCTGTTCAAAGACAAAATAGCTAAAGGAAAATCTAGGGTTTTTTTTTTTTTTTTTTTTTTGAGGGGGAAGGGAGAAATTAGAGTTCAGTTTGTTTAAAGAAACATTTCACATTATACAGTAAATGGTATTAAGCATAAATCAGGCTCCAAGTGTGGGACTTGGGTCCTGAATGGTCCAGAAGAGCCTGTGACAAAGCTGTGCCACCATTAGACAGGCCCATGGACTTCACAGCTAAATTTTAAGTTGCTCCTACCCACCCTGGACCAGGAGCTGAGCCTCTCTCCTGTGGTTCTAGATAAGGAGAGGAGCCCCTCAGAGCTTTCCCACTGGGTGCCACCAGCCGAAAACCACTGGAAGCTATATAATCCCCTTTATGATGCTTCTCTGAGCTCACACCACTGGCCTTTGGTTCCGCTATCCTCCCAGACTCCACCCTTTTTGATTACTTATCCCTGTCCTGATGCTAATAAGACATCAAATGGCCTAAAGCAGTAGTTCTCAAACCCCGCCACACATTCAAATCTTTAATTTTTTTTTCTTTTTTTTTTTTTTTTTTTTTT
>NW_016107853.1:709241-713232 GCF_001604975.1 Cebus imitator
ATTCTCCCATCTCAGCCTCCTGAGTAACTGGCATAATGGGTATAGGCCAACACATCCAGTTTTTGGAGAACTCTGGAAACATTTTTGCTCAGGCCCCATCCCAGAACAATGAAAACAGGAGGAATTGGGTATGGTGGCTCAGATCTGTCACACCAACAATTTGGGAGGCCGAGACAGAAGCATTGCTTAAAGCTAGGAGTTCAAGATCAGCCTGAGTAACAAAATGAGACTCTGTCTCTAAAAATAAATAAATGATTAGCCGCATGTGGTTGAACATACCTGTAATCCCAACTACTCAGGAGGCTGAGGAGGGAGGACTGTTTAAGTCCAGGAGCTGGTGGCTGCAGTGAGCTATGAGCAAGCCATCACATTCCAGCTGGGCAACAGAGCAAGACTCTGTCTCAAAAAAAATAAATCAATCCAATCAAGGTAACAGAAGTGTTGGGGGCCAAGCACTTGCACATAAAGAAAAAAAAAAAAAAAATCAGAAACTAAATTGAAAAAAAAGATAATAGAATGGTTTAAAGAAATCCAAAGAAACAAAGGAAAAAAAAAAAACAAGTAAATGAAGAAACTCAAGCAATAAATAAGGAAACAAGGGGTGGAGGCGTTAAGCCAGAAGACCAGGTTAGAACCCAAAGTGCAGGTCACACTACAGCTGGGAAATGATGGCTCTGAACTGAGCTTCCTGGTAGCCAGAGGATTCACACTGTCCACAAGATAAAAAAACAAACCAGATTCACTAGAGATGATTCTCCTTGTCCTGGGCCTGAGATAAATGCCTCCCTCGCACCCTCCACAAGAGGACATACGCCATGATGCAGCGGAGTATGAGCCCCAACGCTGCGACCATAACCACCAAAGACGTGGCAAAGGCCACTTCTTACTGCATCTCTCAAAGCACAGTTCCACAGAAGTAGCCCTTGAGAAGGGTGCCCACCAGTCAGTACTTGGCTACTCAGTAGGGGCTGCGCTCTCTCTAACTCTTAGCTGGAAACATACTCTTAACTGGAACCAGTCACCTGCACGTAAAACACACTACCAAATCCACTTCATCTTCCATACTGACAACGATGCAGTCAGGACAATGCAAACATAAGACAAAGGCACAGACTCTTTTCCTATCACTGAGGTTAATAAAGGCACTGACTTGGTATCCAGGAAAACAAGCTCCTCTGTTAATGACTCTCATGAAAACAGAAGTCTGTCCCTGTAACTCAGGAGTAGGGCAAAGTCCCAGAGACTGCTGATCACCCACCTCCATTCCAGTGCTCAGAAAGGCCACTGCTCATCCTCATACCTGCAGCAGTGCCCTCTCAAGACTAAGAAGGGTGGGGTTTGCCCATCAGACTAGCAGTCTGTTAAGCAGGCTTAATGGTCACCAGAAACAATCAGAAGAGGCCTCTGAGTCCCTTACGTACTAACATTATATGCAGTACAGTTTTTGTTATGTTTATTTATTTATTTTGAGACAATCTCACTCTGTCGTCCAGGCTGGAATGCAGTGGTGGCATCTCAAGTCACTGCAGCCTCTGCCTCCTGGGTTCAAGGGATTCTCCTGCCTTAGCCTCCCAAGTAACTGGGATTACAAGAGTGCACCGCCACGCCCAGCTAATTTTTTAATTTTTAGTAGAGACAGGGCTTTACCAGGTTGGCTAGGCTGGTCTCGAACTCCTGACCTCAAGTTGATCCACCCACTTCGGCCTCCCAAAGTGCTGGGATTACAGGCATGAACTCTGTTATGTTTACTATATTTCAGTTGTAAGTTCTCGTTCTCTCTCTCTCCCTCTCTCTCCCTCTCTCTCTCTTTCTGATAAGAGTCTTGCTGTCACCCAGGATGGAGTACAGTGGCACAATCTTGGCTCACTGCTACCTCTGCCTCCCGGTTCAGGTGATCCTCCTGCCTCAGTCTCCCAAGTAGCTGGGACCACAGGGATACACTAACACACCTGGCTAATTTCTGTATTTTTAGTAGAGACAGGGTATGTTGGCAAGGCTGGCCTCAAACTCCTGACCTCAACTGATCCTGCCTCAGCCTCCCAAAGTGCAGGGATTATATGTATGAGCCACTATGACTGACTGTTATAAATTCTTTCAAAATGTGTTTATTGCAATAAAGAGAGTCAAGAGTAAATCACTCTCTTTCCTTCTCACATGTGACATTTTCTTTTTGATCCAGGAAGCATATCACCACATTTCAAATTAAGCAATGACAAGTTAAATTAAAATGGCAACTACTGGCCAGGCACAGTGGCTCACACCTATAATCCCAGCATTGTGGGAGGCTGAGGCAGGGAGATCACCTGAACCTAGAAGTTCAAGACCAGCCTGGGCAACACTGAAACACTGTCTCTCCAAAAATACAACAATAAGCCAGGCCTGCAGCCCCAGCTACGCAGGAGGCTGAGGTGAGAGGATCAACTGAGCTCAGGAAGTCAAGGCTGCAATAAGCCATGGTCACACCACTGCACTCCTGCCTGATGACAGAGTGAGACCCTGTCTCAAAACAAAAAAGAAAAGCAACTATTCACAATAGTCAAAGGTGGAAACAACCTGAGTGTCCACCAGTAAATAAACTGTGGTATATCCATACAATAGAATATTATTGGTCATAAAAATAAATCAAGTGTAGATAGATATTAAAACTTGGATGAACTTGGAAAACATGCTAGGTGAAGGAAGCCAATACAAAAAGTCAGATATAGTATAACTGCATTTATATGAAATGTCCAGAATGGTAAAACCCCATGGAGAGGGAGAAGGTTAATGGATACCAAGAGCTGGAGAAATTGAGGAGTGACTACCTAATGAGTGTGCATTTTCTCTTGGAGTGATGAAAACATTCTGAAACTAGACAGTGGTGATGGTTGCACAACACTATAAATGTACCACATGCCACAGAATTGTTCACTTTTAAATCCTTAACATGGTGGGTGGGCACAGTGGCTCACGCCTACAATCCCAGAACTTTGGGAGGCCAGACAGGCAGATCTCTTGCACTCAGGAGTTCAAGACCAGCCTGGAGCTGGGCAACATGGTGAAACCCCATCTCTACAAAAAATACAAAAAATTAGCCAGCAATGGTGACACACACCTGTAGCCCCAGCTACTCAGGAGGCTGAGGTGGGAGGATTGCTTGAGCCCAAGAGGCAGAGGTTGCAGTGAGCAGAGATCATGCCACTGTACTCCAGCCTGGGTGCCAAAGCAAGACCCTGTCTCAGTCAATCAATAAATCAGTCAAGCTTTTGTGTAAATATAATTATTCCACAACTGAAAAAAATCAGCTTCAAACACAGAAATACGAGAATCAGAATTAGAAGGGCTGGTGGTCATTCTTCACTTAAAAATAAGTTTATAAAGAGTCCACTCTTTGTTAGAGAGACATACATTGAAGCATTTGCCAATAAAGTGAATCCTAGGATTTGCTTTAAAATCATCTGAGGTAGGGGGAGCCTAGAATTAAAACTGTTGAAGCTAAGTGATGGGAGTTCACTAAATTATTTTTCTGCTTAAAATCCTCCATAATGAAAGGTTTCATTTTGTTTTTAAGTACGTTTCCAAAGATCTTTAACATATTAATATACTCTGTAGATAAAATAACAGCTGCCCTTAAGCTGTCAAACTCTGGTGGCTCAACCAGTCATGTTCCACCCTGAGCCCAACAGTGCGGACTCACTTAGTGCAGGCCCCTCCAAAGGCCTCACAGAAAATAATCAGAGCCCCAGTTCAGATCACCAGGCAGCAGTGCAGGAAGCTGTGTGGCCTAATCTCTCACACTACAAATCAATACAGGTTGAGTAACCCTAATGTGAAAATCCAAAATCCAAAATGTTCCAAAATCAGAAACTTCTTGAGCAGCAACATGATGCCACAAGTGGAAAACTCCACACCTGACTTCATGCAACAGGTGACAATCAAAATGCAATCAAACCTTTGTTTTGTACATAAACTTACTTAAAATGTTATATAAAATTATCTTCAAAAAAAAAAA